>NW_027531917.1:11929719-12077193 GCF_008692635.1 Crocuta crocuta | reverse complement strand
GGTGATGGCATATCTGGGTGTGGTGATCTAGTTAGAGAGCCAGCTCGCTCAGTTCTTGATTAAAAGGCTTTGTCTGTGTGCTCACAGCCTGAGACCTGTGGGTTGTTTGAAGCCACAGCCCAGATTGTGGTGAGTTTTATTTTTAGCTTCCTTCAGAGTTGGGGAGCTTCACTCCAGGCCCTGGCTTTGAGAGCTTTCTATTCCTGGTTCTGTTTGTCTGAGAGCACTTAAATCTCTTTAACTCCATAGGAGCAAACTTTAGACCTTGAGGTAAAGAGGCCTGTAGCTCTGCAACCACTCTCCACTTCATTATATTGTTCTTTTCTGCTTATTTTACACGGAGGGCCAGTTTGTATGTCTGTCGTTGTTTTCTTTGTATTTTTACTATTATTATTATGTATTTGCAAGAATTGTGTTGAGTCATATGTGAACCCCTGCACCACCTTACCTGGAAACCCTGGTTTATTTGAATCATTTCTTTTTCCTGGTGGGATATGTATTTGTTGAATAACGTATAAAATCTGACATAAACAAAAAAAATTGTTAATAAATTCTATGGGCATTCGAGTAAAAAACATTTTTTTAAAAAATGGTAATAGGACTATAACATTTTCTAGTTATTATAGTCATGTTTCTTCTTTTCATGAGTTTTAGTTCAGCTGTGAGGTGGACACAGATGACTCAGGCACATGCATGATATTGCTCTTAAGAAACTTAATGTACAATAGACAAAATATTAACATAGATAATTAAAATATATTATAGAGATTGATAAAACCCCAGTGAGAACTCTATTTAAAGAATTCAAAGAAATGGGGCATCTTCGTGAGGAGGGTAAGCATAATTTCTATGCAAAGAACTATAAGAGCATTAGCTTATCAAAATAAATAGGATTTGGAACTCAGAGGTATGTGGGAAGATACCACACACAGAGAGATCCAGGAGAAGAGAGGCCCAGAAATGGGCAAGTTAGCAACCATACCAGTGACCATTTACCTTTGACTGGGAAGGACAAAATAAATGTGGATGGGCAGGAACTAGAATATACTTCTGTGTGTGGAAATATGTGCTCCTTTTCTGGGCCTTCTCACCTTCTACAAAACCACCCTTCCTTTTGCTAGAGCTAATTCTCTGCCCTTTGGTCTCCCACCCCAGCTGCCAGGTCATGACCTAACTTCATATTTAAATTTCCATAATAGTTTTCTTGATTCATTAGATTCTTATTTAATTACGTTCTATCCCCAGCTCTGATTTCAGAATTTTGTACTGCATTATCATTCACTTGTTTTCATGTTGCTCTGCAATTATCACGTACCTATTTTATAGCAGTATGTTTAATCTCCTCAAAATTGCAAGTTCTTCAAAATAAGTACAGGTACTTACTACTTCTTTGGAACTTCCTCTATACATATTCAGCATTATGAACAAATGTTTTAATCAATAATTTATGTATCTGGAAGAAACCTATTTAGAAACACAATCCACATCCTAGGTATTTTCCTTTTGTTGCTGTTTCTTCTCTCAATTTGTCTCTGTATCTCTCTACTTTCTTTCACTATGACTCTCCTACCCTCTCACTGCCTGAACGTACCAGTGTATTTTGTGGGCACACATATATACACATCTGCACACACATACATGAACATACAGAATCTCTATGAACAATACATCTAGAAGCAATAGTCTCTAAGAGGGATAATGTATAACTTCATATAATCAAACTGTAAATTCCTTTATCTTATTTATTTATTTTTAGGCAAAGCCAGCATCTTAGGAAGCTAGAAAAGTAAGATGTCCTTAAAGCCATCAATTCAGTCCTTTTATATATGTATAAAAGGTAACAACTGTATGTCAAAGACAGTGTCTGTGTCTATGTGCCGTCAATCACTTCCCCTCTTTTATTAGTCTCAGATAGAAGATAAACAACAAGACTGACAGTTTTGTGTCCTTTGCCATTTTGTGTCACCATCACGGATAAGATGATATTATGTCATCCTTCAAGACTGTCACATTTAGTGTCTTCTTCTATTTGTCTTAAAGACTGTTTTCCTCATAATCCTCATAAACACACAAATTACCTGTTGATTATATATTATTTTATTATGGAAATATTTTCCCATAATGCAATGCCCTCTATCATAGATGAGAGCATTTATTGCAGCTGCCAAAGCCTCCAGAATATATAGATGTTTTAAAGAAGTGTTTCTTAAATAAATGAAAGAATAAATATGACAAGCTATGTGGCTTTTCTTTTTCAAAATTCTCTATTATGATGAAATTGTAATAAATTTCTACATCTGTATAACATGGACATCAAACAAAGAATTTTGATATTTTAAACATAAACCCGTGAAGTATTTAGTACTACAATAAGAAATAATTTTTTTAAAACTTTAAATTCTGTTTATTTTGTTGGGGATAGGATATTTCTTTAAACAATATATGTTTGTTCAGAAAACTGATATCTGAGCTGAAATGATGATCAAAACTAGTGAAATGGAAAGACTTTAATATCGTTAATATGATAATCACAAGTTCCGTTTTTCTCTTTCTATTTTTTGGAACTTCATCTACTTCCACATTGTCTTATTTCCACATTTCATATTAAGATTTTATAGTATATTTATTGTCAAAAAACAGTCTAAATAAATGAAGGGGATCGATAACTAGCTAATAACCAATTTCAGTAACCATATGATTAATATTAAAAATATAGTTTGCCGGGGCATCTGAGTGGCTCAGTCAGTTAAGTGTCCTACTTAGGCTCAGGTCATGATCTCACAGTTCATGGGTTCAAGCATTGGGCTCTGTGCTGACAGCTAGCTCAGAGCCTGGAGTCTGCTTTGGATTCTGTGTCTCCCTCTCTCTCTGACCCTCCCCTGCTCACACTGTCTCTCTCTCTTTCAGAAATAAATAAAACATTTAAAAAATTTTAATAAAAAATTAAAAAAGTTTGCTATTTATTTTATATTTTCTAAAGTTTTAGTGTTTTAAAGATATATTATAATTTAGTTGCTAGAAATGAGAAAATTCAGAGAAGTACAAAGAAGCAGGAAAACAAAATCACCTGAAATTACAATAGTCTCGTACATACTTTTATATTTTATCATAAAACTGATACCAATCTGAACACTTAATGTTACTTCTGTTTTCAATTAGGGTTATATCATTTCCCTATGTTGAAGGTCTAAATGCTTAATATATGAAGGCTTCTTAATATTCTATCAAAACTTTGTTTCCTGGGGCGCCTGAGTGGCTCAGTCGGCTTCAGCTCAGGTCATGATCTCACAGTTCGAGGTTTCAAGCCCCGTGTCGGGCTCTGTGCTGACAGCTCAGAGACTGGAGCCTGTTTCAGATTCTGTGTGTCCCTCTCTCTCTGGCCCTCCCCTGCTCATACTCTCTCTCTCTCTCTCAGAAATAAATAAAACATTAAAAATTTTTTTTAAAAAAACTTTGTTTCCTAATATTTGGTATTAAGTATTTTTAATTATTATAAGTAATATGATGATGACTATTCTTATGCATATAACTGACAGCTTGTTCTTATGATTTTCTTCCTTTTATAATAAAACAATTTTCAAATGATTTTCCTAAATAAAGGAAATACATAGTATTTTTCTGAGACCTTGCATGTCTAACAATTTTTCTGTTGCAACATCATGTGGACGATCAACTGGTTGGTTATAAAATTTTTGCTGTATAAACTTTCATTCTCAAAGTTGTGGTGATATTGCTTCTTTTGTTTCAGCAATTCAGTAAATTTTAGAA
The DNA here is from genome assembly GCF_008692635.1 of Crocuta crocuta. Lineage (NCBI taxonomy): Eukaryota > Metazoa > Chordata > Mammalia > Carnivora > Hyaenidae > Crocuta > Crocuta crocuta. The sequence goes on along the minus strand of NW_027531917.1, from coordinate 12,073,425 downwards.
TGAAAAGACAGATTAATTTTAGCCATAGAAATTATTCTACTAATGTGTCTTTAATTACGTTCATCATATTTTTTTCAGTGATCTCTCTGTGTATTTGCATACACATGCGCACACATGCATGCACACACACACACACACACACACACAAAACAAAAGGCTATATATATCTTTGTAGTTTCCTTTGTTGCTTGGACTACCTTTTATTTTGCATTCTAAGAGATCTCAAATTGGATATCTACATCCCAGTTTCCATTTTTCACTACATTGATATGGTTTTGACTGTTGCCTTTACTTTGAATTTGAATTCTTTTTATTTTTAATCTATCATCATCTTTTTGTTATCATATCCTGCTTTCATTATATTTCAGATAATCCTTCTTCTCCCTCCTTCTGCTCTTTTTAATTAGAGTTTGTAACTTCTTATAGCATACCAAGGATTCTAAACACTTGCGTAATAATTTTGCTGATTCCTATAGCAAGTTCTGTAATAATTCTTTGGGATTATGTCCCTTTCTTTTTTTAAATATTTTTAAAGTTTATTTATTTTTTATTTTATTTTATTAAAATTATTTAATTTTTTTTGAGACAGAGAGACAGAGTACAAGAGACGAGGGGCAGAGAGAGTGTGTGAGGCATAGAATCTGAAGCAGGCTCCAGGCTCTAAGTTGTCAAGACAGACCCCAGCTCAGGGCTCAAACTCAGGAATCTCCAGATCATTACCTGAGTCAAAGTCCAGGTGCCCCTATGTCCCTTTGTTTTAATCAGTAGTATTTTTCATAGGACCCATATCATTTTTTATTTAATTCTTTTTGGTTACTTGCAGCAATGCTAGCTTCATTAACAAACAAAGTCATACATTTCAGGCATTAAAAGCAATAGGATTTTTATTCTTGCTGATGTAGTGTTCAATACAAAAGTTTTAGTGTCCTATGCCCTTTCACTCTGTGGGGATTCAGGAACCTGGGGTTCTCCAATTTCATGGCATTTTTATCACCTAGGGCTGTAAAATCCTCCACTTCCAAACAGGTGAAGGAAGAAAGGAGAATGGTAAACTCCACCAACATCTTAAAAACCTCAGCAATGAAATGAAGTCTGTCACTACTCACATTCCAATGGCTAAATCTAGTTACATGGCTTTACTTTAAAGTAAGGGGTTTCTGAGACAAGTAGCTCTTCATTGGACAACTACCTTCTGAACTTAATATGGCATGGAGAACACTTTTTTTGGGGGGGGTGGGGAGTAGAAAACTAGTCATCCTAGCCTCATTCATCCTTTGAAATAGAAAGATCTACCTAATCTAATGTATGATGGCATTTAATATGTGACTGTTACTTCTTATTCCAAAACTAGATGATAGATAAATATGCTAGCTCCTAGCACAATCCCAAATGTCTAGTTTGGCTAATCACCAAAAGTCATGTAGATTTTGGGTGGGATCTCACCTGTCCCGATTTTTCTGGGATCTCAGATATTACTAACAAATCAGAGTTCAGTACAGCCTACAGTCCTTATGGTATGTTGCTACCAAAGCTCTCCTTGTTCCCATCTTTTGCCTACATTTCACCTGTGAATACAATGTACCGCTGCCACTTCTAGATCCAATTCAGATGGCAGGATAATGCTTTTATTTTACTTAATGGATTATTGTAATATAAGATCCCTGGAGCTTAGTGGGAAAAGGATTATTTACTTCAAAAAGCAGCATTTATGTGGTGTTTGAAAGCTGTTCTTTTCATCTCATTTCTTTTCTTTTTTATTTCTTTTCTTTTCATTTCTTAATAGAGAATTCCCAGAAAGTATTTGCATAGTAGGTTGTTCTAAGTGTGTTGAGGCATATACAAGAAAATACAGTTATAGCAGAGTACTTCTAAAACATCGAATTACATGATTTTCTTATTCTCTTTCTCAGAAGAGAAAGTTTGGAAAGTTTCCAATACGAAACTCTTCCCTTTCATATTGTCTTTATTAAATCAGTGAATCTTTCTGAGAGAGAGGCAGGTTCTTTTTTACAGTATAGGCTAGTAGCTGGACTGCCTCAATCTCCACGGCCAAGCCAAGCTCAAAGCTCAAAAGTCTAGACCTCAGAGCTTCATATGAAAGCTGTGGGGTCAGCAAGTATAGGAACCTTTGAAGCAGTATATATCGTGCTATGGCTTTCCATCCTGAGAATTAGCAAAAGTAGAGTGTGTTCAGTGCTTTCTCTCTGGGTTTCAGAAGGCACCTCCACAGTATATCTCATTTCAACCCAGCTACAAAGTAGGAATGAATTCAAGGTCTTTACTGAACCATTATATTTAATGCAGTCAAACACAATGTGTTCTTTTATTATAGATTTCACATGATGTGTCTAATTTGATGTATATTTTTCTAATCTTTTCAGTAAGTTTTGGAATATTACTTGTGTGGATAACTGGAAAAGAGTCTTTTTCTATACTTGCTCCTAAAAGCCTTTTATAAAATTAGCTTTTATCAGTCACTCCTCATGTGTCTTTGGCTTCCCAACTTTAATGATTTTAGTTGTGCATTAGATTTTTGTCCCACACTATTTCAAATTGCCTCCTCATTTATTTATTTACACAAGTATTTATATATACCACAAATATACATAGAAGTCTATGTATTTATATAAATGATATGAACTCCTATACACAAATAATTTTAATTATTTTATATATAATACTATATAAGTAAGGTAATAAAAACATGAACATTTTCACAAATATTACACTTTAGTTGTGATATATTAAGATATGTTACCTCCTCTTTTTTACCATCACTGATTTTCTTTGCCATTTGCTAAAATGAGTCATAAGTAAAACTTGAATGCCCTACATTTTTATATATTGATAGGCTTCTGAAAATTATCATATAATTTAATATGAATTAGTGCTTTAAAAATTTTTAAGGTTTATTTATCTTAGAGAGATGGGGGGAGGCACAGAGAGAGAGGGAGACTAATTATCCAAAGCAAGCTCCAGGCTCTGAGATGTCAGCACAGAGCCCAATGAGGGGCTCAAACTCATGAACTGCAAGATAATGACCTGAGCCGAAGTCAGATGCTTAATCGGCGGAGCCACTTAGGCACCCCAAAGTAGCACTTTAAAAAAAAACAATTTCGACAAGTATGATAAGGAAGAGTCAAATTGTCTAATATAAAGAAAGAAAATTCAAGCAGTATAGGGAATGTTTCAATTTAAACTCGGAAAGTAGAATGTCATCCTTCAAATTTTACATGGTAAATTGTGGTTTATTTTATGGCTCTGACATTCATTACATTCCCATTAAATGCTTCTTAATTTATACAAGAAGATATTTTAGAAATAAAATTCATGATCAATATTAATTTGCTTATTTTTCAGAAACAGTGTTTACCTTCTTGAAGATTCACACTCCCCTCCTCCCCCACAGAAGGTGAAAAATTGAGGAAGGAAGCAAGATAAAGTTATTAAACTTTCAGTCATAAAATTAATTAGCTATGAAACAATTAAACACCTTTCATAGAAATCTATAAACTATTATTAATGAAATCTGTATATGGTTATGCATGAATTTCAAAAATATAAAAATGATTTTCTTAAACATATTAACAGATTCCTAGATTTTCAAACTTTGTGTAATGTAGAATTTATTTCACCTAATAATCACATTGTCCTCCAAAAGAAGGAAAAGCTGTGAATATTTAATCCAAATTTCAGGATTTAGGAGATTAGACTGGTTTTATTACAAATGAACACAACATAGTATTGAGTCTCTTCCTTTGTTACAAATACTAATTCAAGCCTTTCACAAGGTATGGAGCCCTATAAAGTTTCAAGATAACAAAATACCAAAGGCTGATTTCTCTATCTAACGAAGGCAGATGTTTTTCATTCCCCATGTACCTTTGTATATGCATTTCCATAATAGAATCACACATAATCTTCTTGTCTCTTTGATATAAATGCTCTATGAGAGTTACACCACATGGCTACATATGGTGGTTTTATGGAGGGATGTAAAAAATGAATTTCATATGTCTATAAGGAGACCAATATATTGTAGGTTGTGGAAAGAATGAGAGCTTACAGAAACAGCTCAGTTCAAATACCACATCTTCTTTTGCTCTATGAATCCTGGCAAATAGTGAGCTGTATCATATTGTGAACTGTATCAAATACTGAAAGATATTTTCTCAAGGAAAATAAGAAATAATGCGAAGGACACCTAGGGAAATATTGTTTTGAAGAGTAAACAAAATACTCACAAACTTTTATTTGTGGGAAATGAGTGTTTCATGAGAGGGAAGTGTATGCAAAATGACTTCCCAAAGCCAAAAGAGCTTCAAGACCTAAGAAAAAGACTAACAAATCTAATTTGACAAGAAATGGCTTATTAAAGAGTCTTACTAATAGAACAGGTCTTGGGCATCTGCTAGATCAGTAGATGGTCACAACCTCACCTCCCATAAGACCTGCTTTTATAGCCTTAGAGGTTGGGAGTACAGGTTGGGGGACCACCCAAGAGGGGAATGTTTCCCCTTAGGTGTGTGGCTCATAATCATATCTCTAGGGTAGATTAAGGATATTGTGCCCCCTAAGGTGTACTTAAGGTTAAGGGTGTGGTTAAACAAAAGGAGAGAATGAATGTGTGTGTGACTGGCTGTGCTCAAGATTTCAGGTCACAGAATAGTCATTATGGTAGATTTGTCCAAAATGATGTTAGTTTGGTTCACACTATGGGGAAAAAAGTTATTTTGGGTTTTTTTCTGCATAAGATCCTTAAAAATGTATATGAGAATTTTGTAATTTTTAAAATTTGATAATCATCTACTAACAATCTTTCCTTGTTTCCAATGCTACCCACATTGAACATTAAACAATATAATGTATTAAATGCAATTGAGTGGTGTTCACGTTAGGATGAGGCTACTATTAATCATGGTCTTTATTCACTAAATGACGGGAATGTAGTTGCATAAATAGCAGTATTTGAGCATTTACAATATGTAATGAATCAGAATTAACATTTATAAATTATACTTTATAAATTTAATTAATGATTAAATTTAATCATTAATATAAATTATATGTTTATATTAAAATTTATAAGCTTTGTGGTGTAAAAAAAACTTGAAGATCAAAGTTGCTAAAATTGTATGCTCCTACTTAATTTGCACGACATGTTTTGTTGATATGTTGCTACTTGTAATGGTATGTTTATTTGATGTGTTTCTCAAATGCAAATCATACCAAATGTGCAGATTGTTGAATCTTTTGACATTTTATATCTGAATTTTATACACTAGGCTTCTGTTATGTTTTTACACATTCTGACAAATGGTATATTCTTTTCTCCTTAACCCATTTTTTGAAGAGAGAAATGCACTGAAATGCCTCTATTTTTTGAATAGGCAAGATGATATTAGGGAGACAGAGTCATCTTATGTAAGAATGTTTTGAGGCACCTAGGTGGCAGTTGAGCATCCGACTTCAGGTCAGGTCATCATCTCAGTCTGTGGGTTTGAGCCTCGTGTCTGGCTCTGTGCTGACGGCTCAGAGCCTGAAGCCTGCTTCAAGATTCTGTATCCCCCTCTCTCTCTCTCTGCCCCTCCGCTGCTCGCTCTCTTATTCTGTCTCTCAAAATAAAGACATGAAAAAAGATTTTTAAAAGAATATTTTATTTATTGTAATTTTATATATATATATACACACACACAGAGCAATGCACTACTATTTTTCCACGTTGTCCAAAGTGGATTTTGTCATTTAAAATTTCACCTTTTATCAACTAGTCATGTATGTGTGTTTCTTTGTGACTTTGTGCTGCTGTCTCCCTAAATACTTTCTTTAGCATTCTCATTCATTTGAGGTGAATACCAAAGCCTAGGAGAAAGAGAAACCATTTTGAAATCATGCACACTAATTTTCTAAAGATGAAAGTTTGAAACACATTTGATTATCTGAGTAGTTCTTGTTGAATTCTTAACTTATGAGTGATATTATTTTCAGCTTAAAACTCAGTCAAACTAGACCTACATATTGAGCACAAAGTGGAATTCATATCAGATGATAAGATATGGATGAATAATACTGTTAATAAAATTAAGGTGTAACTCATTATTTGAAAACACCTTTAAAAATCTACCAAAGGGGCGCCTGGGTGGCTCAGTCAGCTAAGGGCCTGACTTCAGCTCAGGTCATGATCTCAAGGTCCGTGGGTTCGAGCCCCACGTCGGGCTCTGTGCTGACAGCTCAGAGCCTAGAGGCTGTCTTCAGATTCTGTGTTTCCCTCTCTCTCTGTCCCTCCCTGCTCATGCTCTGTCTCTCAATAAAATAATAAATAAATAAATAAATAAATAAAAAGTCTACCAAAAAATTTTAATAGATGAAAGCATTCGTATGGTATAATATACCATTAGTAATTTCCAACCACTGAAATCTGGAATTAATTTGATAGAATACATTTAAGAGTTGAATTTATGATTGAATTTAATAAGTGTTACTCATAAAAAAATTTTCGAAAGTCACTTGGACATTCTCCTGCAATGTGGGAAAGACACATAAACATTCCTGCCAAGAGACCAGGCAGCCATTACTTGGACAATTTCTTTGGCAGAGTCCACTGTCTCATGAGCTTGCTCAAAAACAATTGTGAAGAGCTCAATAGATAAAAAAGCAGTCTCTATATTAAACCCAAATCAACTTCTCACTAGCTTCTAATATCCAATGGGTTTGACCAGGATAAAGATGATCTCCACTTTAGGTGCCAATAACTCCTTCCTCCTCTACCTTCCATATTTTCTTTTCCAGTAAGACAACTCCCAGATTTAAAAAAAAAAAAAAAAGAGTTGGCACTACTTTCATTCTTTCTTAAAATATACTATACAGATTGTCAAAGATATGAATTAATATATACTGATAATATATGGGTTGAGGGTGTGTGAATGTGCATGGTAGCGGCATTTTCCTTCTCAAGCAGTTATCTTAGTGAAAATTTATTTAGAATTCTCAAATACATAGTTGACATTTTAGAGGATTTGTCATTGTCTAAAGAAAATGTGGAATTGTCTCATAATTGGCTTACAGTTATATTAGTTTAAGAAGACATATAGAATTTTATTTCAGTTTGTTATCTGAATTGAAATGAATATTTCATATTCTATTTTGGCAACATGTATACACATAGGTACATAATTAATATACATTTACAATTAATACAAACCATCCTGAATATTTTTTTATTCTAAAAAAGTTCTTTCGTGAATAATTAACAGTAATTCACCTCCTATTCTCTAAAACTAGAGTCATGCTCATAGCTTAGAGGATGGCATATTATAGAAAATAACTATAATATCTACTTTCATAGATACTTCTTTTCTGAATCTAAAGCAGTGTTAAGGAGAACATAGTCAAAAGAATAGATTCATAATTTTCATAATTGAGTATTTCAACAGAATTTTTGTATCAAATCACAACAAAGTTATGACTATTTTAGAGAAACTGTGTTATCTACTGCTTTCTAACCTTCCTGAATATCTACATTAATTTTTACATAGAAACATCAGTGCATACAGATATACTGGTACAAACAACCCTATAGTAACAAGGCAGGAACTAACTGCTCACCAATCTCTCTCTTTCCTGTGCCGACAGCCAGACTATTTTTGCCAGAGTCCCTCAAATATGGCCATGGACCTGAACTTGTAATAGGAGCTAAAGTAGAACATGCACTTCTAGGCCTCTGCTGTTAAAATTTCTGACACATGCCTCCTGTGGCTCACTTCCTCTCAGAAGATGTTCACAGTCAAAAGTTGAAGATGCAACTTATGTTCCTAATACTTCTATAGGGTACATTACCCTCCACCAATAACCTTGAGCCGTCCTTCACTGTTATGTGTTAAAGAACTCCTATTATTCTAAGTCACCCTACATCCAAAAGCAAATCCTTATTGTAAAGACAGTGAGTATAATGATATTTAGATGGTTAGCTAGAGATACAAAAGAACACTTAAATATATTTGCTTTAGCTTTATAAAGTTCTTTTTGCCTTATGACATTGTCAAAGTGGGAGTAAGATAGCTATCTATCTTTAAGAAAAAGAATAAACGGTCATTACCTGACTCCACAGATTTAGAAGGTGTACCAGCATAGACCACTATAAAGAATGGGATGGCAACTCTACTGCCTTAGATTTTTTAAATTTCAGTTACATAATTCAAATTATATTATAACATAGAAAGTAATTGTTAATGGAGTCTTAAAAATGAATTTTGCTTTGTCTGAATTGTGAAAATATGTATTATATTTTATTTTTAAGATTTTGATCTCTACTAATGATATTTTGGCATTATACAAGTAAGAAAACAATAATGACTTAGAACCTAAAAACCAAAACCAGCAAACTCCTTTTTTTTTAATTGATTTTTGAGAGAGAAAGAGAGACAGTGTGAGCAGGGAAGGGTCAGAGAAACAGGGAGATACAGAATACGAAGACAGGCTCCAGCCTCTAAGTTAGCTGTCAGCACAGAGCCTGATGCAGAGTTCAAACCAATGAACCATGAGATCATGACCTGAGCAGAAGTCAGATGCTTAACTGACTGAGCCACCCAGGCGTCCCCAGCAAACTCCTTTTAAGTCAAATTTTACAAAATGAAAATTCATCAGGGACAAGGAACCTATGAGAACATAAAATTTTCAATGTCATTATCACATTAAAATACATCATTACTTTATCATACTGTCCTTTTTTATCTTACTCTATGACAGAATTAGCCAGGTTCACCTGCCATTTTATACATTTGTACTTCCACCTGTTAATTCATTTACTTTTCCAATAGAGAGAAAGGGTATTATATTTAGGGCACTATGTGATTTATTATGGAGAGTAGCAAACAGTCTCATCCATGGCTGGATGTTCCAAATGATGAGCACTTAGTAAGATAAATGGTACATATCAGTATATAAATGCTGGACCATGTAATAATGTTCACTTTTAATCTCATTGGCTCAACAAATGATTATTGAGCTTCATGCAGGTTCCTGCCTAGGAAAAATAAAGGAAGACATGAATGTAGTTGTAGGTGTACAGCAAGAAAGAAATATGTTAGTTAGCCTGAATAAGTATGACCTTGAGACATGCAGAGGAAATGATATACCTTAGGTAAAAAGGCATGAATTACCATGTTTGAACACATGCTCTTATACTTTTAAAGTATTAGGCATTTTGAGGAAGGATAGGGAAATAGACTGGAAAAGTAGGAACTTATGTTACATGATGAACTGTTTAAATGTTATGTTATAGAAGAGATAATAGGGAAGGAATATAGATCAATAGATCAGGGCTTTAGGGACTTAGTAGAGTGGAAGCCTCTCCATCAGGACAGATCTTGAGGAGGACACTGTGAGGAAGAGATGCAAGCCTTAGCAAAGACAAGAAGATTGGAAGGTAGAAATATCATGGAGCTTATATTTAGTCCTCAAACATTAATAACTTTTCCATATCCAAGTTTATGAATTATTAGTATATTTTAGGTGTCATAACATTTTGCTTTTTTATAAGGTTCCATAATAATAAACAATAAACATGGGAATGAGAGTAGTGAATTTTTGTTTTTATTCACTTGAAGTAAGAAAATCTGAGATTTAAAAATTAAAATTCCACCAGTGGAAAAATAAAAACTTCCTTCAAATAGTGACACAGTTTCCAGATTTATTGCTTGGGTTTTGTTCACATTTTCTATTCTAAAACTCCATTTACTATGGCTTCAGTAAAAATCCAGTCCAAGCTGAAACTTGGTATACCGAATATCAGCTCTGGAGCAATGGTTGTTTTTACAATTTTCCAGAAGATTGATTTAGATTGCTTTGTGTTGTATGATTGTAAAGAACAAAATAGAAAAGGATTCACTAGCATGATATTTTATTCTGTCTGTGTTAACTTCTTTTTTTCTGTTCATAATATAATTACAAATAACAATACTGATTTGTTATTATTATAACAATACAGTATTATTATTAATACTGAGCTATTAATAGAAAAACACTTTTATAAAAATGAATAAGTGTGGCTAGATTTCCTTTCTACCTCATTTACAATATCTTGAGGCATATTTTGATATCATACATGTCATACATGTCAGATAAGAGTTAAGCCTCGGATCTGTGACTCATTTGAAGACTACTAGAGGTTACTTGACTAATTTTTTTTTTTTCTGATTTTTTAGGATACAGATTTAATTAGTAGAAAAATCATTCTGTTATACCAAAACAAAGTTGACCTCATAAAGCTTTAATTCCTTGTTCTAATTCTTATCCTTGGGGACAGTTGAGATTGCAGCTGAAAAAAAACAAGGGTTAGCAGATTGCATGAGTCAGATTGCTTAGTGAACTGTTCTAGAGAAATCAGTAGGGGCAAAGCAGAGTAGGCAGTTAGCATGAGTCTGGGTGGACAAAGTGGGGGAGCAGGCCTGTTGCAAAAACAAAGTTGGAAAACAAAGCAGAGTTGCTGGTCTGGGAAACCTTGAAACAACAAAGTCAGATTCGTGGGAAGGAGTCTATTATCAGGCAGCAGGCAGCAAAATAAACTTGATATTGAATCAAAGGGAAGCATTCTTAGGTACAACTTTCCCATAGGCATAACTCAGCTTATTGTATTGACACATCTAACGCTCTCTAGGAATCAAGTAGGGACACTTGGATGGTAGGGAGTTAAGCTGCAGTCAAAGAGAATGAAAGCTGACATACCTATAGTTCCTGAAATCCCATCACGTTGGTGATGTTAAACTTCACAAAATGTGAGTTACTGGTTAGATAATAAATGTATTTTTAAGGGACTCCTGCGTGGCTCAGTCGGTTACGCATCCAACTCTTGGTTTCGGCTCAGGTCATGATCTCATGGTTTTATGAATTCCAGCCCCATATTGGGCTTCTGCACAGCTGGCTGAGAGGAGCCTGATTGGGATTCTCTCTGTTTCTCTCTCTCCCTCTCCTTTCCCCACTCACATTGTCTCTGTCTCTCTCAAAATAAACAAACTTTAATAAATAAATGTACTTTTAAAACTTCTAAATGTTTGCAGTGATTGTCTTGGCAAAAGTCCATGGTGTAGGAGAGTATGCTTTTGGAAACTTATGCTCAACATTGAGAATTTAAGTAGACAAAATGACACTTGAAATTACTTCTGTCACCCTGATGCAGGTTTTATCCTGAGTACTTGCCTATAGAATATAATGAATATTTATAACAATAAAGTCATTTGGTATACACTATCCATTTAGCATAAAAATATTTCTAAAATAAAGTTAATGTATATAATTAACTGTAAATATATGCAAAGGTTGATGGTCCGCAGATGAAATTTAATGTAACACATTATTAACTGGCATCTATATAACATGGTATGTGTAAAGCCTCATTGGAAATACAGAGTGATATAACATAATCTTTATTTAAGGAAGTTTTAGGTAAAATGAGAACTAGGACAAAATGCAAAAACAATAAGATTTGCTAAATTTTAATAGTCTCTTAAAAGTGATTACATAAGAAAATATGATTTTTATCATTATTTAAGCACCATAAAATGTGACATGAATTATTTATTACTCACTGGAAACCAAGTTATGTTTGAAAATGTTTCTGGCCAGAAGTTTGTGATCACCTATATAAATAACATAACACTTAAGAAAGGGAAACTATTAATGCAAATATGCATAAATTATTATCAGGTTCTTAAATGAATAATGTCAGATAAATAAAATAATACTAGTGTTATTAAGTTCATTTTTTAAAAATAATTAATATATAACTTATTAACTCTGGCCAGTAACTTTTGTTAGAAATTAGTATAAAATGCAACTAAAATCCTCCAAGTAATTGCCTTGGGAATTTTTATTTTATATAACATGCATCCCATATATTCATTTGTATGATTGATAAACCGTTTAAAACCAATGGTATGTTGGGAAAATATTTTTCCCAGCATTAAGTATTACTTAATAGATTCTTACTGGTTGATCAGTGCTTCTTATTTGCAGCTAAGATTAAGTTATCCAGAGTTCAGAGTTTTGAGCCATGAAATCATTTCCCCAGTGGGTGGCAGGTACCTAATAGCTGGTGAGGTGTGAACTCAGAGTAGCCCACTTTCCCATTAGCTCATTTTTAAAAAAAACTTCTTAATGTTTAGTTATTTTTGAGACAGAGAGACAGAGTGCAAGCAGAGGAGGGGCAGCAGAGAGGTAGACACACAATCGGAAGCAGGCTCCAGGCCCCATTATGTCAGCACAGAGCCCAACACGGGGTTTGAACCCATGAACTGTGAGACCATGACCTGAGCTGAAGTCGGACACTTAACCGAGTGAGTTGCCCAGGTGCCCCCCCACCAATTAGTTTATTTTTAATCTCTGTGATGTGTGAGCAATTGCCTTTTATTATTTTATTACACAGTCATTTCTTCTCTTCAATTATGTTTAAAATCTTTTCTTAATGAGATCTTTGAGTTTTTTTTTTTTTTTTAAGTTAAGGAAAACATTTTCTTTGAAAGATTGAATTCACTCCAGCTAACAATTATCACAATTCTTTATTTAGGTTCCGATAATGTTTGGGACTTACTATATGGAAAAGTTAAATAATACGGATTTTCTCTGATTAGCTACTGCTTTTTGTGTTCATTTGAAAACCATAAGCTCACATGACAATAGCTTCAGAGATCACTCATTCAGTATTTCAAATCATTTTCCAATGAAATCACTTTGTTAAAAATTTTCATAGCATGATGTTTCTGGTTCTTTTATGCTCAACAGTGTCTAACCAGGACACTTTTTCTCTTCTTTTTTTTTTTTTTGGTTTCTCTCCCATAGGGGAGCCTGTGGAGATATATTCAAGAGGACTTCCTAGTTCAGTTCTTTTTCACTCTGCTCTTATCATATACAGACAGAGTTGGCTCTCAGCTTCATTTCAATAGCCATTCACTGACTACCGTATCCTGTGCAGATAGTGATGGTGCAGGGCGCTGAGATGGGGAAGACAGGGATCCTGCTCACAGGGAACCCACTGAGTTATAGTATATCCCTCTCTGGGCTTTTAAAGGCTTTCCTTTATTCCTTCATACTAAAAATGTTATACAGTAAACTGCAGATGACATCATAAGTATTTACAAACCTGAAAAGATAAATACTACAGATGTACAATTTGTTTAAAATACTCAGTCCAATGAGAATCTCTCTGGGCAAGTGAATTATCAAGGAAATTTACAAAATAAATAGTCCCTTTACTAATTGTGTCAATTTCATGGGTCTTGGAATTATGTTTTCAGGTTTTGAATATGTATTTATATGTTTCAATGCTCTAAACCATATTCCTTATTTTTCTACTCAATTATTATCTCTGCCCCACACTCCACAGACTGAGGCACAAATCTGAGTGACTTGTTTAGTTTCCTATGGTTAATCAGGGAGAGAGTTTACATTAAAATGCAGATATTCTGCAGAGCCTAGTTTTCAGTCAGACTGGTAGGAATCATGTAACAATTCAAAATATTATATGATTTGGTAAACTAAATCAATGGGGACACTTCAGACACTAAAATATTCAGGATCTCATAAGCATTCTAAACTCAAAATATCTTAATATATCATTGTAGATTAGCTTTAAGGGATTTACCTGAAATCATTTAGTTCAACTCATAATCAAAGATGAAAATAAATCGGGAGTTATTATCCACAGGAAATCTGACTGTGGAAATAAGCGCCTAAAGCAGGCTTTTTAAATATCAAGTCATTGCTTTTAGCCTTACTCCATGCAAATGGTCTAAATATTAAAGTTTTATATTTGTATACATATATTGAATAATGGAGCTTGACTTCGGTGATGTTATACAGTTTCCACAAAATAGTCTGACCAAAAAAGAGTTAAATTTATTTTGCTAAGATTCACTGAAAATTGTAAGCTCTGTCTCTCTGTCAGTGGGAACTGTGTTAGAAGAAATGAAATTGAACACAGGGGGTAAGTAACAAGCTTTACCCGTATAAAATCATGGCAGAAATCTTGGATTTTTCCTTTTGGTGACCTCTTTTTTGAAGAAACAAGAAATACGTAATAAATATTTTTCTTAAATAAATCACAGCTTTGAAAAGTGGTTGATATAGCTTGAGGTCCTATTGGAGAAATATCGAATCTGTGTCCCACTGTTTCCTCCGGAAACTGAACAAGGCATATACATATATATACATATATAGTGCATGTAGGAGATAGGCTATGAAATAGACATTTTTTAAAATGTCTACTGTATCTTAATAGAGTCGCAAATACAAACATAATCAGACTTGCCTTATGTTTTATATTCAATAAGATTAGTTTCAAAATATTTGTAACCATATGTCTCTATAGAATTAGAATTAATAAAGAATGGTAGCAGAGGGACTACAATCATTAAGATGTGTGTCATTTGAGTATCTGGATTTTTTTAATGAATATATTTAAAACCATGACAATTTAGAATTATCCTGAATATTGTATATTATTGCCTGCTCCCTTCACAAAATATATAGGGGAGGTATAGGAAATTTAAGAATATTTGGCACTTGGGATCCCCCTCCTGCTCTGTGGCAAATGTGTATAATAAATTTTAAGCTTTGATATCCTGACCAGTACTCTATTTCTTCAAAGGTACACAAAAATTTTTAATTGAGTTTTTATTGTAGATTCATACTCAGTTGTGTGAAATAATGGAGAGATTTCATCAACCTTTGACCCAAATAACGTCTTGCAAAGATACCACGACTAGGAAACTGATATTGATATAGTTGACCAATCTTATTTGGTTTCCTCAATTTTACATGTACTCATCTGTGTGTGTGTGTTTGTGTGTGTGTGTTTGTGTGTGCACGCATGTGTGTGTATTTAGTTCTATTAAATTTTATTTCATGTGTAGCTTCATGTATTCATCACTATAGCCAAAATACAATACAGTTTCCATACCACAAGGATTGCTCTGTGCTATCCTTTAATAATCACATCCATGTCCCTCCCCATCCCTTCTACCACTTAGTGTCCTTAACCCTTTGTAAACTCTAATCTCTTTTCTATCTTTATAATTGTATTATTTCAAGACACTATATAAATGTATTTTATCTATAATTATAGGGTTTTTGAGTGTATTACTTTGTATATTTTCTTAGTAGTTGCTCTGGGATTGAAATACACATATGTGATTTATACACAATCTACAAGTAATGGTTTACCATTGTGAGTAAACTATGGAAACCTTACTTCTTTTAGGTCCCTTTGTCCTGCCCACTTTTTACTTGTCTTGAGTATTCCTTCTATGTTTCCTCAACATTAAATCAATTGATGTAATTTTTGTTTCAAACATCATATAATGGAGACGATTCAGGAGAAGGCTGATTTATATTGTATTTACCCATGTTTGTGTTCTTTCCATTGTTCTTTCTTCCTTCCTGATGCTCCAACATACGTTTGTTTTTTCCCTAAAGAAATCAACTTTTCAAGACAGATCTGCTAGAGAAACATGTTCTTAGTTTTCCTTCTTCTAAGAATATATGTATTCCCTTTTGATTCCTGAAGTTTCGTTTCCCTGGTTAAGAAATCACTGTTGGTAATTCTTTTCTTTCAGCACTTAAATAATGTCCCACTTCCTCTGGCCTCCATAATTTCAAATGAGAAATCTATTGTCATTTAAATTGATGTTCTCTTATAGAGTATATGTCTTTCTCTCTGGCTGCTTTAAAGACTTTTTTTTTGGTCTTCCAGTTTAATTTTGATGAATCTTGATATAAACTTCTTTGGGTTTATCACATTTGAGATTAGATTGATTCTGTACATTACAATTATATCTTTTGGCAGATTTGCAGTTTGGGACCATTATTTCTTCAATCTCTTTCAACCCTAATATCTTTCACTTATTTGAAACTTGTATAGTGCCTATATTGAATATTTGGTTATTGTCCCACAGTTCTCTGAGGCTCTCTGCTTTTTTTTTTTCCAATCTATTCTCTTTCTCTTATTCACATTGAGTTATTATAGTGCCCTATCTATAAGTTTACTAATACCATCATCTGTCATCTCTACTGTACTGTTAAGCCAATTTAGTATTTTTCATTATTATATGTTTTGTCCTCTATATTTTTCATCTGATTTTTTTATCATTACTTTGCTGAGATTTTCTATTTTTTGTTTCAAGATAACTACTAATTGATTGCTGATGTATTTTTATGATGGCTTCTTTAAATTATTTGTCAGATAATTACATTTGTTTTAACTCAGTGTTGGTGGTCTCTATTGATTATTTTTCCACCTCAAGTTATGATTTTCCTGGTATTTGGTGTCACCAGTGATGTTTTTATTATATCCTGGACATTACAGCTAGTATATTAGGAGACTCTGGATTCTATTTTAATCTTTATTCTAGGAGGCAGTCACCCTGTTTAGGTTTAACATACAGGTCCTGGCTTATATTTTCAAGTCATGGTTGAACCAACAATTGACTTTTCAGAGCCAAAGTGTGCTATTTGGTCAGCTTGAAGTATATAGTTGTACTAGGTGTCAACCTGGCCCCCACTGTAACCGTTTAAAGAGGCAGACGATCTTCCACAGGTCAGGCTGCTTGATGGCTCTAGTGGGGGTATGTGGTTCTCTAGCTCATAAGAAGATCACTTTAAGGGCTGGGTACTTGTCAGAGATGGATCATTTCTCTGCCATCACTGCCCGGTTGATCACTATCTGTGGTCACTGAAGGGGAGTCTCTAGCCCAGTGGGGAAAGAGATTGCTTTCCATGGCCATTTGTAGTTAGTGACATTCTCACTTGATTCCCCTTGAAGATAGCCCAGTCGTTTCCAAAGATGCTGGCAGGGCTTGCATTTGATATGTGATAAAAAAAAAAAAAATAGTCTACCTAGGCTACATTCTGTTGCTAGGTTGTCAGTGGAAGAAACTAAGCTTCAGCTGGTTTTTGTTATTGGTTGGGAAAAGGCTGTGTTGTTCTTCAGGTCCCAGTGTCCTTAACCTGTGCTCTTTCCTCTTTCTATCTTTCAGAGTCCTCCTTTAGTGGCCTCTTGCTTACTTCTGAACTTTATAGCGGTACTTAGTAGGAAATATAATAATATTCAAACTTTTTAATATTTTTCCCAAAATGAAATTCTGTGACAGAAAAGGTGATGTGAACCAAAGAATATGCTAAAAGTATTTAACAGATGGTACAGTAGAGGTACCGACCAATCAAGGCAACTTTAAATATTCAACACCTTACAGGTGCTTTTCAGCTGAAAGTTAGCTCCGGTTTAAAGGAAGTTCAACATGTTTCTCTACTGTAGAGAAAATGCTTTCAATATGCTAATGTGAGTTGTTAGTCTCTTAGAAGGAATGCAGCTATCACAGTTTTCCCAAATTTATCGGTGCATATAAGTGAAACCTGTTTATGGTTTTTCTAGATACTAGAATTCCATGAAAGCCTGTGGAGGAAAGCCATTGTTATCACCACCAACATCTACCTCATCTGAAGTATTGTACTAGATGCAATCATTTAATTAAAAAGTTATTTCTGAGAACATTATGGAACACCTAATTCTACTTTGATTTTTTTTAAAAATCTGATAAAATATTTCCATATATTTAAACCTTCCTATAAACTGTATCAGGAAATAAGACTTAGATGAGATTTATGGCCAAAGACAATATTTATTGTGTTGTGCTAAAAATATTTACTCTAACAGTACTGATTTTTTTTTCTAATATTATTTGCATTTTCAATGTTTTCGTTTTCTAGCTTTAAGGGACAACAGGATTGAGCTGGTTCGAGCTTCCTGGCATGAATTGAGTATCAGCGTCAGTGATGTGTCTCTCTCCGATGAAGGGCAGTACACCTGTTCTTTATTTACAATGCCTGTCAAAACTTCCAAGGCCTATCTCACTGTTTTGGGTAAGTACAAGGAACTGACACTATGTGATCACAAGCTACAGCAACATGATTCAATAACAAATGTATATTCTGAGGATCATATTAATAGATATAGTTTAGTCCCTTTTCTGCTACATTTTAACAAGAGGTATTTAAAAAGTCACTTAATCACTGTTCCAATTTAGAAATAAAGTGTAACAGTTTGTATGACTTCCCGAGAGCACCCATTTTGTTTCTTAATGAGCAATAGATACCAGGTTTCTTGATTATCAACTAAATTCCTTTGTGTTAAATCATCTAGATATTGTATATCTGGCGATCCTTTATAAAATAATGGAATAATGATCATAGTGAATTCAGTGTGTCTATAGAGCGGTCTTCCATTTTATTGTATAAATCATCTGAGAAGGGCCTTCTCTAATCTTTATAGCTTTCAAATATGACTTTGTTTATATTAGCATTTAAATGACTCTGACTTTTTGCATCTTATCTTTTATTTTTTCTAGATTCTTAAGTGAAGAACATAATGTCAGTCAACATGTAACTTGTAGCTTCTCTCTGGTTTTATTTTCTAAATACTGGGCCTTTTCCCCAAAGGTTAAAGTGACACAAAAAAGCATTACATTCATAGAGATTCAGAGGAAATAAAGTTGCAGCTAAGAGCTCTCTGTGATTCCGCAGACGTCACGGCCCAATCAGCTGAAATTGTTGCAGTTCATTGAAACACACCTGCGTACTGAACAAGTTAGAGGAGTTTAAAGATTGATTTTTTTTTTTTTTTGCCCCTAGCTTGCCTTCCTTTTTTATAGATAAAGGCATAACATTGCATATAAAAGAACTAATGCATGTTGTTCTCCTAGGGAGGAATATTAAAGTTAATCCAGCTAGTGAATTGGTTTTGTACAAGCAACATGAAATATGTTACTTTGCAAGTCCCACTGGGACTATTTTTAAAAATCTTCATCAGTTTGCCACCAGAGACAAAATATATCCACTAAAATGGAGTATTTCAAGATAACGACCGCCTAAGGTTAATGTGTTCTTCTGTCGAGAGCCACCTTGAGACTCCAGCAATAGACAATGGGTTGATTCAGTTTATTAATGATGGTATGGCAAATATTAAAAGAAAGCATATGAATGTGAATAGGAAAAAAAATCCAACTAATCACAACATGTTAACCATTTATCATTGGTGTTCCTGTTTTTGTTTTAATTTATATTTCTCTTATTGGTGCTTTCCAACATTCTTACATTTTATTCTTTTCAAATTGAATTACACAGTACAATAAAGATATTTCAGTCTGTGTTTATTATTGAATGATTTTAAAAGAAATTTTAATAAACCTTTATCACAACAAGAGATTATGCAAGAAATATGAAATGTTCAATTATTTAAATAATCCATGTACTATCTCTGCATATTAGTTATCTACTTAGTCACTGGATGACTTGGACCAGAGAAGGCAGTGGTGATTAGCATCAAAAATAATATGCATCATGCCTCATAAAACCACCACTGCATTTCTAATACAAATGACATCAAAACCCTCTGTTTAAAAATCAGAAAAGTATTGTTGCAGTTATTGATAAATCTCTTATTCTAAAATGCATTTTTGAACAATGTGCATAGATGATAATAATATCTTTTTAAGCTATGAGAATTATGAAATCAGGAATGCAAAGTGCTCTTTTAGTTAAATCACAATTTGCTAAAGAATAAGGAAATGTGCTTTGTGGATTTTTTCTCCCATCGCAAACAATTTACCTTCTTAAATCCTTATACTGATCAGTCTTAAGATATACTGAATGGCTGCTTTTGAGATTTACACAGTATTTTTTGCAAGTAAAACTTTAAAAGCTACTTTGAACTAAATGCATTTTAAGTGCTTTCTGGATAACACACACATACAAACAGACACACGCACGCACGCACACACGGTAGTCTCCCCCCTCCCCCCACCATCCCAGATTTCATCTTCCACAGCTTAAGTTACCCATGATTGACCCTGGTCTGGAAGCAGATGATCCTCCTTCTGACTTTTCCTTGGGCCAATAGTAGCCTAACGTTACATCACAATGCTTACGACATTTACCTCACTTCCTCTTTTCACATAGGCATTTTATCTTCTCACAGCCTCACAAGAAGGGTGAGTACAGTAGGAGACTGCATTCATATAATTTCTCTTATGGCATATTATTATAATCCAATTCATTATTAGTTATTGTTGTTAGTCTTTTACTATGCCTAGTTTATAAATTAAATTTTGTTGTAGGTATGTATGGATAGGAGAAAAACAGTTTATATAGTGTTCAGTACAGTTTCGGGTCCACTGAGGGTCTTGCAACATATCTCCCTCAGATGGTAGGGGGAACTACATATATATATATGTATATATAGGTTGTGTGTGTGTGTAGATATATACACAATTTTTATCTCTCTAATATTAGAAAAATATTTTAAGCAGCTTATTTTATTATATAACACTTTATTGTTTTCTCTTGAAGTTATTGTCCATTAACAACCCATTTTAGCTTTGTGAAATAGTTATAAGAATGAATCAGCCCTGGAGATTGATGTTTACTCTATTTGCTTACATTACAGGTGTTCCTGAGAAGCCTCAAATTAGTGGATTTTCATCACCGGTTATGGAGGGAGACTTGATGCAGCTGACTTGTAAAACATCTGGTAGTAAACCTGCAGCTGATATAAGATGGTTCAAAAATGACAAAGAGATTAAAGGTAACAGGAAAAGTTCCCCAAGTCACATTTACTGTGTTGAAACTAGTATGAAGTGTTAGATGCAGGACATTTGACATTTTGTTTTTCAAATCATAGTCATTCTCTGATTAAGCATAATTTACACCAGGTTTATCCATTTCTTAAATTAGGTAATTCTGGAAGGTATATCATTATAATCTCTGTGTGTCCCGTTTTCCTCTTATGTATAAGAAGTCTAACAATAATATATACCTCATGGAAAAGTTGGAGAAATTAAGGAGTTATGCATAAAAAACATAAAGATTCATGCTTGGCAATAGTGAGCACTAAGTACATGTTAGATACTATTATTTCCAAACTCCTCTATAGTATTTAGATTACAGACAGAAATTCCATGAATTATGTTTTCAATTCATTGATTTCTGGAATTACAAAGTTCTGAGGACAGAATTAGCTAAACATCAATAACTGATTACTGGCAGTTCCCACAGGGGGCAAAAAAATGTACTCATCTCAGTAAAAATGCACAGTAATTTAAATATTATTAAGTATAGCTCTGCTTTTCATACAACTAAATTTAGACATACAAACACACACACACAACCTTTAGATAGGAAATAAGTTTATAAAGGAGATGTCTAGTGAGGTAAGTAATGATGTTTATTTGTTTGTTGTTTGCCTTCCCCCCAACACACACACACACAATATAGGTATCTTGGACCTGATGTCACATGCACATTAAAATCCAAGAATTGTTTATGATGATTTCTAAAAATGTTTCCTATGGGCATGCTGGCCCAGAAGATATGATAATACAGTATAATATTTTATTATATAGAGAGAATTATTATACATANTATATAATAAACCATCACTTCTATTACTAAGAAATAAAAGGTTTATGATCTATTTAATTATCCCCTTTTACATTTTAATTACTCTCTGTATATTTCTCTCCAAACAAGGACTTATCTTTAATTTATCCCTAATCACTGCTTTTGTTTCAGAACTTCTATTAAATACGTTTTCTCAAAAAAATTTTACAGAAATACAAGTCCACAAGAAACAAGTTAAGCATGTTGCTATACTAAGATAAACTTTCAGGTTAGTATAAAACCTGATCATATATTCTGCCAAGGCTCAGTAACTCTTATTCTAATTCTACCTTTAGTATATGTTTGTTATGTCTGGACTTGGTTAGATCTTTGATAAATGAACCATCTACACTGCTTTCAGTGTTACCATAATATGAAAGGAACTCATCCAGTCAGTGTTCTGTTTAAGCACTTCTGATCAAAAAGCATAATCTGTAGAACAAATTTTAAATCTGACTTCCTTGTCCTAGAAGAAAGATCCAGTCAGTTCTTCTTAAGGACTCTCCTTCAATTGCTTTATTCCCTACATGAATTCTGACATAGTTTATTAGTTCCTCTCAATTTCTTAGCATTTTGTTTGTTTCAAGGGTTTGTCTCATATTCTCAGGAAGGTCAGAGACTAACATACTACTACTTCATTAATATTGATTGACTATTTTTAACATTGTAGCCTGAAGGGAATTCTACATTGTACTCAAATTTTAGAAAATACCTTATTTTTTGACAAATTTGGCTTGTATTCTGAATGCCAAACAGATTTCATTATATCCTCGGTAAGGAGGAGACTTTTGTTTATATGGAAAAACATGAAAAGATAAAAGTTTGACCTTATAAACATCAGACTTGAAAATCATCTAGGTCAAAAAGAAAAGAAAGTCACCTAAGTCAAGACTAGAAAAAAAATCAAGACAAAAACCATTTACAGAATCAGTATATGCTTCTGTGCTTAATTCAGAAGTAGTAAGGCCTCTTTTATCTCTGTGTTCTCCAATGCATGGCCATCATAGAGCACTCCTTATCCCTAAACTTGCATTCATCTCTATAGCTTTTTATTTTTTATAATTCTTCTTTTCAATGTTGATATAGTTTGTCTTCACAATTATATGGTGGACTTCCTGAATGCATTAAACTATTTTTATACGTATATATGCAAATATGCTGTGTGCAGTACTCTATACTGAATGCGTTCATTACTCTTGCTGTCCTTAGAAATGTTCAGTGAATGTTCACTCTAAAATCCCTCAGCAAACACTCCTCACTGAAAGGAACTTTCCATCCTTAACTTGTACTCCTGGCTTTTCAGAGATCCAAATCTGACTTCCTATTACCATTTAACAATTTTTACTGTAATATCACTTGACATTTTTTAAAAAGACAATCCCCTAGTGTAAAGCAATAGAAAAATATAAGCTAATCAAATTAAATTAAATTAAATTGAATTGAATAAGAAATTGTTAAAATGCTTCCTGATAACTCAGATTTCTGTAATGCATGAGTGAAGATCCAAATGAAGAAAATAAGAACTTTGACCTGGAGATATTTAAGATATCTTTGGGGATGATAAACAAGTTATGGAGAATATTTCCCTCTACAGAGGAATGTGTAGCTGATGTAAGTCCTAGATATTATAGTCAACAGAAAAGATTATTCTCCTTATGTTTAACTCAGCATTTGCAAGTTCAGTGTACTGACAGTGTGTTCAGTTTCAGACTCTATAATGGATATGACTTCTGAGTTCAGGATGAGTCATTTTTTTCTGTTTGTTTTCCTTTTCTTCCACCTAACATATGAATATAATTTCCACGTTTCCGGTTAAAAGTTGTTTGAAGGTCATAGCTGATTATGTTTTCTTGGCTAAGATATTTGTATATTGATTATGGAGCACTGTTTCTCATACTTTGGCTGGTATACTCACCTACAGGGCCTGTTCAATCTCAGATGATACGGTCCTGACGCCAGATTTTATGATGAAGTAGGTGTCTGTTGGAACATGAGAACACACATTGTTAGCCCTGTGTTACATGTGTGAATGATGCTGCTGCTCCTGTTTGGGAACACGGTTGGTGTAGACAACATACACTTGAGAACCATCAGTAACTTATATAAAAGTCTTGCCTCTGTCTCTGAACTTCAGTTTTCTCACATTATAATGTGATTATAATGTTTGCCTAAATGGGCTATTGCAAGGATTTTGAGCCAATATGCATAAATTGTTTTCACAATAATATGAGGAATAACTGAAAGCATTTTAGATGTTCTCCTTATTACTACTATTATTACTACTATCTTCAGCCAACTGTGATTAATGAGTTGTAGCATCCCTGAATTAGTCCTAGAGATATAAACAGATAAAACAAAATAATTCCTTTAAGGTATCCACATTTGGATGCTGGACATATAAATATAAGATTTAACAGGTATAGTAATAGATACGTAAACTGGTTCTCGATTTTGTGCCAAAAAAGAAGCAGAGATCAACCCCACTTTGTGGGAGAGGTAAACACTTAACAATTCATTGATGAATACAGGCACTCAGTAAACAGCTGTTAAATAGAATAAATTTGGGGCTCCTGGATGGTTCAGTCCATTGAGCGTCCGACTTCGGCTTAGGTCATGATCTCACGGTTCGTGGTGTTCGAACCCCGGGTTGGGCTCTGTGCTGAGAACTCAGAGCCGGGAGCCTGTTTGGGATTCTGTGTCTCCCTCTCTCTCTGCCCCTCCCCCACTTTTGCTGTGTTTCTCTCTGTTTCAGTAATAATAAACATTTTTTTTAAAAAAAGAATAAATTCATCATAGAGGTTGTGGGTGTAATTAGGTGGGAGAGAATTCCAAGGAAAGAAACAATGTATTTATTTGGAAAGAAAGCATGCTTGAAGTAACCATGAAACTTTCTGTGTGATACAGATATGAGAGGTAAACAGGAAGGCCAGTCTTGGAAAATCTTGTATTTCTTATTAAGGAGTTTGGAATTTATTCTGTAGGCAGTGATTGAGACTTTTTTTTTTTTTTGCATAAGCTTTAAAGCGTAGAATGAAACATAATTTTCATCTAACCTTCTCCTATCATGAATCTAACTCAGAAATCCCTTTGGTGCCTTTGGATAGCTCTGTACTCAAAACCACAGGTGGTTTCATTGCAGCTTTTAATCTGTGTAGCAAGGAAATCTGAATATTTGCCATTTAGTGTGGGGAAAAAGATGAACATTGCCTTTTTAAATGTACTAGCTCCTTGAGAACTCATATATTATAAACTTTATAAATTTTTATAAAGTTTAATAAGTTTTTATTCCATGTATAAGCTTATTAGTTTGCAGCTTGAGCCATAACTATCATAGGATCTTAAGATTTGCTTTTCCAGCTAACTAGCTTTTGCATTAGGGTGTGAGGCAAAATTCCATGACAACGGTCAATGACCCACATCCTTGTATAATCTCTTCCCCTTGAGTGTTGGAGGCACTGGTAAATATAGTATATATGGTATCACTTCTGTGATCATGTTACCTTATATGGTAAACGAGATTTTTGCAGCTATAATTGTGTGTCCCTTTTGAGATCATCAGAAGGAGATTGTCAAGGGTAAGACCAGTGTCTTTTAGAAAGTGTCAGAGTCAGTGTCAGAGAAACATTCTCCTCCTGGCCTGGAACAAAGTAAACCACTTTTGTGTGAACTGTCTATGGGGGTCATGTGGCAAAGGACTGTGGGTGACCTCTAGTTGCCGAAAGCAGTTTCTCAGTGACAGCTAGTGAAAAATGGGAACCTCAGGCATACAGCCTCAAGGAAATAAACTTACCAACAACCATGAGATTGAAGAAAACCCGAAAACTCAGAGGGAAATCACAGCCTCAGCCAACACCTTGAATTCAGCTGGTGACATTGAAAAGAGGGCCAGGCTAAGCCTTCTCTGGACTCCTAACCCATAGACATTGTGAGATAATGAATGTGTGTTGCTTAATCCATTAAGTTTATGGTAATTTGTTCTGCAGCAACAACAGAAAACAGATCTAGAGAAGCAGAATAATTTCTCTGGCAAAGACTGGGCTTAAGTATTCTAAGACCTAGCACCTGAGTTTGGGGAGAAATCTGAGGGCTGGAAGAGTATTTAAGAGATATTTCAAGCATGAGTTAATAAGGCACTAACCTAATGGATAAAATGGAATTTTTAAGAAAATGGTAGGGGGAATAAATTTGAAAGAGAAGCCAAATCGCAGATGAACGACTCTGACAGATGAAGTGACAACAGAAGTCAAGACAATATAATTTGGGTGTTTGAGTGACTTGAGTAATGAGCATAGGGAAATAAGAAAGGCATTATGTGGGGTGCTGGGTGGCTCAGTCAGTTCAGCATCTGACTTCAGCACAGGTCATGATCTCATGGTTTGTGAATCCAAACCCTGAATTGGGCTCCACGCTGACAGTACAGAGCGTGCTTGGGACTCTGTCTCTCTCCTTCTCTCTCTCTGCCCTTCCTGTACTCTCTCTCAAGATAAATAAACTTTAAAACAAAAGGCATTAGGAAAAATTTGTTCATACATATGTGATAATATGTTATTTAAAATATTGATGTTGAAATAATTATATGGAAACTAAAAGTGAAGCTTAGTAGGCTTTTGGAGTTGGGGTGACTTATGTCTAGGAAAGGGATTTTGACCATAAAAAGGTTCATCATTTCACAATGAGGGACATTTTTAGTTCTAGCCTTTTTAAGTAATCATCACTCTTCATATGTGCTGTACTCCCCCCCATGCCCCACCTCTTAGAATTATGCTATGAAGGACATGCATATCCAGCAAAGCCTGACTTTGTGGTGAGCCATTGAAGCTTGTCAGTATCTAATAGTATTGCTTGTAAATAACAAGTGTTATTTACTTATATACATTGTGTGTTTCAAATGTTTGACCATCAAGCTTAAGATGGCTTTAGCTGTGTTTCTCCATGTAAATAGGTTTTTTGACATTCAATATAATCTCAGTCAAAAATAATGCAAAAGCTCGTTGCAAATATGGTATAATTTTACTGTAAGAATCCTTAGTAAATAACTTTTTAGCATTTGGAAGCATAAGAGTGAATTTCTGAACTCTGTTTCTCAAAAAGCAGCCTTTATTTGGATTAGAATCAGCTGAGGTGCTAGTTTAAAAAAATGCTGATTCCTTTAAAAAATGATGATTCCTCTTCTTAATGCACACTTTTAAAATTAGAATTCCTCGATGTCAGACCTAGAAATCCTAATATTTATTAAGTACCTCTGGTGATCCTTAGCTCACTATTTTTTGAGAATGCATAGGATTAGAGACTACTAAGCCAAATATTAATACTTGATTCAAGGGAAAAAAAGAAGGGGATTCCAATCTATTAAATTTAGAAAGAAATTCTTAATATACATTCTAAGTCTGTTCTTACAAGAAGATTCTCTAAAATGAAGTCAAAATATACTTTAGCATGTAAACATTTCTGAGAATTAGTACAAAAATTTCTTTAGTCAACATCTTAGCAGCATTCTTTGACCACATGTTTGCTTTTGTTTCATGGGTTTTTTTTGTTTTGTTTTGCATTGATTTCTATGAAGTCTACTTTGAAAAATGGTAGATTATATATTTAATTTAAATATTCTGCTTGGTGGTGCAAAACTAGATTCAGCCTAATGCTTCATTTTATAAAACTTTAATTTAAATGAGAACAATATTAACATGTAACACAGGGGTTGTGAGTTCTCTGAAGCTAAGCATAAAAGAAAATAAAAAGGAAAGATTTGTGTCCCCTGAGGTTAAAGTTCCTGTATCATGTATGATAAGGATTAACTGAAAGTATTAATATTTAAACTTGTTCACCATAAATGAATGTTTTTTTCTTATTCTTGTGTTTATACTTACCGGTTTGGAAATGTCTTGGCCACCTAAATATGGATCATGCTGGACATGTATTAAATGTTGAAAGAAAATAGCATTAATAATACCTGTATGCGGGGTGTGTGTGTGTGTGTGTGTGTGAAGAGAACATGCAAAATTTGGAGATTTCTAAATGCTGTTAAGATATTTCCTTAAGATGCTGCAGGCTACACTATGAAATACATAAGGGATGCAGCCTGAGTGGCTCATTTGGTTGGGCTTCTGACTTCAGCTCAAGTCATGATCTCAGGGTTGGTGGGCTCAAGCTCCATGTCACAGCTGCTCTGTGCTGGTAGCGTGGAACTTTCTTGGGATTCTCTGTCTCCCTCTCTCTCTGCCACTACCCCACCTGTGCTCTCTCCTCCCCTCTCTCAAAAATAAATAAACATTAACAAAAATTTATTTAAAAAAAAAGACATCTTGGGGCGCCTGGGTGGCTTAGTCGGTTGAGCGTCCGACTTTCGCTTAGGTCATGATCTCGCGGTTCGTGGCTTCGAGCCCCTCGTCGGGCCCTGTGCTGACTGCCAGCTCAGAGCCTGGAGCCTATTTCGGAGTCTGTGTCTCCCTCTCTCTCTCTGACCCTCCCCTGCTCACGCTGTCTCTCTCTCTGTCTCCTAGAAATAAAAATATTTTTTTAAAAAAAGACATCTTATGGAAAGAGATAGAACAATTATTTCATATAAGTATGGATGGTTGATTAAAAAAATCATAAAAAACATTGAGAAACTTTCCTTTTTAATATTTTTATTTTTTAAAAACAGCTTTATTGAGATATAATAGAAAACAATATACAGATATTTGAAGTGGACATTTTAGTATATTTTCACACACGTACAGAGTAATGCAACCTTACCACAGTCAAGTTAATGAACATGCTCGTCATCTACAAAAGTTTGTTCATACTTCCTAATAATCTTTTCCTCCCCATTCCCCATCTCATGCTCAAATCAGAACCACTATTCTGATTTATGTCATTATAGATTAGTTTACATTTTCTAGAATTTTAAGCAGACTCATTTAATAGTCTTTTCCCTCTGATTTTTCTTAGCATAAATTATTTGAGATACATCCATGTTGTTGCATATATATATAGCTGATAAGTATTCTGTTGTATGAATCTATACCATAATTTATTTATTTACCTAGTGATAGACCTTTGGGCTGTTTATAGTTTGGGGCTATTGTATTAAAGCAGTCATGAGCGCTTGGGTATAAGTCTTTCTGTGTACATATGCTTTCATTTCTCTTGGGTGAATGACTAGGAGCAGAATGACTAATTCATATGGCAGACATATGTTCAATTTTTCAAGACATTTCCAAACTGTTTTCCAAAGGGTCTGTACTACTTTATGAAGTCCAACTTTTCCATTTTATCATTATTTATTTTTACTTTTATGAATCATGCTTTGGTGTTATGTGCATGATAGGTTTTCGTACCCAAGATCACAAAGGATTACTTTCATACATTTCATATGTGTAGGTTTTGAATGTATTTTGAGTTATTTTGTATTTTCAATGCCCTTACCTTTTATTTCTCTGAACTGTATTATTTCTAGGTCCGTTTAGATAAATTGATTGATCTCATTATAGATAACATTTTTCAGCTTCTTTGAAGGTAGTCTTTGATTGGATTCCAGACATTGTGAATTTTACTTTTTGGTGCTGAATCTTCTCATACTTGCATAAGTCTTATTAAGCTTCCTTCTGGTTAAGTTACTTAGAGTTTAATCCTTCCAGAGTTTTTAAAAATTTTCTTAGGCAAGAGCAGAGAGGTGTTTATTCTAGGAATTATTGCTTTACTGTTACTAAGGTAAAATCCTTCTGAGTGCCCAATGTACCAGTTACAAGGTTTTCA
This sequence comes from Crocuta crocuta, assembly GCF_008692635.1. NCBI lineage: Eukaryota > Metazoa > Chordata > Mammalia > Carnivora > Hyaenidae > Crocuta > Crocuta crocuta. The sequence continues at coordinate 12,044,208 of NW_027531917.1, read as the reverse complement.
GTCAGGTTGGTTAAAACAGGCACTGTTCCCAGCCCTGTGTGAGTGTCATGCACTATTTCACCTGATCCATTTAGATGGTTTTTATCCAAGTCTCAGTTTCCTTCCACAGATACACCGATCAGTACTTACTTTGCTGAATACTGGATAAGAGACCTCTGGAGTTCTCTCTTTGTGCAACTCTCTCTCTCGCTTTTGTTTTGTTTTTTCTTACTTTTCCCTGAAAACTTTAAATAATACTTTTGTTTAATGGCAGTGCCTTTTAATTATGTCTGTTTGCTTCTTTTAAGATAATACAATGAATTTAAGAGGATATACATGAGTAAGGGTGAAATGTGCCCCTACTCACTTTGACATAATATTTTACTTCTTTTGAAATGACACTCACTCTTGATGATCAGGGTGCTGGGGGAGTGACTATAGACTGGTTTTCATGACTCGCTTCTCTGGCTTGAAATGTCTGAACTAGGATGAGAGCCCTGAAGATCTTTGTATTCTTGGCCTGTGAGTCTGGACTGGTTAGGGCAACAGGTCCCAGTCTGTCAGCCACACTCAGATGGAATTGGGCCTCTGCATCTAAGAGCAGGAACAAGAGGAAAACGGGAGTGAGGCCACCTGACTCGACAGGGAAAATATTGAAGTCCTTGACAGGGCGCTGGTGAGGAAGAGGAGTCCCGTCTTCTTGGAGACATTCACTAGGAGGCAAGCTTCCCTTGTGCTGAGTTAGAGGTGGATTCCCACTAATATTTAATAGATTTCCTTGCATAATTGTTTTTAATTAGGACAATTTTTATATTTTAGCACAATTAGCACATAAATCTGTGTGCTTTTAAATAATGTTCAACAATCCTGATTCTTTGGGTGGAGAGGGAGTCTGCAAAGTCCCCTATGCTGGCTATTCTGGAAGTCACTCTCTAATTTCTCTTTTATACTCATGTCTTTTGACAATGTCAACCCACACATTATTCAAATATATGATCTTTCAAGTAGCTTCCTTTATTTATTCTTACAAATTGTTTTATCTCTCATTTCTTGCTATTTTTTTCAGAAGAAAACTGTATTTCACTTCATCACCAGTTTGCATTTAAAATTTATTTTTTGCCTCTACATGAAACTATTTCATGATTTCCCTTTTCCTGATAATTATTGGTAATTTTTAATTGTGCTCTTTTCTTTATGAGCTTTATATGAAATGATCATGTATGAATTTTAAGAAAAGATTCAACAATTTGATGTATTTTTAATTTCAGTTATTTTTATTTTTTTGTAGAGATAGAGCACAAGTCAGGGGTGGGGGGTGAGGCAGAGGGAAAGAGAGAATCTTAATCCATGCTTCACACAAAGCCCAACATGGGTCCGGATCTCATGACCCTGGGATCATGAGCTGAGCAGAAATCAAAAGTCAGACTCTCAACTGACTGAGCCAACCCAGCACCCCTAAATCAGTTATTTTTAATTAGTCTTTTTAAAAATGATATCACCAGTCTTCTCTCTCCCTTTTTAACTAGAGTGAAATACATCTGAACTCCCGCCTTTGGAAGTTCTGATACAGGGAACTCTCATCTAGTTAGGCTGCACTAAGGATTGCTATGCTCAAGGAAAATAGCGAAGGGAAGAACCAAAGGGCAAGTACAGGGCAAATATAAATCTGAGTAAAAGAAAAGAAGCGATAATCAATAGTAGTCAACAAGAGTGGAAAAAGATAATAAAACAATATAACTACATCAGATAAAGATGATTTATTTGCATGTAGTGTGTCTGATTCCCAATTGTTGATGATTTATCTCCAGCTTTTGTACTTGTCCAAAATGGAAACCTCTCACTTATTCAGAGGTTAGACCAACAACAGCTTCAGTTTTTTTGGAGAATGATGATAAGAGGATTAGAGAGAGAGAGAGAGGCAAGTCATGAGAGACTCTTAACTATAGAAAGGATTAATGGAGAGTAGGTGGGCAGGGGATGGGTTAACTGAATGATGGGTGTTAAGGAAGGCACTTGTGATGAGCACTGGGGTGTTATATGTAAATGATGAGTCACTAAATTCTACTCCTGAAACCAATATTCCACTATATCTTAACAAACTAGAATTTAAATAAAAAGTTTAAAAAATTAAAAAAAAAATAAAATCCACTACACAGAAAAATGGTAACAAATAACAACTGCCACAGGTCATACATGATGACATGGTCTGAATCTACCAGACTAAAAAAAGGAATGATTTACCTAATTGAATATGCTTATTATTCTAATTAATTAAGAACAGACTTATTAAGGATCTATGATGTTCCAGACTCTGTCCCAGATACTGGATATGAGAACTCTGCAGAAGTATAAAAAATAAGAATATCTGGAGAGAAAACAGAGATAAGAAGAGGAAGAAATAATGGAAGAAAAACAAATAGTAAAAAAAAGCAAGACAGAAACAAAATTTAAATTCTAAATTATCCCTTATTTTATGAATACATGAATTATATTGAACCTAACAAATGGCCTAGTGGATAATTGGAATTTAAAAATGATATGTTGCTCAGGAAACAATACAACCTGTTGAAAACTAGCAACAAAACATTCCTGGTACATGGTATGGAGAAACATTATAACATTCAGAAGGCTAATTTTGCAACACAGATGTTTTACTGACACAAGTGACTCATTTTCACAACATGTAGATGAGGGACTGGTTGATTTTTCTTATATGTGCTGAATGCTACAAGAGTCCATAAAATAAATTGCTGGATGACTAGAAAATTGCATCACCATAGGTGTCTCAAAGGAGTAACACTTGCGTGTTGCTTATACTATTTACTCAAATGGATAGATATTTTTATTTTCTTAAAGAGTTTACTCTAATGGATGGAATTTAAAGTTTTGTTTGTCCTGCCATCTTTTATCATCTTTTTGGGCCTACAATAAAACACCTTTTAAAGTAAAAAAAAATAGAAGAAATCTTTCAGTCTTTAGCAGAAGAAAGGACATTAAAATCTGTACAAATACAGTGAATACCATGAGGCATCAGACTTAGAGTCAGGTAATTTTTCTCCCCTAGTCAGAGGGTTTGATCTTTTTGATTCATTCTAAACACACACACACAACCAGTGCACAAAATATAAAATATTTTCTTAGTGCTACAAGTGAAAGTTGACTTCTCACATCCAAACTTTCAGTTAATGGTACTGAGATTCACCCCTCCTAGTGTCAAGTGAAAAGAAGTTATAGTATGGTTTCTCTTGCCATGGCCAAGTGAAAGGAACATGAGGAAACCTAGTTAAAGCCATAAAGGTTATTCCTTGGATATAAGGAGTTTACTCACTTACTAGCTTCATAATGCATTACCTCCTTTCTGTCTACAGTTGCTACCAATTATCTTCTTCTTCCTCTATTTTACACAATTTACTTCATGAATTATGGTCTCCCAGTAGACTGACTAAATCATGGCTTTCCCAGAACTAGGAAATGTAGGAACTGTGGCAAGTAAGTATGCATGCAGGCTCAAGCATGTGTTTTTAACTTCACTTATTTTTTGAATTCTTCAAAGTTTTAAATCATGTTAAGATAAATGATAGACAAGGGATGCCTGGGTGGCTCAGTCAGTTAAGGGTCCAACTCTTGATATTGGCTCAGTTCATGAGGTTGAGCCACACATTGGCCCGTGGTGAGCATGGAGCCAACTTGGGATTCTCTCTATCCCTCTCTCTCTGCTCTTTCTCTGTGCTTGTCCACGTGCTCTATCTGAAAATGAATAAACATTTTTTTTTTAAAAAAAAAGGATATATGATAAAGAATCTGAAACATACTAGCTTAATCACATTGTTTCTGCTTGGGGATAAAGCCTCATGCCTGGAACCCTGGAGATTAGTTACCTGGGCTCACGTACCTCTTCAGGTTTAGGCCTACCTGGCTCATGTCACGTGCTACAGAACACGGCCATTTATAGGCAAGGGATATCTACAAAAGAAATTACATAGGAGAGGAATTTACTATTAAAAGGCAAACCTGGTTATGGCAAACACTGTGAATTCACATTCATTAAGTATAGGTGTGATGGAGGATTACAAATTTATTATCATATTTTAATATAATTTTTAGATTTTATGACTCTAATTTCATTAGATATAAAATATTAAGGAGTCCCTAATAAAACATTGTGATCTGGGATTAGATTTGTACAAGGCTGCTACTTTTTGTATTTATGAATAATAGGTAGAGTGTAAACTAAGCTCAAATTGCCCAAGATAAATTTCACAATCTATGCAGGGTATATCCCATAGCTCATGAACATGATGTGTAAGTCAGAAAAAAGAAACACCTTGTTGAAACTGACAAATGCTATATTTTAGCTCATGATATTAATATTTCAGAAAAAGATAAGCAATATTCATATTGCTGCTGATAGTTCAAAGAAAGTGATAATAAAGATTTTCTTGAAGACATGCTAATCTCTATCTTCATTCTCACAACAATTATTAACTAATTTTCTAAGTAACCATTCTTCCCAAAATAGTCTATCTCCCATACTCTTTTCAAAAGATATATGTGATAGTGTGAGGATCAGAGAAAAGATCTGGCATTATTAATTCTTGAACTGTTATTCTCTGGTATTTTGAACATACTAATAATTTTTAAAATATTTAGATAATGTATTGTTATATTTGTCTATGTCACTGAGCTGGGATTTATTTCCTCACCTAACCTTTTATATTCAGAATCTGACATGGCAGAATCAAACACATGGTGAGACCTCAAGTGTTTTATCTGGAAAATAAGTGAATTGCTTTTGTCAAGTGACCTGAGACTTTACTGTGATAATTTTTAAAGATGGTGACTCTTTTTTACTGGATGCTCACTTGGACTGAGCAAACTAGTTCTAAATATTCTTCTAAGGTACAGGAAACTAAGTACAGAATCAAATAAATATAACTAGAATTAAATATAGAATTGGTCACTTGGGTGAAAGTGATCTAAGACTTTACCTTAATAATTTTCCAAGAAGATGACTCTACTCCTTTCTGATTGTTTTACATACTGAGCATTATATATAGTTCTTCATTTTCTTCTAAGATACTTAATACATATTTGAATGTTCCTGAGCCATCAAGCAATGATGGAATGAGGCCCACTTTTTTTTGAAGAATGGATCTTAGAACTCATGTGCTAGAAGGATTTGCATTAATATTAAAAAAACTGATTAATATAAAAAGCAATGTTACTGAATATGGAACAACAGCTAAATTAATTAGTAAAGAAAAATAAGATGAAACCCAAAGTGAGATTTACAAGCAAATTCTTCTCATAAAGCCTTTTATATTTGCCAATTGTAGGTTACAAACTGTTTTTTTCTTAGTACTTTTAACTACTAAAAAAAGAGAGACATCATCAGTTAATTATCATGCCCACAAAACAGTGTATAAGATAGATCTAACATTCGCCGGTACTGAGAGTCTAGAGAAAAAGAGAATTCTTCTCTGAGTCCACATGTTTCAGACAAATGTTTATGTGTTGAATGGAGTCAGCCATAGAGTATATATAATAAGGTCCATACAGTATGTACTCATAGCACCTTTCAATGAAGGCCTATGGGGTAACACTGAAGAGAACTTAATCAGGGGTGCCTGGGTGGCTCACTCAGGTGTCAGACTCTTGATTTTAGCTTTGGTCATGATCTCACAGTCCATGAGTTTGAGTCCCACATCAGGCTTTCTGCTGATAGTGTGCAATCCACTGGGGATTCCATCTCACCCTTGTCTCTCTGCCCCTCCCCCACTCGTGCATGTGCTTTCTCTCTCTCTCTCTCTCTCTCTCTCAAAATAAATAAACTTAAAAAAATTAAAATACGGGGGCACCTGTGTGGCTCAGTCAGTTAAGCATCCAACTTCGGCTCAGGCCATAATCTCATGGTTCGTGGGTTCGAGCCCCTTGTCGGGCTCTGTGCTGACAGCTCAGGGCCTGGAGCTTGCTTCAGATTCTCTGTCTCCCTCTCTCTCTGCCCCTCCCCTGTTCACACTCGCTCGCTCTCTCTCTCAGAAATAAATAAAACATTAAATTTTTTTAAAAAATTAAAATACACACCTAACTTACTGAATGAGTAAATTAAAAAATTTACAGCTGAGTTGCTTATCTTCTAAATATGATGTGTTGAGTTTTAGAAAATTTGACCTATAGAACTTCTTTTAAACCATATTTAGACAATATACCCAGTTGTCTAAAATTGTTACTTTAAATCTTTGACATATTGTTATCTTGTATAATGCTCACATTTTCTCTTCCTTGTAGCAGGAGGATATACATCCAGCTTACTAACAAATTGTCAAACCATTAAAGTACCATTAATATGGATTCAGAACAACCCCCTGACATTATCATCTGATCCACCGTAAAACACTTTTACAAACCCAGACTCCGAAAATAATAGTAAAGTTCAAGTTCTCTGTAAACATCAATATCTGAGGTTGTAACTCTGCAGCTGTAAAAGTCCAAATAGCTCAGGAGAAGTTATATTATATCCTACATAATTCCTAAGAGATATCTCTGATGGGAAGTTATGGCATTTCCAGTAATGGGAGCAGGTGGGAGCTGTGTCTAAATCCTGCCTAATTCTCACTGTGGCTGTGGCATACTGGCCTTCCAATGGATTAAAAGGAAACTGGCACATGTGAAGTCAAGTCTAATAAAGAAGACGGCACAGCATGCAGGACATGATTTCCCTTTGTAAAAATGGGATGTTCTTCTTTCTGGATCTGTTTAAATGGGATCAAAATCAGAAAAGTGCAGAAAGCAAATGCATCACAAAAATTCAGAATGCAGTACTCAGGTTGATTAGAACCACTATGTAGACAAGGTAAGTAACTCTCCAAGGAACATCACTTCAGAGGACTTCCTTTTTAAAAAATCCAGTCAAAAGTGGCTGGAAACTATAGACATAAAAACTGTTGACCTAACATTATGAATCTGAAACATGGATATAGAAGAAGTTCCTGAGATTTGCTATTTTATGAAAAGTTTTGAATATAAAAAACAAAACAACAACAACAACAACAATGTCTATATGACCTTTGTTCCTTGGCTAACCTGACTCGGTGCTTTTAAATTTGTTAATTTGTTAATTTGCTCACAATTACATCTGCATTTTTTTCCACCTTAGCTCTTGGTGAGATAAAATCTAAAATCCCAAATATACATGAAAAACATTTAAAAAGTGGTGGGGGGGGGCACCTGGGTGTCTCAGTCAGTTGAGCATCTGACTTCAGCTCAGGTCATGATCTCACAGCTTGTGGGTTGTACATTCTGTGCTGACAGCTCAGAGCCTGGAGCCTGCTTTGGATTCTTTCTATGTCACTCTCTGCCCCTACCCTTCCTTCTCATGCTCTGTCTCTCTCTCTCTCAAAAATAAATAAACATTAAAATTTGTTTTAAAACAAGAAGTGTTCAGGAAAATGACAGTGAGCAAGAAGCATACTTGAGGAACTTTCCTAAGCAGATTTATTTCTAACTTTTTTTATTATAGAAAATTTCTAACATAAACAGCAATAGCATAAGACAGTTCTAAACCACCACCCACCCAAAACAACTGCTGTTCTGATTATTTAGGAATAAGTGCTAAAAGTCTAGAACCTCCTTTGGAAAAAGAGAGAGGGGGTGCTGCAAGGATTATGAGCAAAATAATCCTACAAATACCTCTTTTTATTGCTTGCTCTCAACTTGTGCTGATAATTATCCCAATGCATTATATATAAAATGCATATTTTGAAAAATATAAAATATAAAAAATTGCATATTTTAAAAGACTCAAGACTCATATTTTAAAAGACTCGGGTACTCAGTCAGTTGAGCATCTGACTCTTGATTTTGTCTCAAGTCATGATCTCACAGTTTGTGAGCTTGAGCTCTGCATTGGGCTATGCACCAATAGCACAGAGACTGCTTGGGATTCTCTCTCTTCCTCTTTGCCCTTACCCTGTATTAACTTGTGTGCACACGCTCTCTCTCTCTCTCTCATAAATAAATAAATAAATAAATAAATAAACAAACAAACCTAAAAATGTCTTTAATAATTAAAATAAAACAGTAAAGGTAGAATGGAAGCTAAGGAAGAGAGGAAATTAAATGTTAAAGATAGACTGAGAGGTAGAGAGAAAAGTGGATAGAGTAAGTCCCAATATTTCCTCTTCATCTTTGGTTAAATCTCTGACATTGATGTATCCACTTTACCCTTACTCCTCAAAATATATCCTTGGGCCAGCAGTTGACTTTCAGGCTCCCTCCCACAAAATATTGAAATCAGAATCTGCATTTTACCAAGATCCATAGGTGATGTGTATGTCCATTCCATTTTGAAAAAATACTGCTGTAGATCACAATGTTAATGAAATGACATGCTGAAGGAGAAAAAATGGAAACTCTAAAAGAAGACAGAACATGAAACAAGAATACATATGCAATCAGCAAACTCTGTAATATAAAGAAAATTTCTATTGATTCTATAATGTGAATGCATCAGTTATTTTATAAAGATAGAAAGCAAAAATAGATATGAATTTTAAGTACTATTTCCTGCCTGTTGTGCTGAGAGGGGGGATTGAAAAAGAAATCAGCACAAAATATAGAGAAAGATAATATGATTGGCTTTTCTTTATGTTTTTTTTTCCTTTTCATCTTATTGCTTTTAAGAAATCTATAAGCTGTCACATAAGCTAATATTAAAAGCAACAAATTATACTTTTGTTTATTCTATTTGAATGATGCTCGTTAAAATTTTATGTTATACATAATTGCTATCAGATTTTATTTATCCAATTAAAATTATATTAAATGATACTTTTGTAAAGGAATTGGCAAAAGGAAGCAGATGTTTGAGTTCTTAAAATACAGCTGTTATTAAAATTAAACAATTAGCAGAAACATTTTCTGAATAATTTTTCACATATTGTATAACACAAGTTTAAAAGTGGTTTGTTAAGAGATCTAAATTTTCTTACACTGTCACTGCTTACAGCTACAAACAAGAGCACATTGGACATGATATTATAGGAAAGAATATAAAATATAGATATGAGGCAACATTTGTATAATTCTATGACATTGAAAACTAAAAGAGCATCATAGACATATATATTTAACATAACAAAGGACTAATTGTATCTGTATTATGCTGACGTATTTTGAGTAAAAAGAGATAATTCTATTTTTTACTCTAATATTTTTAACTGAGATTGAAACTAATTTTCAAATCTAAAATCTCAGAAGTGACTGGTTAGCACAAATGAGATATTTCATAAAACACGTATTTATGGAGAAACTTGAATTCTATATGATTGACTTATAATTGTACAATGGAATGAGATTTTGATGTTCTTCCCCTACTTTTCAAATGTTGGAAATTTTTCTAACTTTCAGAACTGCATAAATTACAGAAAAAAATTTAAATGTAAAATCTTGAGTTTTTTTTCCCTAATTTATGAAGACAGTCATAAATGTATTTTCAATAACAATACACAGAACATTTACCTAATTTTATTCTGAAGTAATATTTATTTAATTTTAATTTTTTAAATCAAAATAAGGTAAAGTCAGACTTCTCTGGAAATAAGTAAAACTCAATGGACCATGCAAGTATCTACCCACCAAATACCTGAAAGTCAGTATTAATTTCAAACTCAAATCTTTGTATGGAGTAGGTGACTTATGTTACTTTGTTGTCATTAACCAGTCTTTAAATGTTTTAAAAATAAATTTAATACATGGTAAAATCAAACATGTTATGCACAACCTAACTCTATTTCTGAAAATACTATTTATTTAAGATGAAAGAGTAAGAAAATAGAACAGCTTTCTCTCAACTCTATTTAAGATCTTACTATAATATCTTAACTTTAGCCTATCATTTTGATTTCTAATCCATTAAAATTACCCTCTTCTTATCAACTACTTTAGACTTAAGAAATCTTAAGTTGAATGAAAATATTATTAAACCTCTTTTCCATAGAGAACAAATAATGCCTGAACGCACCATTTAACGATGAATCTTAATCATGCGCAATAAGTTTAAATATCAATAAATGAATTCACATCTTGAGAAAAGTATTCCTCAAGATTTATTTCATTCATGCTGAAATAAATTCTTCAGCCAAGTGAAGAGCATTTATCTCAATCTAAATTTCATTGCAAATACATATTTTTAAATATTCAAAATATTCAGATGACTGTCTTCTTCCCTTTTTTATTCAAGTAACATTTCTTTGATTTATTTATTTATTTTTGTTTCAAACTTTTATTTAAATTCCAGTTAACATATAGTGTAATATTGGTTTCAGAAGTAGTGTTTCATCACTTACTTATTAGACTCAGTTTTTTTCACAAGTACCTTTCTTAACCTATCACCCCTTTAGTCCATCCCCCACCTACCTCCTTCTATCAATCCTCAATTTGTTCTCTATAGTTAAGAGTCTGTTTTATGGTTTGCCTCTCTTCTCTCTCTCTCTCTCTCTTTCCTTGTGACTTTGTTTTGTTTTTTAAATTCCACAATTAAGTGAAATCATCTGGTATTTGTCTGTTGCCTGTATTCCTTCCTTCCTTCCTTCCTTCCTTCCTTCCTTCCTTCCTTCCTTCCTTCCTTCCTTCCTTCCTTCCTTCTTTCTTTCTTTCTTTCTTTCTTTCTTTCTTTCTTTCTTTCTTTCTTTCTTTCTTTCTTTCTTTCTTTCTTTCTTTCTTTTTTTCTGAGAGAGAGACACAGAGACGGGGCAGAAGGAGATAGAGAATCTTAAGCAGCTTCCATGCTCAGGATGAAGGCTGACGTGAGACTCAATCTCATGACCCTGGGATCATAACCTGAGTTGAAATCAAGAGTCGACACAGAAACTTTTTATCTGAATGAAATCCCAATAGTTTACTTTTGCTTTTGTTTCCTTTGCCTCCAGAGACATGTCTAGAAAGAAGTTGCTGTGCATGAGGACAAAGAGCTTGCTGCCTTGGTTCTTCTATAACATTACAATGGTTGCAGATCTCACAAATAGAGTTTTCATTTACTTTTAACTTATTATTGTGTATGGTATAAGAAAGTGGCCCAGTTTCATTCTTTTGCTTGTTGCTGTCCAGTTTTCCCAACACCATTTTTTGAAAAGACTGTCTTTTTTCCACTGGATATTCTTTCCTACATTGTTGAAGATTAGTTGACCATATAGTTGTGGGTCTATTTCTGAGTTCTCTATTCTGTTCCATTGACTTATGTGCCTATTTTTCGGACAGAACTATACATTCTTTGTCACTGTAGCTTTGTAATACAACTTCAAGTCTGGAATTGTGACCCTCCAGCTTTTCTTTTCTTTTCTAAGATTGCTTTGGCTATTTGGGTTTTTTTGTGGTTCCATGCAGATTTTAAATTGTTTGTTCTCATTGTTGGTGCTTTGATTAGGGATTGCCTTAAACCTGTAGATTATTTTGGGACTAAAGACATTTTAACAATACTTGTTCATTCAGTCCATGAGTATGGAATGTTTTTCCATTTCTTTGTGTCATCTTCAATGTCTTTCATAAGTGTTCTATAGTTTTCAGAGTACAGATCTTTTACTTCTTTGGTTAACTTTATTCCTAGGTATCTTATGGTTTTGGGCACAATTGTAAATGGAATCAGTTCCTTGATTTTTCTCTGCTGCTTCATTGTTGGTGTATGGAAATACAACAGATTTCTGTATGTTGATTTTGTATCCTGCGTCTTCCCTGAATTCACGTTTCAGTTCTGTCAGTTTTTTGGTGGAGGCTTTTATGTTTTCTACATAGAGTATCATATCATCTGCAAATAGTGAAAGTTTGACTTCCTCATTGGTTATTCGGGTGCCTTTGATTTCTTTTTGTTATCTGATTGCTGAGACTAGTATTTCCAGCACTGTGTTAAATAACAGTGGTGAGAGTGGACATCTCTGACTTATTCCTGACCTTAGAGAAAAAGCTATGTTTTTCCCCATTGAGGGTGATATTAGCTGTTGGTTTTTTGTATATGGCCTTTATGATGTTGAGGTATGTTCCCTCTATCCCTATTTTGTTGAGGGTTTATATCAAGAATCGATGCTGTACTTTGTCAAATGCTTTTTCTGCATCTATTGAGAGGATCATATGGTTCTTATCCTTTCTTTTATTAATGTGGTATACTACATTGATTGGTTTGTGAATATTGAACCACATGCAGCTTAGAAATAAACCCCACTTGATTGTAGTAAAAGATTCTTTTAATGTACTATTGGACTTGGTTTGCTCGTACTGTGTTGAGAATATTTGCATTCATGTCTTCTTTTATTATTTTTTAAAATTTTATTTAGATCGAAGATAGTTAACATATAGTGTAATAATGGACTCGGGAATAGAACCCAGTGATTCATCACTTGCATATAGCACCCAGTGCTCATCCTAACAAGTGCCCTCCTTCATGCCCATCACCCATGTAGTCCATTCCCTCACCCACTACTATGCCAGCAACCCTCAGTTTATTCTCTATATCTAAGAGTCTCTTATGGTTTGCCTCCCTCTCTGTTTTTATCTTAATTTTCCTTCTCTTTCCCTATGTTTGCCTGTTTTGTTTCTTAAATTCTACATATGAGTGAGATAAAATAAGAATGTGTATTATTAAGCAAAATAAGTCAGCAAAAGACAAATACCATATGATCTCTTATTTTCTTTAGCAAAGAAGATAACTTTCTCAATGTAGGTGTTCTTTGTGAACTATATTTATCTCACATTGTTCATGTTGAAATTATAGCTCAGATGGATTGTACTTTCTTTTAGGCATAACACGATGTTGTGAATTTGCCTTTCCCAACTATACTTGTGCCTCAGATATTTAGGATTATCTTATGCAACACTTAAATATAAAGAAAGGAGATGAACGTTATAAAACGGACTAATTTCCCAGATGGAGTATAAAAAGTATTTTGTGCTTTAGTTTCTTTAGAAACAAAACTCTGCATTCCACCCTTCAATTTTATTGATGTAGTCATCTTTTAAAATTTATTTCTGAAGTAGCTGTATCCTTGCTTAAGTGGAAATGGAATAAATGTTAAATTAACAAATAATTTGCTTTTTAAAAATGAAAAAGATGGAGGGATGGTGCTTCCAATTGTGTCTCAAGTAAATGAAATCTGTTACATTTTGAAGGATGATGTCACAGAGTTTAAAATTTACATTTTATTTTCAGATGTAAAATACTTAAAAGAAGAGGATGCCAATCGCAAGACATTCACTGTCAGCAGCACACTGGATTTTCGAGTGGACCGGAGCGACGACGGCGTGGCTGTAATCTGCAGAGTAGACCACGAATCCCTCAATGCCACCCCTCAGGTGGCCATGCAGGTGCTAGAAATACACTGTAAGTAAACACTGCTCCCTTCCCAATGATCTCAACAGAAGCAACTCCCTTCATCTACATTTAAAATCATTTCCAAATGTCCTGAAGTTACTGCATAGATGCAGCAAAATCTACAGCAAAACGAAGTAGACTACCGTTAGTGGTATTCATAGTATTCAGAGGAAAGTAGTTCTTACCAGAGTATCGTTCTTAACAAGGGAGTGAAATAGGTTAAAACTTCTAGTTCTCTTCCACACGATGACTTGATGTAAGTGTATTCATCTGGGTGGGGTAGGAAGAGTAGTCATTTTGGCAGAATCAAATTCCCAGAGGGTTGGGAATCTGAGAGGACCTTGATGGACCTTACTGTATGAAAGTAACTTGGTTAATCACAAATGTGTTGTGCTATTTGTGCTTTAACATGAGATAATTTTTATCTTCTATATGAGACAATCTAAATTTTTGTAAATACAGAGGCATATCCATTATGGTTTCTCCATCAACATCATCATTACTTACAAGTGATAGGAACATTAATTGGATATCTCCAATGGGCAAGGAGCAGTGCTAACTGCTTTGCTGGCATTGTTTCATCTCATGTCTCATGTTAGGGCATCAGCATAAAAACCTGATGATGATTAGTTACTGTCTGTAGTCACAATTGATGGATGAGGACACTGAAGATTATAGTGGCTGAGTCACTCGGCCAAGTTCATGCAGCTAGCAAATGGTAGACTTGTAATCATGACATTTTTAGTAGTTAGCATGGCATTTGGAATATAACAGATGATCTATAGATATTTATCCCATGAAATTGAATCAACTGAGGTATATAAGAAAAAGTTGAAATAACTAGAGCCCAGAGGACTATAATTCTGAATTGTCTTACTTCATTTTTTTAAATACTGAAAAGTTTTTGTTTGCTTTTACTATATGTGTTAAAGTTATAGTTTGAGTTTAGAATTTATGTGTGATATAAAATTACATTAAATCCTAAAATGTTAAATCTAAATACTAGTCTTTAATAGACCCCATTGGATTTTGGTTTTATTTATTTACTCAACAAAAACTTGTTGGGTCCCTACTATGAAATAGGCATTGTTTTGGGCACTGGGGTTACATAAAGGACCAAAAAAGAATAACATTAACAAAACAAGTTAAGATTGTCTTCATGTGTTGGAATTATCACCACCAGCAGCAGACTCCAGTTACCTTATAGCATCCATTTTAGGTGAGAATGACAGAAAATCAAAGTAAGTAGAAACAACATATAGCATGCTATGTACTAAGTGCTATGGGAAAAAAATAGAGCAGAAGTGATAAGGAATGTGTGTATACACACATATACACACATGCATATATAAAATGTTTATATGTAAATATATATTGTAGATATATTTTATATGTAAATATATATGCTGTTTATATTATACATATATTTAAATGGAAAATATATATATAATACAGACGGAAGAGCAACTACAAAGGCCCTAAAGTAGGAGCATGTATGATTGTTTTTGTGTTTCTTAGAACAGCAAGAATACCAGTAAGACCAGGATAGAGTGAAAAACTGGAGAGTATTTATGAGAGATCAAGAGAAGTACCAGGGGGACCAGGGTTTGTTTTTTTGTTTTTTTTTTCACTTTTTATTTTTATTTTTTTTAAATATTTTTATTTATTTCTAGGAGAGAGAGAGACAGCGTGAGCAGGGGAGGGTCAGAGAGAGAGGGAGACACAGACTCTGAAATAGGCTCCAGGCTCCAGGCTCCGAGCTGGCAGTCAGCACAGAGCCGGACGCGGGGCTCGAACCCATGAACCGCAAGATCATGACCTAAGTGAAAGTCGGAAGCTTAACCGACTAAGCCACCCAGGCGCCCCCCTTTTTTTTTTTTCACTTTTTAATTAAAAATGTCAATCTGATTATGATGTTTGATTATTGCCCACTGTTTTAATTATTCTTAGTTTACTAGTAATGGAAATTATCGTAACATTTTACATACTTTTAATTACATTAAGTTAGTTTCATTAATTTTCCTCCTGTTATTAAAACAGATTCTGCAGCAAGCATATTTTAAAGCCCAAATTGAGATTATTTTCAAATTTCGGCATGTATTTTCAGTGACACAGAAAATTTACTGAAACTGCTTGAGCTTTGATTATAAATTAGATAGTTTAGTTTCTTCAAGGATCAAACTAGGCAATTTTTTTATGGTATTTAAAGAACTTTCTATAAACATAAGTTCCCTTAGTTAGTTTAGGTTGCTGTAACAAGTATACCCATAGACTGGGTGGCTTGTAAGCAAAAGTTTATTTCTCACAGTTTTGTAGTCTGGAAGTCGAAGATCAAGGAACAGGTAAGGGGCCTCATCCTGGTTCACAGTATCTGCACATGGCAGAAGGAGCTCAGGAGCTCTCTGGATTATTGTTGTTGTTGTTGTTTGTAAGGACACTAAGTCCAGTCATAACCTTCCAAAAGCCCTCTGCCTCCTAATACATCACACTGGAGATTAGGTTTCAACATACGAATTTTGGACAGACATAAACATTCAACCTATAGCACCTTCCATTTTCTAGTCTTATTTCATCAATATGTCTTTAAACATGTGTAAAAATATATAATTTGGTATGTTGAGATGACTCAGGTTATCAGTACCTTGACTTAAACTTTTTCTTTCACTTATATATAGAGGAAAGTAAGAATTTAAAAATAATATTTGATTACTAATTTAAGTATAATTTTTAACATAAAATAAAATAATAAAAATTAACTCATAAAACTATTAAAGGTCACCAGCCCCAAGATTAATCAACGAGACCCACCAATAGTGAGGCAAATCAAATATTCTTAGTTTGCTATGGCGAAGAAGAAGTTCATACCAGACGAATCTCTGGTGCTGGTAAAACAGTTTGAAGAGGTTTTGTCCTGAATATTCTAAAGAGTGTTCTAGATTGAATGCTGCCAAAATTGGGGACAAATTGCAGATGTATATGTTGATAGTTTTTACCTGGAAAGCAAACATTAAAGCAGAACTAGATTTGCTTTTACAAAGATAAGCAGTTCATCGTGCTAATTTTTTTTTGGTTGGTGAGTGTCCTGGTCCCTGTCTTATTTCAGACTTGAACATGGAATAGACTTGCCTTTGTCTTCTTACACCCTACAGTCACAAAGCAGTTTCACCTGATTATTGTTTAGATTCTAGAGAATTGTTTATGTTTGTTGAGAATATTTCAGCCTAGCTGTCAGATGCCAATTGTTACCTGCCAAAGTCATTTTTGCTTTTTTTGGAATCTAAAATGGAGCCATTATATGTATACTTTCTGGGCATTTTTTGCAGTTCACTGTATTTCATTGTGCATTATTAAGTGAACTTCATGGAGGAAGGCAATTGAATTCCCCCATTTTTTAGAAAGTTTTACATGAAAAATGTTATACTTGCTGTCCAATTAAAATAGCAACTCATTTTTATCATGGCTTAATATGTAAGAGGCTGAAGACAGAGACCATATCTATTTAAATTATATACTTCAGAATCTAACATACCACCATTCAAGTATGTGAAGGTAATTAAAGCTAACTGATGATAATGCTGAATGCTCCTTTAGGGATGCAGAACATTGCCCAGAGATAAAACAAGAAGTGAAGAGGGGGCATTTGCATTAAAATTAGAGCAAATTGAACAACTTGTATGTGGTCTTAATGGCTCTGCATAGGTACAATGTGCAATATCCATGATGTGATAATTTTCATGGATGTAAGTAGAGGAAACTAGAAAGAACTGAAAAAGGAAGAAGGTGGTTAGTCTAGAATTTGTGGAACATAAACTTAGGATTCCCACATTGTTTGACAATGGTCCTATCATGAAAAACCACAAAGATTGGCTCAAATAGAGCCCCAGAGTAAAAGACTTGTTGCTGTTTTCCAAGGTGAGTGACCAGAGTAAAAAAATACCCAATAATAAAGGAAAGTTGAGACTATGCATGAAATGAAAAGGCATGTTTGATAAGAAATTAGAAAGAAGAAGGGTGCCTGGTGGCTCCGAATTCAGCTCAGGTCATGATCTCATGGTTCATGAGTTTGAGTCCTACATCTGTCTCTGTGCTGACAGCTGAGAGCCTGGAGCCTGCTTTAGACTCATTCCCCCTCTCCTTCTGTCCCTCCCCTGCTCATGCTCTGTCTCTATCTCTTTCTCAAAAATAAATAAACATTAAAAAATGATTTTAAAAGAATTAGAAAGGAGAATTATGTAGTATGAAGAGCAAAAAATTATATAATAGGAGGAACTATATTTCTAAGGCTATGTTTTAACTCCATAACCCTGTGATTCACAATTTAGAAGGACTCAGCCTTTAAAGTATGTCCCAGCAACATTCATTTCTTTATAAAATATTAATCCTAAATTTTAATTCCACTATGAAGGAAGATAGTTTCTTTAAACATAAAATTTAAGAAACTCCAGACTTTCACTGTGAACCACAAATGCCTGCAAATTTCACACAGCGGATAACAGCATACTTTGTACCTGAGCCATGGAAAAGCCACACTTCTTTTATAGATGGAAATTCTATTTCATCTTTCTATTTTTATGCAGATCTCTTTGAAAATAATAACTTTTTATTTGTCTGATTTAATTTTTAGAAGAGCAGATTGTATAAGTCAGATTTTATTTAATTCTCAGTAAGAATAATGTATCTTCATGAACAGAAAGAAATATGCATAAAACACAGAAAAGAAGAAATGAACATTCATTTTCAATACATGACACTGACAAAATTTCATAAAAAGATAGCCATTATTGAAAAGAAAAACATAAGAGGCAGATTAGTTAAGTATTTCAGAATAGTGAATGCTCTGAGAAAATATTTTAGTACTATGGCATTGAACTGCCAATATGGATAAATAAGAATCCAAATTTTAAGTCTCTTGTGTGTTTGTGTTTTAAGTGAATTACACATATATACATACATATATATAATATATTATAAATAATTCATCAAGTTATGAAATCTTAGGTTATCATTAATATTTGTTTACTGGTTCCCATTTGGTAACAGTGCTATTCACTACCTGTAAGTAACTTGTTTACACATGCACATCATAAACAAGTTATAAAACAACACATAGTTAAAATTGTTCACAGAAGAAAATCTGCTTGTGAGCCTAAATAAAATCCATATAAGCAACCATATAAAAAAACTATATATGCTTGGTGTAAGCAACCCAAAAAGAAAAAATAAAGAACAGAGGGAAGGAAGGAAGACAGGAAGAAAGGAAGAAGGGAAGGAGAGAGGAGGAAGGCAAGAAAGCAGACAGGAAGGGAGGCAAGAAGGAAAGAAGGAAGGAAGGAAAGAAGGAAGGTAGGAAGGAAATATAAATGGAAGCTGCAGTGTTAAAATTGTGTATTTAACTGAGATGAGTTAGGCAGCACCTTGCTGACTCATTTCGTAGAGTTGGTGACTCTCAAGGTCAGGGTCTTGAGTTCAAGCTCCATTTTGGGCATGGAACCTATTAAAATAAAAATATGTGTGTGTGTGTGTGTGTGTGTGTGTGTGTGTATTTAAATGAGATCAGTTAGGTTAATGACTGAATATAGATGCATTATATATCTTTAAATAACAGAAAAAATACTGGATTTATTTGTTGCTATAACAGTATTTTTATAAGGAAATAAATGGTCAGTTTATAGTCCTGACCTTTACCTTTTGGAAGCTTTTAATTTCCATTCTAGTTAACATGCAAATGAATAATTAATCAGTTTTTCCCTTAACACCTTGTTAAAAACCGTATTGCTAAAGAAATTCCTTTTTTTTTTTCTTTTAAGCAGAATTACTTTATCTCTAGATGAACTAAATTCTTGACTATACATTATTAGCTACTTTTCTGGATTGTCTAATGTACATGATCAGTTCTCCCTTTAGCTCTACTTATCCTAATAAAAAATTAAGATTCTAGGGCACCTGGGTGGCTCAGTCAGTTAAGCTTCCTAAGCTTCTGCATTCAGCTCAGGTCATGACCTCAGTCTGTGGGTTTGAGCCCCACATCAGGCTGTCTGCTGTCAGCACAGAGCCCACTTCAGATCCTCTGTCTCCCTCTCTCTTTGTCCCTGGAGACTCTCTCTCTCCATCTTAAAAATAAATAAATAAACATTAAAAAAAATAAAATTCTGATAATAGAAGAGATTCAGTACATAAGGGTTTGAGAGCTTTTAACTATTTTGTTTATATCTCCATTTATATCTCCACCGTAGATATACTTGAAATAGAACAGACATATTTTCAGATGCATGCAGAGATTTTTCATTAAATATAGTTTTTTTGTTCATGTTTACTTATTTTTGAGAGACAGAGAGAGCATGAGCAGGGGAGGAGCAGAGAGAGAAAGAGAGACACCAACCCCGAAGCAGGCTATAGGCTCTAAGCTGTCTGCACAGAGTCCAATGAAGGGCTCGAACCCACAAGCTGCAAGATCATGACCTGAGCTGAAGTCAGATGCTTAACCAACTGAGCCACTCAGGCACCCCACTAAATGTAGTTTTTGATTGTCCTTTTTCATTTATAAAACCAAAAATTAAGTTCTCACCTACTCAATCCTCCCTTACCTCTAGCCCAGGTCAATGTCTTTTAAATTGTCCTGTGTTAGTTCTATCAACTATACTTCTACCACTTGTCTATTTATTATGGAAAGCACTTGACTCAATGTTTCAGGCCATCTAGGTTTATTAGACAGAAAGGTGAATGTTACAAGTAGATAAATATTTCTAAATAAATATTTAGAGATAAATATTTATTCTAAATAAAATATTTAGATATTTTCTAAATAAAATATTTCACCCATTTGACATCTCATTTGTGAAAAGCTGATTATCTGATTATCTTGTCTATCACCAAATTATCTGTGGTCCAGAGACACAGAATGTAAACAGAGTCAGGAAAGGTAAAATGAGAAGTATCTGCAGGTTAAATTTCCAAAACTTAAAACAAATTGTTACTTTGATTTACAAAATGACACACTTATGCCTGAGGATACTTTGGAAGGATTTTGAAGTTTCAAAATATTTCACAAAACTCATGAAATGAATACATTTTAGAATCATGAAGTAATCTATCATGCTTAGAAAAAAGATACATTTTTCTATATTAATAAATGTAGCCTAATGTTCAACCTTTATCTGAGATCCCAATATAATTGACATACAATATTCTATAGTTTCAGGTATACATTATAGTGATTTGATATTTTTATATATTACAAAATGATCACCAGAAGTTTATATACCATCTGTCCCATACAAAGTTATTACAGTATTACCAACCATATTCCCATATTACATCTCCAGGACATTTTTATTTTATAATTGGGAGTTTGTACCTCTGAATCCCCTTTACCTGTTTCATTCACCTCTCAATTCTTCCCCCTTTTGGCAACCTACAGTTTTTTTTTCCCCTCTCTCTAAGGATCTGTTTCTGTTTTTTTCATTTGCTTGTTTTGTTTTTTAGATTTCACATATATGTTAAAGTGAATGCATATGGTATTTGTCTTTCTCTGTCTGATGTATTTTACTTACCATAATACCTTGTCAGTGCATGCATGTTTTTGCAAAAGGCAAGATTTCATTCTTTCTATGGCTGAGTAATATCCCATCACACACACACACACACACACACACACACACACACACCTTCTTTTTTATCCATTTATCTATTGATAGACATTTAAGTTGCTTCCATATCTTGACTATTGCAAATAATGCTGCAATGCACAAAATGGTGCATATCTCTCCTCAGATTGGTGTTTTGTTTTTTTTCTTCAGATGGAATTGTTGGACCCTAGAGTTATCCTAATTTTAATTTTTTGAGGAAACTCCATTATATTTCCATAAGTGGCTGCTCCAATTTACTTTTCCACAACAACACATGAACTTTCCCTTTTCTCCACAGTTTCACCAACACTTGTTATTTTGTCTTTTGAAAATAGCCATTCTGACAAGCATGAGGTGATAATCAGTGTGGTTTTGATATGTATTTCCCCGATGATGAGTGATGTTAAGCATCTTTTCATGTACTTGTTGAACATCTATATTTCTTATTTGGAAACATATATTCAAATCCTCTGCTCATTATTTAATGGAGTTATTTTATTTTTTTTTATCTTAAATTGTGTAGGTTCTTTACATATTTTTATAGTGATCCTTTATCAGAAGTATGATTTGCAAATATCTTCTTCCATTCAGTAGGTTGTCATTCATTTTGTTCCTTCACTGTGCAAAAACTTTTTAGTTTGATGGAATCCCATTTTTTCCTTTATTTTAGCTTTTATTGTCTTTGCCTGGGAAGAGTTATTCAAAGAAACATTGCAAAGACTGATGTCAAAGAGTTTACTGTCCATGTTTTCTTTTAGGAGTTTTATGGCTTAAGTCTTAAAATTGAAGTCTTTAAACCATCTTAAACTCATTTTCATATATGGTTGTCCAATATATTTGTCAACTTTTTCAGGGAGGATACATTCATATATTTCCCATAGTGATATATTATTGACATGTGTCATGAAATACTTATTTATTCTTTTATTTGTTAAAGAATATTTTATTTAGTCCCTGAAATATTGATTTATTATTTAACCAGCAAATATTTTAAGTGATCTGAGTGCATGGATTCAATATGTTACTATAAAGTTTCTGTTATTAATAGAAGTAAATATTTTTTGTGTTATTAAATCTCAGCCAAGAGAAGTGTATAAGTTTGTGAGTACAGATTCCAAATTTTAATAAGTATTAAATTCATATATTAGGCTAATCCAATGTTTTCTCAACTGGCCTTTCCTAATCAAGCTTATTATAAAGTATTCATTTACAAACTTTTTTAGAAGTTTTAACATTATTTTAAGCACACATTTTTTTAGAAGTTTTAAATTTTTTTAGAAGTTTTAAAATTATTTTAAGCTATTCAAAAATGGTTCCCAAATGAGGGAATGTATAAATGGTACAGATGACAATGTATCTCTTTCAGTTAATTTTAAGTCAATTTAATTGAGACTAAAAGCTGGATAAGGAAGTGAGGCAGTAAAGATTTTGACAAGTAAAACCTAATATTGAGAAAATAAGCACAAGTTATTAATATCCAATATTTTTAACTTCTGATTTAATAGCATTCTGTTTTAGAAATCTATTTTTAAAATATAGTTGAAGGCTGATTTTTCCACAGTGACTACATATTTTTGATTAGTGTCCTATATTTTATTAGTGTCCTAATATTCTCAAATTGTTCTAGTTCTATTTTCTGATTGAACTATAATACATATACACATACACACACACACATTTCTAAGAGAAAATATGCAGTTAGAAAAATAGAATCAATTGATGTATTGAACTTTATTGGATTAGCTCTTTTATATATATATATATATTTTATTTATTTCTAGCAGAGAGAGAAGGAGAGAGACAGCGTGGGCAGGGGAGGGTCAGAGAGAGAGGGAGATACAGACTCTGAAGTAGGCTCCAGGATCCGAGCTGGCAGTCAGCACAGAGCCCGACGCGGGGCTCGAACCCACGAACCGCGAGATCATGACCTAAGCGAAAGTCGGACACTTAACCAACTAAGCCACCCAGGCGCCCCGGATTAGTTCTTAATATACTTAATATTATTACTATTTACCATCTGAGTCCAAAAGATTTTTTTTAATTAATAGGCTTAATTTTTATGAGCAATTTTCAGTTTATAAAAAATTTGAACAGAAAGTACAAATTTCCCATATATACACTTACCCTAACCCCCCCCCCACTTTTTCCCCTATTATTAACATCATACATTATTGTGGTACATATATTAACAATTGATGAACTAATATTGATAGATTTTTAA
The DNA here is from genome assembly GCF_008692635.1 of Crocuta crocuta. Lineage (NCBI taxonomy): Eukaryota > Metazoa > Chordata > Mammalia > Carnivora > Hyaenidae > Crocuta > Crocuta crocuta. The sequence goes on along the minus strand of NW_027531917.1, from coordinate 12,021,026 downwards.
GAAGTCCATAATTTACATTAGCATTCACAATTTAAGTTGTATGATTCTATAAGGTTTTGACCAGTGTCCTATAGCAATGGTTACAATATCATACAAAATATATTCATTGCCTAAAAAAAAGTCCCTGTCCTTCACCACTTGATTGCCCTTTCCCTCTCCTTAACTCCCTGGTAACCTGTGATCTATTAGCTAGCTGTATAGGTTTACCTTTTCTAGGATGTCATATAGGTGGAGTTATATAGCATATAGTCTTCTCATACTGTTTTCTTTCACTTATAAATATACATATAAGGTTCTGAATGTCTTTTTGTGACTCCAGAGCACATTTCTTCTTATTGCTAAATAATATTGTCTGGATATGCCAAGGTTTATTTATCCATTTACCTATTGAAAAAAATCTTAATTACTTTCAAATTCTGGCAGTTATGGATAACGCTACCATAAATATCTGTGCACAAGTTTTTGTTTGAGCAGAAGTTTTCAACTTTGAGTAAATGGCATTCAAATTTTAATTAGAAAAATTTTGGCTAAAGGCAAATAAATTGATTTTAAAGAGGAAACATAACTTAATGTTACTAAGACTAAAACATAAAATTTAGAAAATCTAAACATGTTTATCTTACACTATAAATCATATTCCTGGATTGTATGGCAAGACTATATTTAGCTTTGTAATAAACTACAAACTATCTTGCAAAATGGCTACCTCGTTTTCATTCCCACCAGTGATGAATGAATGTCCCTATTCCTCCATGTCCTGACAAGCATTTGGAATCATCAGTGTTTTGGATTTAGGCCATTCTAAATAGTAGTGGTATCTGATTTTAAGTTGCAACTCCATAATGTATTATGACGTTGAGCATCTTTTCATATGCTGTTTTCCACTTGCATACCTTCTTGGGTGAGTTGTCTATCTAGATTTTTGCCAAGTTTTTAATTGCATTGCTGTTTTTCTTGTTGAGTTTTAGGACTTAGTTCTTTGTACATTTTGTGTACCAGTCACTTATCACACACATCCTTTGAGAATATTTCCCCCGTTGTCTTTAAATTGTTTTAAAGTGTCTTTCTCAAGAGCATACATTTTATTTAAATAAAGTTTATTTATCATTTTTTCTCTCTCATGGTTTATGCTTTCTGTGTTGTATCTAAAAAGTTGAAACTAAAGCTGAGGTCATCTAGATTTCTCCCATCTTATCTTTTAGAAATTTTATAGTTTTGCACATTACATTTTGAGTTAATTTTTGTGAAAGATATGATTTCTGTATTTGGATTCATGTTTTTGCATGTGGATGTCCAGTTGTTCTGGCATTTGTTAAAAAGACTATCATTTCTTCATTGAATTGCCTTTGTTCCTTTGTTGAAGATCTGTTGACGATCTACATGTGGGGCTCTCTCTGAGTTCTCTAGTCTGTTCCATCATCTATTTATTTTTGCATTAATACCATACTGACTAGGTTACTGTCTTGAAGTGAGTAGTGTCAATCTTCGGGCCTTCTTCTTCTTCAATATCATAATTTTATCAATATTTATAAATTTATAATTAAAATTATTATAAATTTGATTATATTATAATTAACACAAATGTAATCACCAATATATTAAACTTTATTATACTAATTCTTGATATGTCAGGGAAGAATGTAATTACCACTTGCCATCTGGGCCTAAGCCATATTGTTTTTAGATTTTTAGGTGGTAAGTTGTTTTTTGAACAATGTAAAGATGTAATAATAAAGGGATAATGAAAAACAACTCTGTTAGCCTCTTTAATAATAATTTAAATATAGCAAACTTGGATTTCTATTCCATATATCCCTGGATTTGATGATACATATACCCCAAATGGGCAACAACTGTCATGTGTGTTCCTGGAACATATTATGTTGTAAATACCAAGTCCAGATTTCAAATATATGTCTATTGTGTCCTATTTAGTCATTGTTTCTGGTTCTTCTTTCCCTTCAGTTGTCCGAATGAAACATTTGTAAAAACTTTGGTGGTTCCTAATTTTGTCAAAGGGAGTAAACATATCATTGTTCTTTAATCACAACCATTTTTATTTTTCAATTTGTAAGCACAAGATAAATTAAAAAATAAAGTGAATTTAAATTTTATTATTATCAAATGACTTCAGCATTTATCTACTATACAAGTTCTTATGCACAGAAATTATAAAAAATGAAAAAACGTCATATTTCCTTTTTAAAAAAAGCTAGTTGCAAAATATTTTGTGATGAAGCCCTTCCTTTTGTTTCCTCTGAAACAAATTGTTTACTCATTGATTTTTAGATTTAATAAAATTCATCTAGGATTTCATATGTGAAGACTTCTGTTTCACCGTCATTATATTTCTCGAGTCCTACTGTTTTCTCTCTGCATTTATCATCTGATCTATCTAATAATTTTGAGATGTCTTTCTCTGTCAATTTTCTTCTCTTGCCAATCTGAGCAGGAAATGAAAGATTCAGAATTCTCAACTGATCATGAAAGCTAAGGAACCAACAAACAAGCAAACAAAACTAGAATGATGATATTTTTATTTCCAGATTTCTTTTCTGCTACCATGAAAGAAAATATAAAACCTTATCAACCCTATAATGTAAATGGGGATCAGGCAACACTGATGACTTATATCACTCTCACGTAATCCTTCCACACCAGCACTGTTTAATAGAGTTTTATGTAATGATGGACATTTTCTTATTTGTCTCAAGATAGTAAGTAGCCAATATCTAGCTACATATGACTACTAAGCATTTGAAATGTAGATCTTGTGACTAATGAGGTGTGGCTTCAATTTTATTTAATTGTCATCAATTTACATTGAAATTGACATAGTCACATGTCACTTGTTGTTACTATATTGGACACCATTACTATAGATGGTTTTATCATACTTCCATTTTCATATTATGTCATTCCTTTTAGCATACATAGTTAGGTATAATTGAGGAGTTAGGGTCATGTTAATGGTGAAGTAATTCTTAAAATGCTAAAGTAGCAAGATTTTTCACACTATAGAAAATGTACCAGTATAATTTTATAATGTTATCTTAGATTTACAAAAGAGTCAAGTGTTTTCATGTCATAATTGAAAAGTAAATTTGTTCTTTGTTTTTTGGAGGACTTGTAAAAAAGGGTACAGATCATGAAATGCAGTCTCTAAAAATACAGCTGTTTCAAAAAGAAGCTCAACAACTAAAATTGGGGCCTTTGGACTCTAATAATATGCTAAGGGTTAACCTTGCTTATCTTTTTAGGAACAAAATTTTTATATTATTAAGAACAAGGCTAGTGATTTTGGTAATTAATACAGAGTTACAGGCAGTTTTATTGTGTCCTCAAAATTCAATGCCTATGATTTTAGAATTTGCTATTTCGTTTATGGTGTGAGTGTAGAATGATCACATTGGAGCTCATGAGTGAGTAGTGAGCACAATCCATTCCTTCTTTGAGGCGGTAGGTAAGATGTGCCATATGGGGTTAGGCCATGCTTTTACAAGACTATCGTGTTTGGTGTTCCAATACAGATTAACAATCACTACAGTGATATAGAAGCTTTTAAAGAAAATATATTTGGAAAACAGTATGACCTTGAAAATCAATACTGCATTTTTAAAAGTTCTCGTTCTGAAGTCACATAAGGCTAGGTTGGAATTCAAGCTTCTAGGTGACTTTATGCTAGTCACTCTAAACCTAATTTCCTCATTTGGAAAGTGTACCTACTTCATAATTGGGTTTTTTTGCAAGGATTAAATCAAGTAATGTATGGGAAGTCTTGATTTTTTATTATTATTATTGTTATTTTATTATTATTAGGAAAGTAACATACCTTATAGATGCAAATAAGTTTAGCAAATACTTTTGAGAGGTCTATACATTGTGAGAGAAAACGTAAACACTTGAGAATACAAACAGGAAACCTATGAAATAGTAAAAAAAAAATAGGGAGAGAGAGAGACTGTTTACCTTGTAATTTTGCCCAGGACATATATTGTTTACCAAAATAATTTTTAAAAAGTCAATCTTAAATTTGGTGATTTTGCAAAGTGAAATAAATCAGACTGAAAAAGGTACGTGCCATATGGATTTCATTTATATGTAGAATCTGAAAAACAAATGAATAAACAAAAAGTAGAATCAGACCTTTAAATACAAAGAACAAACTGATGGCTGCTGGAGGGAAAGAAGGGGGGGCAGAGTAGGCAAAATGGGTGAAGGAGAGTAGGAGACACAGGATTCTAGTTATGGAGTGAATAAGTCACAGGAATAAAAGGCACAGCACTGGGAATATAGCAAATGATACCATATTAGCATCATATGGTGACAGACAATAGCTACACTTGTGGAAAGCACAGCATAGAGATATTGAATAACTATGTTGTACAGCTGAAACAAATAGAATATCATTTGTCACTTACACTCAATAAAAATATTAAAAATTTGATATCAGAAAAATAAAAATAATTTTAATATATTTTTCTTTCCATTAATTAGAGCTACAAATAAAACCTTTTTATCCTAAAGGAGAAATTTCATGGAGACAATCTGCCATAACTATGTAGTTATTTTTTGATCTGGCTTTTCTCAGTTCAGACATATTTCAAAATATACCATTAAATGTAAGGATTATTACTGTAGTTGTGTAATGACAATAATGATGATGATGGTGATGATGATGTTTTGGCCTTTGTCATATTTACCAAAATTATGTAAAAGGGGGCATTTTAAAGATTGGGTAACACATGAAAGAAAAATATGATAGTTGGCTAAATGGTTAACAAAGATTAGAAGAGTTATTAACTCCCACACTAAGTTGAATAGTGTTATATCAGGTCATCATCTTTGACTTAATCTATGCATTGTCTATTAATGTATGTTTGTTAAATAAACACTCAGTGCTTAGGCCATCCCATAGCAGATTTATATAATCTAAAACAATTTTATGTTAATGTGTTCATTTCCTTGTTTACTGTTTCTTTTTGCATCCCCATGATGAATTCTTTTCATGATGACTTTGATACATTTTCTTTAAAATAATATCAAAAACACAAAGAATTTGAAAATGTCTAGATACACAGTGAGTTCTGTTTTTTTTATTTCATCCATTAAACAATGATTTGGAGCTTTTTTTTTTTAATGAGCTTTCAGAAGTGTCAAAATATCCTATGTAGTCATGAAATTTAACAAGTTGCTTTCCCAATGCCTTTGCCTAAGCAATCCATCTCCAGTGTGGAACTAACTGAATTTATCTCTGGACCAGCCTCCGCCACCTCCAGAGCACAGCTAATTCTATCAACAACACTGAGTCAAAAACTATGCATTTTACATCATCTTATCAACCATTAAATACAACAGAGCTTCATTTGATAAATTCCTAAATTTTATTTTTTATTTTAATTATTATAAATTCCTAAATTATGAATCCCTTCATTCCCTAGATATGTTATGATTATGCTACTAACTAGATTAAATATTGGAGAAACAATTATTTTAAGCTAAAATGTAAGAATAATCAATGAGATAGATAAAATGCACTTAATATTATAGAACCCACAGTTGTAGAAATTTATGAAATAGAATACAAGCAAAAATATTGATGTATTTATTATCTCTATTTTCATTGCAACCTTTTTCTTTTACTTAAGATCTTCATGTGGCTCAACTTTATAATAGAGACATTTTACTTCTAATAACTCCCTGATCTCTTCAGTTTTAAGCACTGGCAAATATCTCCTAAATCTTGATTCTGAGCCTGATACTCACTTGATCACAAACTTAAGATGGCTTCTTATTGCCTCTAACATGGTGTCCAAACTCTTTAGCCTGACGCTGAAGGTTTTGAAAATATACCCCCTACAATACTTCTCTCAGCAACCCTTTAGAGATAACATATCCTATACTTTACATTATTTCTAGATGTCTCACATAAAACTTCATACACAGCCCACATCTTCTCCACATCAACCCTTTGTTCAACTCTTTGTTTTGACTTTTTCTTATTTTCTTTACCTGTAGAAAAATTATGCCAGGTCAAATACTGTGTGATCATTGAACTGCTTTAGGTGCCACTTCTCTGGGTAACATTTTTGTTTGTTTGTTTCTGACAAATACATATAATCCCTTCCTTCCCAACACCCATAATTCTACATCAAATGCTGTATTGCTTTCAGTTTCGAATTTTGCTTGATTTTGAACAGTATGTGATTTATTTGAATAAATTACAATGGGTTACTATATTTGTGAATCTATAGTACTTGAAAAGTGGTAGGGGTCTTGTTACACACACTAATTTGTATACGTTTGTTGAATACATAAAATACTGTCACAAAAATAATTTTTCACTAGAATAAAAGGAATTTCATAGACTGTTGAAAGAAAAGTATCTGATAGTTTTGAGCATTCTCTTCACAATGTTTTGAGTTAAAAGGAAAGTGATAGTTTGAGTCATGCTATAAAATTACAAACAGGAAAAATAAATTCGACATCTTAGAAAAAGTCAGTCTTACACAGAGGAAAGAGAGAGCAGATAGTGCTGTAGCTGGAATGTTCCTGCTTAACTGTTGGAGTTAAGCAGCACAAAAAATGGTAGACCTTGAGGGGTAACTGGAGTTTGGTTTTCAGCTTTTTATTTCAAGAAAGTATTATAGTGGCCTTACTCAGACTTTTCAGCACTTCCTTCATTTCAGAAGTAGTGATTTAAGAAAAGACCAAGTATCTCATAGGAATATACATGGTTTCACAGTTCTCTGGTGGTTGTTAACCTGTTGCAACAAGGAAAAGCTATATAGGTAAGGAATAGAATGAATGTAAATGTTTCACAGAAGGGCACTATTGTCATCTTGGGCCAGGTGATTCTTTCTGGTGCAGGGGCTGTCTTGTGCATTGAAGAATGTTTAGCAGCCTTCCTGAGCTCTGTCTATGAGATGTTAGTAGTATCCCTTCTACATGTTACCATCCTTTTGCTCTGTAAGGAGCAAAAATGTCTCCAGATAGTGTCAAATGTCCTGGGGTAAGGAAGGTCCAAACTGCTTCTAATTGAGAATCATTATTTTAGAGAAAATTCCAAAGAGGCTTCATAAAGGTGAATCGGTATCTAGTTTTCTTTAGTATTAATGTAATTACTGGGGATATTTATAAGGTTGCTAATTAAATTATTTTGTTCAGAAACCTTATATAACAAGGCAAATAATCACAACTCTTTCATCTACAAAATACTTAAAAATTTTCAGTTGTCCTTGGTAGAATTTTGCTGTAGGAATATTTCTGTATTATTTTATAGAGAAGAAAAATACATTGTTGAGAAAAATATGTCAACTATATGGTCACCTTATCTTTGAGAAGAATCTATCAAAATAATAAGAAAAGAGAATTTGTGGGGCATCTGGGTGGTTTAGTCAGTTAAGCGTCCGACTTTCGCTTAGGTCATGATCTCGCGGTTCATGGGTTCGAGCCCCGCGTCGGGCTCTGTGCTGACTGCCAGCTCAGAGCCTGGAGCCTGTTTCAGTCTGTGACTCCCTCTCTTTCTGACCCTCCACTGCTCACGCTGTCTCTCTCTCTCCTAGAAATAAATAAAAATATTTAAAAAAAAAAAAGAGAATTTGTTTCTTTGTTTTTAAAATATCTTCCTAGTTTTGCGGCACCTGGGTGGCTCAATCGGTTAAGCGTCCGGCTTTGGCCCAGGTCATGGTCTCACAATTCGTGGGATCGAGCCCCACATAGGGGTGCTGACAGCTAGCTCCGAGCCTGGATCCTGCTTCAGATTCTGTGTTTCCCTCTCTCTCTGACCCTCTCCTGCTCACATTGTCTGTCTCTCAGAAATAAATAAAACATTAAAAATGTTTTAAAAAATAAAGTAAAATATCTTCCTAGTTTTATTGATATATAATTTTATATATAATTGATATATAATACTAAGAAACTATTAGTTTATGGTATACAACAAATATTCAGGTTATAAATATATAATATATATATAAAGTTAAAGACATATATGTACTTAAATATATAGGTATATACATAGTTAACATCTATCTCTGCACATAGTTACAATTATTTTTCTTGTAATGAGAACTTTTAAAGTCTGTTCTCTTAGCAATTTTCAAATATGCATACAGTACTGTTAACTATAGGCATCATGCTATACATTATATCCTCAGAATTATAAATCATGTAATTGGAAATTTGTACCTTTTAACCACTAGACTGACAGTCCAGTCTATGTGGTTTACACCTAGAATTCAGTAACAGAGCCAAATAGGCTTTATAACTTGTAGATCATACTGAGTCAAAGCAAATGTTCACCAGTTTCCAATTCAACCAGATGAAGAAAGTTGATTTTGAAGAACAATAGAAGAAACAAAAGTTTCTACAAAAGGCACCAATTTCTAGTGTCATCTAAGAGGGAACAGGAACACAAATTTATTGAGGTGTGGATAAGATCAGGGGAACAAAATTAAAACTGTGTAAGTGGTTTTTGACTCTGTAACTGGCGTTAGTGACTCCTCTGAGCTTTAGTTTCATGTTCTGTGCAATAAGTCAACCAAGGTCTACCTTGCATGCTGTATAAAAGAGTTCAATGAGCCAATACATATAGAACATTTACAAAAATGACTTTTACCAAGTATTTGATCAATGTTCATTTTATTAGAAGACAGCTGTGTCAAATAAATTTGATTTTATAACATGCTGGCGGCCCTAACCAATAGTTGGAAAATATCATAAAAGTCTGTTATTCATTTATTCAATAAATATTTAATTGTGGGCCAGGAGTTATATAAGGGCCAAGGATAAACCAGTGAACAAGATAGACAGAATCTCTGCTCAGATAAGCGTGCTTTTCTAAGAATTATACTAAGCACTCAGTAGCCTTATTTATGAAAACTAACACTAGAGCTTTACAGGTTACAGTGTGAATGTTACAGCATATAATATTATCATGTTACATTTGTGGTGAAACAATGGATACAAATGGGTAATAGTACAATGACTTATATGTTTTAGGAGCTATATAAATGTTAAATGAATTATTTGAGACAACTCATAAGAAATAACTTTGTGAACACAGAAAGTGATCAATATAATATTTTGCTTTTAACCAAGGATCCACATAATGCTATGAGCAATGCAATTGACTGTTGCTTTAAGTTATAAAGCATTTTGTTGACTCAATATATCATACTGTATGAAATGATACAGTATATAGCTAATTATACTTTAGTAAGCTAATATTAGATGTTCCCTTATGTTTGTTTCTCTTAATAGCAATTTTTCATCATTCAAAACAGGCTGATGTTATTTTATATAGCCTTAAATTTCTGTTGTATTTCTTTGATTACAGAAGAACTAAGGTTTTTTTTTCCTCTTTTTCTTTTTATTGGTAAAACATTTGATTTAAAATTTTTTTTCACCTACAAAACCCTTAGTGATGGATAAATGTTGAACAACTGACACTAAATACTTTAAGAGCTTGTGCTTTCAAGATTGTCCATTAGGTGGTTTAATAGTAGCTTCGTCACAGATCTTTTCTCTTTTCTAAAATCTTTGTTAAGGGTCCTATAGAAAATCCATTTCACTGGATCAATATCTGTACTTTGATTCAAATCCTGAGTTGTTCAAGGAAAACAGGAGATGTCCTTCCTTCCCAAGTTCATAAAGCTTTTAAAATTTTGAATAAAAATAATAGCTGTGCATTAATCTATCTCTTAACAATAATTTTGCTTGTTTCTAAGTGAAACCCAGAATTTGTCAGATAAGTAAAAGAAATAATGCTTCAGAATAAAGTGTGTTTTCTTTCCACATTTTAATAATTTTAAAAATAGATTTTAAAGAGTGATATTGTTCCTACAAAAGCCTTGGAAAGGAAATGTTGTGCTTTTAAAATATCTGCTTATGTTGCTTTTTTGCTAGTAAGTACTGAAAATTATTTGTGGATGAATGAATATATCCCTATTTTCTATATTCTTATGCAAAACTTTCTCATTTGCTTGCATTTTGAGAGAAATGAGAAGCAACTCATTCATTTATTCATTCAGCATGTAAAGAACCCTTACAACATTTCAGGCATTTTGTTAGCATCTGACAACATACAATTAAATAGGTTAAGACCTTGGATCTTGAAGGCTCAAAATGTGGTGAATGAAGCAGCCATGTAAACAATATATTTTTTTTACTAAGTGCAGTGTTTTTATATTAACAGTAGATATGCTGTATTATGAAATAAGTTAAATGGAATTATTTACTCTTCTCTGCCATTTGTATGAGTTTATTATATGTTATATATATATGTATTATATATATTTATATGCTATAGACATAGAAANTTACTCTTCTCTGCCATTTGTATGAGTTTATTATATGTTATATATATATGTATTATATATATTTATATGCTATAGAAATAGAAATTGTTATTTTCAAAAAAACAAAAGTGTAACATATAAGACAAAACTAAGGTAAATTCATAGCAGTAATAATGCATTTTTACTCACCTCCTTATTTACAATACAATGTATTGTAAATAGTAATGTAAAAACAATACAATAGATATCCACAAGCTACTAAAGAAAAATGCCATTTGTTTTGTGAACAAATGAAACAGGATGAAATGCAATTCACATTCCATGTAGGAATAGGTTATTCCTATAGCAAGCCTGAAATTACTATTTAAGTAAATTTTAGATTAAAAAAAAAAATTCTCAATCTTGAAGTGCCTGGGTGGCACAGTCAGTTAAGTGTTAGACTCTTGATTTTGGCTCTTACCACGATCTAACGGTTCATGAGTTCAAGCATCAGGCTCTGGGCTGACAGCCTGGAGCCTGCCTGGGATTCTGTCTCTTCTTCTCTCTTTCTCTATATTAAATAAATAGATAAACTTTGAAGATTACTCCCAATCCTTTTGCAATGAGAAACTACAACCAAGAAGAAAATCTACAAATAACTTAAGAAATAACTTAAGAAACTTAAGAATGATAAACAGAAAAAAAAGTTTAAAATTATTAACAAATGACTTGGCAAAGGCATGCAATAAAAGTTTTGGATTATATAGTGTTCACTTTCTCATTCCTGTTTATATCTTGGTTAGTAAAAGATTAATTGGCTAATACATGCACAAATTTAAAACCATTTTTAAAATCATTATCTTATGTGTTGTACACTGTGACACTTTTTAGAAGTGACACTTTCTCCATTTGCTTTGATATATAACAAAATAAATTGTAGAGAAAATATGTTTACATGTTTTTAATTATTAAAATAAATGTTTTGAAGAAATTCTGGAGATTGAAGATTCTTTAACTCAGTTTTTGAAATGACTATAACTTTTGGTTTGTCTTTTTGTTGGCTAAGATAACTGAATAAGTATTGGAGTTCTATACTAATTTAAAGATATTTTTATAGAATATTATTGATATTTCACTAAAATAATTTTAATCTAGTAGCACTTGATCAACTCCCTATGGATATGACAAAGTGACTGATGAAAATAAAATAGGAATAGTAATAATAGATATCTTTGTCATTAAGTAAAAAACAATTAAAGCCTGAAGTACTTTTTGTTATTAAAAAATTTATTTGGGGCACCCGGGTGGCTCAATTGGTTAAGCATCCAACTTTGGCTCAGGTCGTGATCTCACGGTTCGTGAGTTCAAGCCCTGCATCAGGCTCTGTGCTGACAGCTCAGAGCCTGGAGCCTGCCTCAGATTCTGTGTCTCCCTTTCTCTCTGTCCCTCCCCCATTAGCCCTCTCTCAATCTCTCTCTCTCTCTCTCTCTCTCTCTCTCCCCCAGAAATAAATAAACATTAAAAATACTTTAATAAAAATATTATTTGAGAAAGAGTCAAGTTTGGGGTCATAATCACATTACTGTAGTATTTGATATGATAAAAAATATAATTTTGTGTATATTATTAAAATGGAATATTTAAAGAAGAATTCTGACTGACTTACATGGAAACATAAACTAGAATTTTGGCTAATTGAATAACTTTCTTCAAAATTCAGTGATACCCCTGCCAAAATCAGAAGAGGAGAGAAAACTAGTTTATTTATGAGATATTTGCATTAAAAAACAAATTGGCATTTTTATAATCATGAAAAGTTATTATCTAATGTTATCTAACACAGAAGATTTATATAAGGAAGAGAGTCAACAATAGAAATTTAATTAAATATGAGCTAAGAGTAAAAGTCTACCTAAAGTTTATAACATGAATATTTAAGATTAATTTTGCATGCAACAGATTGCAACAAAATTTCAATTAAGCATTTTTAATATTTAGAATTAATATACCAAACTGATAAGAAAATATAACAAAATCTGTAGTGTATTCATTCTTTTAAGAATTTATTTATCAAGCACAGATTTTGTATAATGCATTGTGTGAGATACTGAGGATATAGCAGTGACTGTTTGAAAATCACATAAACATGAAAAAGAGAACATGGAGAAGAGGTATCTCTTCTATCAAACTTGAGGGTAATGAATGAATGTCCTTACCAAATGATATTTGAGTTGAGATTTAAAAGAGTTAAATAAGCTCCCCAGAATGGAGCATTTTAGACAATTTGTATAAGAGCAGAATGAAACACATTTATTAAAGGACGTGAGAGAAAGTATAATTATCTGGAATTCAAAGAATGAAAATATATATTAGAAGGCAACAGAGTAGTGTAAAGATCACATGAAACTGAAAGGCTATCCTAATAATTTTGCTTTTAATCTTAAGAGCAAACATTAACCATGCAGAAAATTGTTGGTATCAGATTTATGTTTTGAGAAGACAACGTTATTAAGTTCTAAGAGTTAGTTTAGGGGGACAAAAAGTAACATGAGAGAGACCATTCACTATTTGGTAAACTAGATAAAAGTAGTAGTTGGGGAGCTATAAAAAGGAAATGAATAGATATGAAAACTATTCAGTAGGTAAATCAACCAGACCTGATTAACTGATTGATGACAGAAATACAAGGAAACAGGAGGTGTCTGACTGATGTATATAGCCGGGTGGAGGCTGATAGTATTTGTAGAGCTAGAGATTGCTGATTGAAGAACATGGAGGTAAGAGTTGGAGAACTTAAGTTCATTTAGGACATGATAAAGGCACCATGTCTTTTAGACATTCAAGTGGTCATGTCAGACGGGTGCTGCATATAAGTTGTGTGGTTTGTGGTAGAGAGCTGCTCTAGGATGTAAGCCTGAGAATGATTGGTGAGTAGTAGAAACTGAAGGGATGACTGTGGCTGAAAGGATCCAACCAGAATTATCGGAGAACAAATCATGAATTCCATTCTTGGTGATCTTAGTATTTAGAGGCTAAATGCAAAAAAATAACTCAGCAGAACTTGAGAGAGAATAGCCAAGGATGAAAGAGTTGAATCAGAAATATGGAGTGATGGGGTGTGGAGAGGGGGGGTATTCATTGTGTTATATCCCTCGATTTTGGTTACTTCAGAGGTGACTTCAGAGGTGGTCTTCCTGAAAGTTCCACAGAAATACATGCAAAACATATTATATTCTTCAGCATTTTCTTATACTTAAAAGTCGGAATTTGGAATATAAAAGGAATCCTGAATCACGCCTCAGGGGATAATTTGCTATACAAATTCTCACCTTTAATAAACTATGTATACAAAACCAGCAGACCTAAGAGAAATCAGACCATATTCTGTTTTCCTCTATTCTAACAGCTACCCACTGCTATATATTTTACCTTACTGAAGCAGATTCTAGCGGTGACTTGCCCATATCCCTTTGGCATACACCATTTCTGTGCACTGAGTAGGCTAGGAGTGCCAGAGAAATAATATCCCCTGCTTCCTCTAGAGTAATCCTCAACCAAACACTAATGAAAATTGGTAAATATTCCCCCAATACTGCTGTCCCTTGCTCATTGAATAAAATAACTCCAAGGCATTCCCTAAATTGTCTTTCAGAGTTCCACAGCAGAATCGAATCCCAGTTGCCACCGTGTAATCTGCTCAAGAGCACATTCTTTATTTACTTCCTTCTCTTCCTGTCTCACTTTCTAGTCCTTCCTAATATCATGTCCATAAAAGTCATGTCTGTTTGTTAGATTTCTGTATTTTTCAAGGTTCTCCAGAGAAACAAAACTAAAAAATGTATACATAGAGAAAGAGATTTATTATAAGAGATTGGCCTACACAGTTATGGAGGCTGCAAATCCCAAGACCTGCAGGCTGAATCACCAAGCTAGAGACCCAGAAGAGCTGATGAATTAGTTCCAAAGCCCTGATAAATTAGGAGAGCTGGTGTTGTTGAGTCTGAAGGCCAGTTGGTTCAAGACCTAGGAAGAGCAAATGTTGCAGTCTGAGTCCAAAACAGAAAAAAAAAAAAAAAAAAAAGCACAAATCTTCTAGCTTGAAGGCCATCAGGCAGAAAGAATTCTCTCATATTTGGGGAAGAATCATCTTTATCATTGTATCCAGTCCTTCAACTCATCTGACAAGGTCCACCCATATTAGGGAGTACAATCTACTTTACTCGGTCTGCAGATTTAAATGTTGATGTCTTACAAAAAATACTCTCAGCCCAGAATAATATTTGGGCAAGTATCTGGGTACCCCTTGGTGCAGTCAAGTTGACACATAAGATGAACCATGACAGACATTCAAGTTAACAAAACTCTCTTTCCTAGAATCACGTTTTTTCTGATCTTTCTTCTCCTACTTCTTTCTCTGGAATTGAAGCATGTTTTTATTTGTCAGGATGAAATTACATTTTGCTCTATGTATATATGTCAAAGTTCAAAAGACAATAGATCTCATTTTCCGAAATCATTCTGGCTCACACTTTGTACCTTTGTTACAAAGGGTAACTTTGCTACTCTGAATAATTATTAACATTTTGCCTTCACTTTTTAAAATGTCCTGCTTTGAAGAAAATATTACACAATCATCATAGTCAATCACTGATTCCATAAATGTGATGGTGATAATCGAAAAATACCGAAATGTAATTTAATCTTTTATTAATTTTTTTCTCTCCGGGATAAAAGTATGATGAATATGTGTCATATTTCCTCAAATTGTTCTTTTCTAGGTTATTTCACATTGAAACTATTTACCATAATATATATGGAATGCTTATTTGCAACCAGGATGTTACTGTTGATTATCATGAATATATTGTTGAAAGGACTGAAAAAGAATGTACTTAAACATAGACATAATTTATAAGTATGATATAAGGTCTTCCTCAGGATCATAGCTTACTGTTTGATATATGACAAAGCTGAGTAATATTTTCCTGACGGAAGAGAACAAACGTAAAAATTACCATTGATATTTATTTAATTGGATTCAAAGTCAGTGAGTATAACCCCAGACTGGTTCTGTTCTTCCCTCACAGCTAAGGGAAGGGAATATAATTGTGACTATCTGGAGCATTCAGAGCCTACTTTGTTTATTGATGAGGATGCAGAGATAAAAGCAGGAGGCAATCCCATGTTGGTTGGCATTCCATGTTATGTTGGCCACACAATGCCAGGACTAGCAATAAGCAAAACAGGTGTAAGAATAAGGAGATGTAATAAGCAACAAGCATGTTTACATCATCTCTGTTTTTAAGCTTATTTCTAGGTCTTCTATAAAATATGTGTCTCTGTGTTGATTAAATAATATCAAGGCAGGAAAATTATGTCTTGAAGTATTTTTGAATCCTCTTGCACCAAGGATTATTTTATTGTTAAATGGAAAGAAAATGTTTTATAATAATTATGTTGTAGCATATATAATAAAATGTTAACTTTCCAGTAATTTTCAAAATAACTATTTTATGTTATTTGCTAACTGTACTTTAGAGCAAACAACATGTGCCAAAGTGCTGCATTACTGCATTTTCAAAGATTCTGCATAATGCTTCTGAGACAGTATGCTTATGATCCTGAGTTCTTTGTGGGTTCTTTATTGTGATTCCTGGTATTCCAGCCACAGAAAGTGCTGTTATTCAAATGTACATAAATGCATTCATTCGGTCCATAATGATAGTATTCATAGCCATCTATAAATAGTGGAAGAAACAATTGTATGGAATGCTTGATATTCATCTGAACCACCTCTTGCAATTTCACTTTTATATTCAGATTTCAGAACTAATACAACAGTGGTGCTCATAAGATATTCAGATATTTTTGTCAGCTTTTCACAGACTGGATGGTAGTTTCTTAAAACTGTATACTTTGTTTCACTAACTTTAAGAAATTCCTTGTAAATATAAACAATAGTAAGAAAAAGCCTGAGCCTACACTATGATGTGCAACTATTAAATATATCATTTTATGTGTATTTAGTGACATTTCTTAATATTCCTTTCCATCTTTTTTTGTAGATACACCATCAGTTAAGATTATACCATCCACTCCTTTTCCACAAGAAGGACAGCCGTTAATTTTGACTTGTGAATCCAAAGGAAAACCACTGTAAGTGATTTAATGAGCAATAAAGTTTTTCACTTTTTCTCCTATACTCCTTTGATTTCAGGCTTTAACGGCAGAAATCCACTGTTTTTGTCTTTTCTTGGTGGGCAAAGTGATCTCTAGCACAGAAATCCCCTGAACCATGTCTTCATTAAGTATCTGTGGAAGATTGGTCTTTTACTTTGTCATCCAGTGAAGTTTCTGGGAAGGTTTCCAGCTTGATTTTTTCCCCTTTTATTTCTAGTAAGATATTTCAACCTGAAAGGAAAGTGGGCTTAATCAGTCACTGTTTACATCATGAGACTGATAGAAGTTACACATTGCTGAACTTACTTCTCCCATGAAAATCTTTGAAAATGTTGAAACATCCTCAAAATATCCCCAAGTTTTAAAATTAAATAGGAACTCATTTTTGTACTAAGGGAAATCACACCTACATTTCCAATGTGGCCTCCATGATATAATTTGTAAATGTAATATGCTTCAACATTTTCACTTGTAAGGAGAATTCATTATAAGAATATACAATCCTAGTATCACTTCAACTTTAATATTATACTTTTTGGCATTCATGTTTATAAAGATGAACCATGTTTATAAACATAGAAAAAGTCAAAAATTTTGAATTTATACAAAATTCAAGTGTGAGTTATCCAAATATGGATTACTCAAAGACTATTTGACAGCAATTTGATCATTCTAATATAGTAACTGTTTGGACTGAAATGAAATGTATTTGATTATTTTAAAACTTTCAATTGATTTGTATTTCTGTTTAAATTTTAAGAGTAGAAATTTAATTGTTTTCAGTATATAACGATAGGGGGGTTGCTTCTGTGTAAATCAAGTTAAATTCCTAAAAACATTATTCCTAATAATATTTTTATTTAAGTATATATTTCTTATTATTCCATGAGAAATTTTTCTAAAGGAATTTTAAGGCAGAAGCCTGAAATATCAACTCCTCAATTATGTGATATTATAATTTTTAACACACTAAGTGAATTCACACTTTCTTTATCAAAGTTTTGATATTTTAAAACTGTTCTCTCCTCCAGTAATTTTTTCCTGAGGATATAAATAATACTGATTTAAAGAATATTCAGTAAATCCATTATTTTTCTTCTTTTAAATAATACTTTAGGTCTTTTAGAGCTTGAAAGGAAAATTTTTTTCATAGTAGCTTGCTACATATATACTGTGCAATTCTCTTATAAATACAGTTCTCACCTTCTGGTAAGCTTAAATTGCTTATAGAAAACATTTTTCTACTGCAGTATGCTGAGGGTAACCATGCATTTTGGTATTATAGCTTTAACAAGAACTTTTGGCTACAGGCTCAGTACTTTCAACTAGAGAAGGAAGTGGAATAGACTTTAGTCAGCTTCAGACATGCTTCAACCCTAATTTCTTTAGTCCTGATTCTGTGTATCTAACAACAGAATTTCTTTCCTAACTTTTCCTCCATCTCCCCTCCTGTTGCTTTCACTTTATTATTTCCCAAGTCAGTCTGTTCTCTCAGTTTGCTTCTGCTTCTATTGTTGTTTTGTTTTGTTTTGTTTTGTTTTTGCTTTTCTTCCTCCTTATAATCTCAGAGGTCAACATACTTATGAGGACACAAATGGACTCAGGATGAGGGCAGAGCAAAGGGGTTTTGCTTTTACCTTTTCATCACTGATCTGCCCCAAAGCACATATGTGTACATTTGGAATATATGTACAACTTAGGCAATTAAATGAGATGAGGATGGGAAATAAACATATCCCTGTTCAAATAATATCTAATTACCTGTCAATGACTATTCTTTGTTTCCATATCTACTTCCAACAATAGAAACAGCATTTAATGTATGTGAATAATTTGTTTGGGAGGTCTACATAATTGGGTCTTTAGGTAGTCCATTTTCCCAAGCTCAGATATGGCTGAATAATTTATGGTTGTGTCTTTTGTACGTCTCTGCTACAGTTACCTAGAAATAAGCATGGGTGCGTATAACTCCTCTGCACTGCAGATGGACAAAAAGTACAGTAGCCTTTCATTTATTTATTTTACTTGGTAATACAAAGCTTTCAGAGGTTTGGGAAATAGAAAATGTTACTTTTAGCAGAAAAATCCTGACTAATATCATATCACTTTGGAAAAAGATAAAGAAAATAAAAAGGTGCTCCTTATTTTACAGAAAAGAAAACTAAATCTCAACAATGTTAACCAGATTTCCTTTATTCATCCAAGTTTAAAATGGATGACTCAGGATTTAAATTCAGTTCAATCAGTGCCCCAGACTTATATTCCTTCAGCTATTTTCTGCTACTTCAATTGCTGAGTTTAAATTGTCACTTATGTTAGCCACAGTAACTTTTGAAGAACTAGAATGGGCCCTACAATAATGTTTAGCCCTGAAGATGAACCACTGGATGCCTAAAGGTGAAAAACTGGCTAGTCTCAGGAAATAGTTTCCTTTTGCCACCCTTTTTTATCAGACCTTTTTCTATATGCATGCCCTTTCGGGAAACTTGACAAAATCCTAACAAACTGACTGTTTCTAGCAGGAGGTTATAACCACATAAAAATGAAATATCCCTAATTAGTATAATATCTTTTGGTGACTATCTTATAAGCTCCCTAAGAGTTAAAATGGTTTTTCTATTTTATCTTTATCGTCATAGTTCCTAATGTTATATTCTGTATGCTATAGTCTACAAATAAATGTGTATTAACTAATTCTCTTGTATTGTACACTCATTTGCAATTTCCTTTTTATCATTTTCTTTCCTTGCAGACTGGCAGGCCATTGACATTAGAGAAATAACCATCTTCTTTGAGTCCTTCCGGTCGTTAGACCACTGCTTCTCTTCTGTTCTTCCGAATCATCTTAAAATCCACTCTTCTGCATTTTCAAACTATCATTTCTAGTAAATGAAGGTATTAACCTCTTTAAAGACAGGGTAATTCCTAGCCTCTCTTTAGTTTTATTCTATCCCCAACAGTGCCAGATGAGGCAGATAGGACAAAAAAACAAGGAAAGACTGAAAAGAAATCATTGGATTTTTCCCAGAAGGATATCTTAATGATCATAAAGAAAACAGTCTCACTAGAGCAAATAGAACAGAAGGCAAATTGAAATGGATTAATCAGGGAATTAGTAGGCGGTGGCAAAGTAAAGAAAATGGAAAGACCACCCATTTCAGAAAATGAATCATGAAATGTAGAATGGAATGAGAAAAGAAATTTATGTCAAACAGAGTTTTAAAATAAAAAGAAGAAGAGTAGAGAGATTGTCCCTATTTTGAGATAGAATTTTTTTTAAAAAAACCTAAAGAATGGGAGAGAAAATGAGATATGTGATTATCACATACACCCAGTGGGCAGGCTCAAATTTCCTGTCTTACTCTGGCAATCACTGTCAAAGTTCTCCTCTGTTACTTTGGAGGCTTTACACCTGATTCCCCATTTTGTTATTTTAAAACCACTAAGAAGTAACACCATTGGCTTTTCTTTCTATTGGTTATGTAAACACTTAATTTCTACTA
The DNA here is from genome assembly GCF_008692635.1 of Crocuta crocuta. Lineage (NCBI taxonomy): Eukaryota > Metazoa > Chordata > Mammalia > Carnivora > Hyaenidae > Crocuta > Crocuta crocuta. The sequence continues at coordinate 12,001,063 of NW_027531917.1, read as the reverse complement.
TCTTTAACATTTGCCTGATCCACCTTGACTAAGCAGTTGAAAATTAGAAATGGTTAATGGATATATGATTCCTTTTCATCTTGTACCTTTAATCCAGGATCAAATCTTTACTGTTTCTTAAAAAATTTTTGAGAGACGCCTGGGTGGCTCTGTCGGTTAAGTGTCTGACTCTTGATTTTGGTTGAGGTCATGACATCATAGTTCATGAGTTGAGCCCTGTGATGGGCTCTGTGCTGACAGTGCTGAACCTGCTTGAGATTTCTCTCTCTGTCTCCCTCTCTCAGAATATACAAATAAACATTTTAAAAAAATGTGACTAGTGTATAATTTCCTGAAGAATGAGTTATTCAGTTATTAGGCATATGAATAATAGACAAAATAACACCACTATCTTTTGTATAAATCATAACATGATGGCCTGGTTCAATTTGTATTGAGACTCATGTTCCTAACCTGCCCTCTATGCTAATGTTCTTTTCCTTGTTCTAAATGTGAGGGCCCCAGTGACTGTTTATGAACAATCATGCCTTATTTGCCTGCTTTGGACGGAAGCCTTTTGCTGTTTTCCTGTGGAACAGCTGCATAACTTGGGCCAGGACCAAATTGTTCCACTTGACATTACTATAGAGGCATTGTATTCTTTCCTTAAAAGAGAGATTACTGTACATGTCTGTCTATTGTTTTAATTTTAGTTTAAAGTGAGGACAGAGCTAATGCCAACCACTTTTCTTTCAAGTCCCCAGAGTTTTTGCAACCTTCTTCTTTCTTTGGCTGAATTCCCAGACAGCTTTCAGGCAGCAGCATTCTCCATTTATAGAAGTGGAGAAAGAAAAAAGCTGTTACATTACATTAAAGTCATGACCTTAAAAGGTATGGGGTGGCCCCCCACACGCTATAGCTAAAGAGTCATCATTTATTTTAATCAAATGCTTAACACTATGTAAATTTGCTTCACAAAGCAGTGAGACATTTTCAGTCAAATAAATGTATATTTGGCATTTAATCTCTAAAAGAAAATAATTATAGGTATGGATAAAGTTTTCTGTGTATCCTGCATGATGTTTATGTTTTCTTACTATTATACTTTCTGGTAACCACAATTTTTCTTATGTTTTGGCATAAATCTAGTATATATGATAGCATGGCACATAACATCCCCTGTTCTATACAAGAAGAAAGATTTTAATCTTTTTTTTAATGTTTTATTTATTTCTGAGAGAGAGACAGACAGCGGGAGCAGGGGAGGGTCAGAGAGAGAGGGAGACACAGAATCCGAAACGGGCTCCAGGCTCTGAGCCGGCTGTCAGCAGAGAGCCCTACACGGGGCTTGAACCTATGAACCGTGAGGTCATGACCTGAGCCGAAGTCAGACGCTTAACCGACTGAGCCACCCAAGCGCCCCAGAAAGATTTTAATCTTTAGGAAGACAGATCACATACCATATAACAACTAGCGAGGTATTTTAGAGGGACAATTATGCATCTATTTTCAAAATGATCAAGAATTTAAGAAGAAATCTGATAACATATTGATACATTTTATGTACTTTCCTATTAGCATAATAGAAATGAAAAGTGATATGTAAATTAAGGCAAAACAGTTTTATTATATCAAGTCAGTTTTCTCAGTCTAAAATGACCTTTTTAAAATCATAGATTATTTATTATTTGTTGTACAATCTAGTCACAGCCAGAAGAAATGACGAAGTAAACCAGGAGTTAAAGAAAGCAAGTCATCAACAAAGTGAAATGTTTTAGGCCAGAACTGGACAAAGCATAAATTGTGAAAAAATAATATTGATCTACAGTGATAACGATGTTATATCATTTGACCTAACACAAAACAGATGTTAATTGCATGATAGTTATTTCTCTCCTGCTATCTGTGTTATAGCAAGTCATCTAGTTCATCATCAAGGTCTGTATTTCTGTTCAGATGTCATGACTAAGTAGTCATGCTCTGGGGCATCAAAAGTTGTGGGGTGCATGAGAAAGAGAAACACAAAACTAAGTTTGAATTGTACATCTGTGGATACCTGTGGCTGGAGTGGATTTGAACAAGTCATTTAGCTACAGGAAGTATTTTTTTGTTAACTAATCCATTTTACTTTTAGAACAGTTGTAGGTTCATAATGAAATGGAGTAGAAGGACAGAGCTCCCATATACTCCTGTCCCCACACATGTCCAACATCTTCTAGTATCAACATCCCACACAAACAGTGATGCTTTTATTACAAACCATGAACCTACATGGACCCATCGTTTTTACCACAAAATGCATAGCTTACATCGGGGTTCACTCTTATTCTCTAAAAATTAATAAAATTAAATCTAGTGAACAAATTGTTTTAAAGATTAGTAACAATGTATATGAAATTTCTGCTTCTAAGAAATTTTGTAATAAGTGATCATGAAGATGATGATAAATGTTGATTTTGTCAAAGAATCACATATTGTATATCTTACCAAATTTTTAACTTGGGAGTCTTAAGTATTAATTTCATACATATAATAATATTGGACTGCTAAGGTAATCCTAGAAACAGATATAATCTCAGATTTCTTCCATGGCTCCAAAATTCAGGATTCCAAGCAGAATGAACACGCTCTAGGACAATGGTCTGTGACTTTCAAAAGCCTGTTTGAGCAGCAAAGATATCTATACCAGAGTCATGGCTGATTGAACTGACTGAGCAACATGGCTATGTTAGTTGAGGTTAAATGGCAATAATGAGGTGCTAGAAGAGAGGTAGAGGCATGGACCCATGTCAGGGGCAAAATATAATATAGCTTGAAATGGGAAATTGGAAAATACTGAGCCACAGGTGCAGTACCTTCATAGTGTTAAAGGTAGAAAAAGTTTTAGAATAATTGGAATGGACTGGAAGGGATAGAGAATGAGTTCTGGTCCCACAAATGTAAAAAAAAAAAAGCTACACTCTAAAGCAGTTCTGATGGGATCAAAGAGACTAACCAGTTAGCAAGTTTTGACAGAAAGCCAAAGCAGAAGATCTGAACACCTTACATGACAGAAATTAGTGAAAGGCATGATTCATGAGTGTTTGAGAATACAGGGTCTTTGATGCATAAAATCTCATTTTAGTATGGCTCAAATTCACTTATGCTTATTGTCTTATTTAAACCAATCAACTATCTTGTTGTAAAGACTTACAAATTCATAATCATTTCTATTATATAGATGAGGAAAATAAGTCTTGTGGAGGTTATATGATCTTTTCACACAGCTATTAAATGGTACAGCTGAGATTACAAATATGCCTTAAAAAATGTTAACAACACTGAAGCACCTGTGTGGCTCAGTCATTTGAATGCCAGACTTCAGCTCTGGTTTTGATCTCAGGGTTCGTGAGTTCAAACCCCGAATTGCACTCTCTGCTGTTAGTGTGGAGGCCCACCCTCTCTCTCTCTCTCTCTCTCTCTCTCTCTCTTCCTCAAAAATAAACAGAAAAAAATAACAAAACTAATGGTTATGTTTTCTTGTTTACCCAATGTTTTCAATTCTCCTATTTTACTGATTTTTCACAATAATCTTGTGAAGTTGGCAAGAATGAGAGCTTTCAATACATAAAACAAAATGTAATTTATAAAACAATTATCACTTATGTAAGCTCAAACTGTTAGCATACCTAAGTATTTCTAAAGAGTTTCTAAATATATCTAAATAACTTCTGACCAGCTTTTATGATTAGGTATATTTGTTTTATTGTAACATATATTTGTCTTTAAAAAGCAGATTATATTCTTTTTTTAAAAAATGTTTTTTAATGTTTTATTTATTTCAAGGAGAGAGAGAGAGACACAGCGTGAGCAGGGGAGGGTCAGAGAGAGAGGGAGTCACAGACTGAAACAGGCTCCAGGCTCTGAGCTGTCAGTCAGCACAGAGCCTGATGTGGGGCTCGAACCCACGAACCTCGAGATCATGACCTAAGCGAAAGTCGGACGCTTAACCGACTAAGCCACCCAGGTGCCCCAAAAGCAGATTATATTCTTAATTTTATATATATTTAAGGAGATTAAGACTGCAGGTTACAACCACAAGGCAATGCCAATGCAAATGCAAAACCAACACAGTGGAATGCAGTGTCAAGTCCTAAAGGGTGAGCAGAATGAACAGGAAGTAAAAAGAAAACACTCCTCACAAGTATGTTTGTTTTCTTAAGCGTTATGCTTACATTATCACCAAAATAATTGGTGGAATAAACATCATGAGGGTCTCTTTCTCATTTAGATACTCTCACATTGTATCGGTCATTGGCATAATAAAAGTTACAGGACATTTAGATTGTTTTTTGCTTTGGTGTGTGTTTGTGTGTGTGTGTGTGTGTGTGTGTGTGTGTGTGTGTGTGTATTTTATTTTTTGCTTGTGTTCCAATATCTATATTCAAATTTGACTTAATTAAAGTTAAAGGCCGTATAGCTAGTTTCTTCTAACATGTGTTTAAAGGTATAAAACTTGGGAAATTAGCTCTAAGCTTTCATAATTAAAAAGCCTATATATTCATGCGCTGTCCTTCCCATACGAATTTCTTTTCTGAGGCCCATATGGTCTTTTGCTTCCATCTCATGGCTTCAAAATTTAATCACACGTTGACTCTCTGGAAACACACAAGTGGTTATCTTGGAAATGAGACGGAATATATTTGGTTTTGTTTTCGAAACAAGAAGCTGACTCTCAGTAATCTCCACTGCTGTTATTTAGGCTGGGCATCTGTGGTGTGTTGGGCACTCAATCATTTTCAATTAAATGTTCCTATGTCTTGCAAAAGTCCCATAAGAGCGTGCAGAGCCACGATTATAGATCCATAGAGGAAGTGTACTTCTTGAACATTTCTAGGTAAGCAGTTTTCTTGCAACAAAAAGCCAATTATTTTGAGGGATTATGTAAATGTTCATTGGGAAACTAACACAAAGATGTCTCAGTATCTTTAAGACACCATTGTGGAATGATGCTGTCATATATGTTGATGAAATTTTCAAGATGTGGACTTTTAGGCTCATAGGTTTAAAAATCTGTGGGTTTTTATGTATTAATTATGAGATTACATCCTAGTATTTTACTCTTTATCTAAAGATATATAAACATTGCATGTGTGTTTACATAAAAACAAGTTATCAAAATGGTAATTGTAGGAAAATTGCAAAAACAAGAATAACTCTTAACATTAGAAAAACCTAAAATCCTATAATACTATACCTCATCCTTTTTTTAGATCTCATCCTTAATTAAAGAAAACATTAACCCTTTGCTCAGCAAGTGCTATACAATAAGATTTGTTGTTTTATCCTTGCAAGTTTTTTTTTTTTATTGACTGTGATATTTATATAAATTTCAAGTTAGTTAATGTACAGTGTAGCCTTGGCTTCAGGAGTAGAACCCAGTGATTTATCTCTTACATATGTCACCCAGTGCTCATCCTGAAAAGTGCCCTTCTTAACGCCCATCACCTGTTTAACCCATCCCCCCAACCCACCCCCTTCCAGCAACCCTCAGTTTGTTCTGTATATTTAAGAGTCTCTTATGGTTTGGCTCCCTCTCCCTCTCGAATTTTATCTTATTTTTCCTTCTCTTGCCCTATGTTCATCTGTTGAGTTTCTCAAAGTCCAGGTATGAGTAAAATCATATGATATCTGTCATTCTCTGACTGACTTACTTCGCATAGCATAATACCCTCTAGTTCCATCCCCATTGGTACAAATGGCAAGATTTCTTTCTTTTTCATCGGTGAGTAGTATGCCATTATGTGTATGTACGTATATTCGTGTGTGTGTGTGTGTGTGTGTGTGTGTGTGTGTGTGAGAGAGAGAGAGAGAGAGAGAGAGAGAGAAAGATAATGTTAGAGCTAACATTCCTCTGGTGGTCACCAGGTCACCAGTCAACTTAAGGAGAAATAGATTATTCTGTACCTGTGTTAAATATTTTGACTATGACTTTTGCATAATATGTGAAGGAAAGAAAATGAAAGCTGAAATTAATTCAATTAAAAGTGAAATAGAAAAATCTTTTTTTTTTCAGCTAAGCATCCAAACCATTCAAAATATTCCAACTTGAGAAACATAAACCTTTATCAATACTTCTCAGTTGTGGTAAATTCATTCTTCTTAGATCTCTTTCTTCACTGCTGTTGGTGACATTCACCTGATTCTATATATATTTACTTTAGAGAAGATGGGCCAAATGAGTATTAACAGCATTTTTGAGACAGCAAATCCAAGAATACAGTAAAATATCAGCCTTGTTCTTTTGAGGGAAATGTAGAATAATAAATATCTTTCTCCTTTGAAAGGAAAAAGTCATTCTCAAAAGGACACTAAAAAGCAGTCTGTATGTACTTTTTATAAACCAAATTCAATACAAGAAATGTCCTTAGTACATAATGAGGATAAACACCCTGTAAGTGCTAAAACCACATCAGTTAGATTCCAAATTTATGTTGAATATTCACAATCAAATAGAATTTATATATGCTAATTATTTCATGGGTTTTCATAATGTTTTAGTTTTATAAAATCTAGCTTCCATTAGTGCTCATTCACATATGCGATTTGTCTGGTAGAACTCTTTTCCTTTATTTATTTATCTATCTAATGGAAGCCTGGTTGACATATAATATTACGTTACTTTCAAGTGTACAATACAGTGATTGGACATTTATATACATTATGAGATAAATGCTCACCACAAACAATATAGTTACTATTGGTCACCATACAAAGTTATTATAATATTATTGACTATATTCCTATACCATACTTTATATCACATGACTGTTTTATAACTGGAAAGTTGTGTCTTTTAATCTCCTTCACCCATTTTGCCATCCCTCCATACTGTTCCCCTTTGACAAACACTAATTTGTTCTCTATGAATCTGTTTTGTTTGCCTTGTATTTTAGATTTCACATATAAGTGAAATCATACAAATTTGTCTTTCTATTTTGAATTATTTCACTTAGCATAATGCCCTCCGAGTCTATCCATGTTTTTGCAAATGGCAAGATTTCAGGAATTTTATGGTTGAGTAATATTCCACTGTGTGTATATGTATGTATGTCTTCTTTATCCATTTATCTATTGATAGATTGTTAGGTAGTTTTTGTGTCTTGGCTATTATAAATAATGCTACAATTAATATAGGGGCACATATATCTTCTTGAATTAGTATTTTTGTTTTCTTCAGATTCATACCCAGAAGTGGAATTGCTGGATTAAATAGCATTTCTATTTTTAATTTTCTGAGGAAACTCCATACTATTTTCTATATTGCCTGCACCTATTTACATACCCATCAACAGTGTACAAGAGTTCCTTTTTCACTACATTCTCGCCAACACTTGTTATTTCTTGTCTTTTTGATGATAACCATTGTAACAGGTGTGAGGTAATATCTCACAGTGACTCCAATTTGGATTTCCATGGTAATTAGTGATATTGAATACTTTTTCATGCCTATTGGCCATCTGGATATTGTGTTTGGAGATATGTTTATTTATTTCCACTGCTTGTTTTTAATCTGTTTGCTTTGGTGTTGAATCATGAGTTCATTATATATTTTGGATATCAGTCCTTTATTGGATATGTCATTTGCAAATTTTCTCCTTTTTGTTTTAATGGTTTCTTTTGCTGTATAGAAGCATTTTAATTTTATGTAGACCCAGTAGTTAATTTTTCCTTGTGTTTCCCTTGCCTGAGGAGACAGATAAAATATATGTGTGTGTGTTCATGTGTGTGTGTGTGTGTGTGTGTGTGTGTGTGTGTGTATGTGTATTGTTAAGCCCGGTGTCTAAGAATTTGCTACCTGTTTTCTCTCAGTTTTATGGTTTCAGGTCTTTTGTTTAGGCATTTAATCTATTTTGAGCTTATTTTGTATATGGTGGAAGAAAGTAATTCAGTTTTTTTGCATACAGCTGTCTGGTTTTCCCAACAGCACTTATTAAAGAGACTATCTTTTCCCCATTGTATGTTCTTACTTCTTTGTTATAGAGTAATTAGCCATGAAAGTGCAGTTTATTTCTGGACACCTTATTCTGTTTCATTTATCTACGTGTCTGTTTTTAAGCCAGTACCATACTATATTGTTTACTATATATTTTTTTTAATTTTTTTTATAGTTTATTTATTTTTGAGACAGGAGAGACAGAGCACGAGTGGGGGAGGGGCAGAGACAGAGACACACACAGAGAATCTGAAGTAGGCTCCAGGCTCTGAGCTGTCAGCACAGAGCCCGACACAAGGCTCAAACCTACAACCATGAGATCATGACCTGAGCCGAAACTGGACGCTTAACTGACTGAGCCACCCAGGCGCCACTGTTTACTTTATTTTTGTAGTATAATGTGAAATCTGGTAATGTGAAACCTCCAGTTTTGTTCTTTTTTCTCAACATTGCTTTTGGATATTTGGGGTCTTTTGTGGTTCCATACAAATTTTAGGATTATTTTTTCTAGTATCATGAAAAATGCTATTGGTATTTTGATTATGACTGCATATAGATTGCTTTGGGTAATATGGTATTTTACACTATTAATTCTTTCAATCTGTGAGCATGGAATGTCTTTCCATTTATTTGTATTATCTTCAATTTCTTTTATCAGTGTCTTAAATTTTTCAGAGTATAGGTCTCTTACCTCTTTGGTTAAACCTATATTTAGTTTTTTTTTTAATTTTCTTTGATAAGATTATAAATGGGATTTTCTTAATTCATATTTCTGCTAGTTCCAAACTAGTGTGTATAAATGCTACAGATTTATGCATATTAATTTTGTATCCTGCAACTTTACTGAATCCATTCATTAGTTCTAAGAGGTATTTTTTTATTCGCAGAGTCTTTAAAGTGTCATGCCATCTGCAATAGTAAAACTAAGAAAATTCTTATTCCTCTGAAAGCCATGTACTTAAACAATCTAAAGACATTTTCTTGCATTATACAGGTTTTTACAATGTGGAGTATATTTATTCACTTTTTCAGATATAATCTCAATTAAACAGAAGCCCCTAAACTTCACAGTTTGAAAAAATTCAAATGGCAAACAATACCCCAAATTGTAGAAAATATGAATATTTACAAAAGTCTCTAATTAGAATAGGAAGAATCTGCCAGTAATTAATGATGGCTTTACAGCTCAATTCTTGCAAATTCAGAGTACCAGAAATATTTGGGATGTTTCAAGGAAAGAAGAAAGAAAAGAAAAGCAAGATAAAAGTAAAAGAAGAGAACGGCAACCACTGTGACTTGTGACAAGCAGATGTCTCTGAAATGGTGTGCTGTCACCATCTCCAACTTCATCACTGGCACTGAAGGTCACAAGTCTAGGGATGAACATAGTGAGGTGATGATAGGAAAGCAAGATTAAAGCTATAATAACTGTGCAGCTCTAGGACAAGAAGACCGATAGGCCATAGGAGCTCTCACTATGAGTCAGTGTTTTTCAAACTGCTGGTTGTGGCATATGAATGAGTCATAAGATCAGTTAACAAACTATTTTTAAAGGCCCAACCTAAAATAGAAAAATCATAGAATTACAAAGGTAAATATAGAGAAATAAAGAAGAAAAAGAAAAGTAAAGAAAATGTCACAGTGCATTAAAAAGAGCAAGCTTTCATTTCCTGTATGCATCTGTACATTTTGTAAGGTTATAAAATATATTTTTCAGTAGATCACATCTCAGAATGTTTGAAAACCATTGCATAAACACCAACTGAGGTGAAGCTGAAGTCTAAATCACTTCAGTTCCTCTAAAACCATCGGTATACAAAAATGTATCTTCAGACTGAAGAGATCTTAGCTCCAAAAAAGAAAAAAAAACAACCAAATGCCACTAAGAATGTGATGTTAAATAATGCAGATAAGTTGGATCTTTTGAGAAGGATTTTATTCAAAAGATTAAAATATGCTTTCAAATTTTAAGTCTTAAATTTCAATTTTCTTTAGTATTGCCTTATATGGAAAATTTAATTCCCCAGCTACCAGATAAATGATGTACATTTTACTTTTCTTTCTAAGACCATTTGTTTTAATATGAGAAAAGAAACAAGTCATGGAGCAGAAGCAGTTCTATAACAGAAACAGTGTTTAACATAAGTATTAGATCTTATAAGGTTAATTAACATTATTTTATAGTAGTGGAAGTAATGGATTGTAAAGTAACTCTTATATGGAAAATAGGATCCCATCATTGCAGTGTACTCTGGAACTGAATGGTTTTTAGGCATCTGATTCAGATGCTTATACATATATTGTATATGGCAACAAATAGCCCTTTTAATGTACACAGGTTAAGTGTTAGATTCTAAAAAACTTAGACTCATAAGTTCTTGATTAAAAAATAAAAAGTGAAAATGTTCCAAAATCTAGTGTAGCTAAAAGAAGATTTCAGAAGTGGCTAAGTTTTAAATAAGTTGAAAAAATATTTTCTAAGCATGAACGTTTTTATATATATCATGAAGATTTTAAGTTTATTGTGTGTATATGTAAGCTTAAGTGAATGTATGTAACAATTTATTATTGCTTAGGTCATGGAATGGGTGTTTACTCAAGACTTCTTGATCTTTTAATCAGGAATTGATATTTTCTATTTACCAAAGAAAAGAAATGCTAAGTATAGATAAGGCATGGGTAATTGTTTTTGCTTTAGCATAAAGCCCTTGAGAGATTATCTTAAGCATTTGTCACAATCTTGAAATTTTTTTCTTCAGTGCTAAAATCTGGCACTCCTTCAGGATCATAGCAGTCTTACCTTTTCTAGGGATAATCTTTTATTTGTTGTGCCACAAAGGCTGGAATTATACGGTTTACATTATGACTGCATTGTTTCTCAAAACTGTTAAAATAATCATCAATGAACAGTCTTTTTTTTAAAAAGTGGTCTAGGATTTCATAGACACTTTCAAAAAGGCCATTATTTTCAAGTCTTCTAGAGAGCACTTACCTCTTACATACAGGATATTTTCTGTTTCAACTACAAGCTTTTAAACTTGAAGGCAAGAAGAGCCTTAAAAAAAAAAAAAAGCAATCAAGTAGCATATGCTTAGATTAATCAGGTTAGAAGTCCTTTTTTTTATTTGCTACCGAGGTTTCTAGCCTAAAGGATGAATTTAACATTGATGTTATTGTCCCATCTAAATCTAATCTTTAATGTAATGAGACTTCTACTTGACACTGTAGTCGTGTAATAGTTGATTTCAGGAATTTACATGAGTGAGTACATAGATTCAGAATCAGGGTGTCAACCTGCAATTTACTGGTAGAAATAGGCTTGAATTTTCCATTTCAAACTGACTTCATTTATTACTGCATTAAACACCTTTGACCCCATCAGACAGAAGTACTTTTGATGATATTTGAGTTAGGGGTTTCATTGTTGAGTTTTTCAAACAGGAATCACTGAGATTTTCAAACTGCAAATAGAAAGAAAAAAAAAAAAAACAATAGAATCCATTACTCTTCTTAAAAAGAATTGTGCAGGTTAGGGAAATATCATATCAATGCTTAGCAAGGACTAACCTATGAAAATTATGAGGATAAAGCATCTGATTGAAGAGCATGTCCAGAAACCACTAAACACAAAAGGGCATGGAGACCAGTGAGGAAAAAAGGCTAAGAAACCATTCGACAATTTTTTCCTCTCATACAAAACACACAAAGGCGTACTTATTAAATAAGTCAGTACAAATAACTGCAAATGGCTAGAAATACAATGGAAAATCATATATTTAAGAGATAATTTTTAAAAAATTCTTTCATCTGAGTAATTTCTTCAAGCCTCTCCTTCCTTTTTTCTCTTCACTTACTGTACTATTTCAGCCCTAAATATTTGAAATATGAGGGCAGAGTGAACCTGATAAATGATATTAGCTGTATCAAAATATAAATTTTGTAGAAATACATATTTTCAATATTAAAACAGTTTAAAGGCAAAAATGTGTAGGTCTAATCATGTATTCTAAACAATGTTTATAATGATACATGAGGCATATTTTCACAGATCAGAAAAGCAAACTTTGTAAATACACGTATACTCAAAGATATAGAGATAATATTTACTTTGGCTTTAAATTTTTTTAATAATATAAAATTGTTTTTCTCATTGTTCTTCATGCTTATTCTTGCATGATAACTTCAAGAACAGTATTTAAACAAACAAGCCATTTACCCTCTCCTCATTTTTCTTCACCTTGTTTTGATGTTCTGGTAAAGACAAAGAGAATCATGCCTGGGAATTAAACAAATAAGCACAATGGATGGGAAAAAGAAAACAGCAATCCTGATAGCATTTAAGACTGATTAAAGAGAGAAGTAGGTGGTAAAGGGGAATTGAGGTTTAAAGGTAAAGAGTGAATTCATCATTTAGGATTGGAAGTTTTAATGTATACCAAAACAGTGAGCTGAGAAGATGGGAGGTTATGATTTAAATACTTAGATTTTTCAGCTTCATAGTAATGAAGTAATGATGGTGACTAAGTTTAGTGTGTGACCATGGCTGAGGTTAGACTAACAAAATAATTATCAAATATGAGGGGATCAGGAAACTGAGGGGTCAAGGTATTGGATGGGTTATAAATGTAAATGTTTAAGTCAGTGAATCTTTGAAGAGATTCTAGTTCATATGGCATTATTCTCTTTTGACTTCTCTCAGACCTCTTGGACTTCATTTTCTTTCTTTTCTCATCCTGTAAGTAAAAATAATCCACAATATTCAATAATCTATTATTTTGTTTTCCTTGAGTTTGGCTCTAATATCTCTCTAAAATAAATCCAGCTCTGCTCTCAGCCCTGATTTCTAATTTCTCATTTCCTTATTGCTGAATAAAAATATATTTCTTGTTTTTCTCCTAGCACTTGAACTCAGCATGTCCCAAAGTGAAATCATCAACTTTCCCTATCTGCTACATCTCAATTTGTTTTTATCATGATTTATTTTGTTTGTCTATTTATTTATTTATTTGGCTGGTTGTTTGGTAGTATGTTGGTTTTACATTGTTATTTTTCTTATTTAGGACTGAGATTGCTCCTATTACATAGACTGGGCACCATAAAGAGAGTAGCTCCTTTCTCTTCCTTAACACCATACATTTTCTGGTTCCAAAAAATGTGTTTACTTTCCCAAGATCCATTCTATTACCATCTGTTTTCCTTTATTACTCCAACTTTATGTAGGAAGTGGTTTTCACTCTTAAGAACTCTGTATATGGTCTCTTGATTGAACTTCCTTTTTCAGATATTTCACATTGCTATACTTAAAGGAAACTCTGATCAGAAATACTTCTAAAAAGCTGTAGCAAAGTACTTTTATTTTTCATAAAGCATAGATATTTTAGCTTTGCATCCAAAGCCAGGCTTGAGTTATGAGGGAAAAAATATACAGTGTTTTGGGGTTACCTCCCCCAACACATGTTTGTATCCCAANAAATTTTTCTTTTTTTTTTTTTTTTTTTTTTTTTTTTTTGCTTTTGTTCATTGTTCTTTTTATGGCCAGAATGTTCCCTACCACATTTCATCTCTTTCCTATACTAATGACAGCATCAGTCTTTTGGTCTAACACTAAAATAATACCTTTTTTTTTTTTTCATTTTCAGCTTTTGTCTTATAAACTTTGTCTTGGACCAACCTCCTGATGAGCATATTTGATCCTGGTTTTTCATAACAACTTACATCTTGGCTTTTGATTTTATTACTCCCAACTCAGTTATCCTATTGTTACTTTAATTTTGCCCTTTCATAATTTGTTATCTTAGCAAAGCACAATATTACCTATTATTAACCCTATTCTCTTCTCTTGGCACTTGTGATATTTAAATCCATCTTTTTAAAAATATGGCCTCTGGAGGGCAACATCTTATCTTGCATTCTGACTTCTCTTGAGTTGGCATCATTCATTTCTACTACTTAAAATCCTACCACAACTAAAGACACTAATCAAGAGTTTTATCTTTTGTAGCCTAAGTGTCCATCAACAGATGAATGGATCAAGAAGATGTGGTTTATCTATACCATGGAATACTACATGGCAATGAGAAACAATGAAATCTGGCCATGTGTAGCAACATGGATGGACCTTGAGGGTGTTATGCTGAGTGAAATAAGTCAGGCAGAGAAGGACAAATATCATATGTTTGCACGTATAGGAGGATTAGGAGGAACTTGACGGAGGACCAAGGGGGAGAAGAAGGGGGGAAATGGTGGGGGAAAGGGAGAGAAGCAAACCATGAGAGACTCTTGAATGCTGACAAAAACTGAGGACTGATGGATGTGGGGGGAGGGGGGGATGGGCATGGAGGAGGACACTTGTGGGGATGAGCACTGAGTGTTATGTGGAAACTAACTTGACAATAAACTATTTGTAAAAAAAAAAAAAAAAAAGAGTTTTATCTTTTGTAAAGCCTGTTCTAATGTCCCTAATATGGGTATGATGAATCTTTATATGTTTTATAACTCATTTATATCACTCACCATGTCCTTCAAGTTTCACAGTTGATGATGGTTGATGACATATATCTTATATAAACTACCAAAATGTAACATCATAGAAATTTTATTTTTCTCACATCTCTCATAATTTCTGGTTGAAAAACTTGCACATATTTGTTGATAGTTGTTAGATATTAATTATATAAACTTATGAAGTACCTATTCAACAAACAACAAAAATCTCCACTGATCTCTTATCTGTTTTAAGATTATAAGTGTAAGAGTAGAGCATTTTCTGGTAATTAAATTCATTGAGACTCATTGAAAACTACTTTAAATGTTCCTGAAGTTTTGTTTTCCTTTGAGCAGAACTGTGTCTATAAAGACAGATACATAAATGTTTCAATGATTATGTTTCAAAATCAACTTCAACCCTGATAAGTAAAATATTCAAAGTTAAGTTGGATAACATAAAAATTCATTGGTATTTTAAGAATCACTTCCATAAAAAGCATTAAATCCATATTAAGAATGAAAGGAAAGCAAATTTTATCACAATTAAGTTGCACAACAATCTAATCTGAAGAAAAAGTACAGCTTGATGAATTCTCCAAGGTCCTAGATCAATGTTTTTTGATACTTAAGAATATATTTAAAATACATGTAGGATGTTGTTTACAAATTATTTTCAGAAACTTCTCGTTTGATCCTCAGTAACAAGATAATCTTTTTTATATCTTTTTTTTAATGGTTTTTATTTATTTCTGAGAGAGAGAGATAGCATGAGCAGGGGAGGGTCAGGGTGAGAGGGAGATACTGAATCTGAAGCAGGCTCCAGGCTCTGAGCTAGCTGTCAGCACAGAGCCCTACGCAGCCTGATGAGGGGCTGGAACCCACAAACTGTGAGAGCATGACCTGAGCCAAAGTCAGACATTTAACTGACTGAGCCACCCAGGTGCCCCTTTTTTATATCTTTAAACCTGAAGTGGTTAATGTAATAAATAGCTTGAAAAGTAATCCCTTTCATTTTTTTTTTTCCTATGTGGCAGCCACATCATTTGCTTCCAATACAGACCCATTACAAAATTATATTTTGAATTGGTCTCACAGCTTTAAGAAAGGCTACTCCTTGAACTTGCTTTGTATTTATATTTTAAACCTTAAGAAGAGGAGCAAACAATACCAGCTTTTAATTTTTTCCTCTTCTCTTTTTTTCTTCTAACTCACTTGGTTGGCAATGTTTGGGCTGTGGTTTATGGATGCAACCTCCATTCACTCAATGAAGAACTGCCTGGGCTAGATTCCCTCAGAATTCTTCTTCCCAGAACCCCATAAATTTAAGTTTTCCTCCTTGAACTGAATTTTAAACTCACTTGTAAGTTTGCATTTAATTTCTTTCCCTCCATTTGTCTTTCTCTCCGTACATTTTCTAAAAATTTGATAGCATAAGCACAGTTTTATACATAGACTCTTCAGTATAATTTCTTGATTTAAACATTTTTTGCTTCAAGCAGAAAAAGGGATCAAGATGTTTATATAACGTCTACCACCTTCTTTCACTTTAGAGTAAAAATATCACAGAAAATAGAGGAGCATTGTGCTTAAAAAGAATCTTCCTAGTATTAAATCTTCAATCACATCTACCACCTGGGAATTTTTAAGCTGAAATAAAGGCAATAGTCATCTTCATGTGCCATACAATTATAAGTACATAAGTATATAAGGCACCAACTTATTAACTATAATTTCCTGTTTTGTCTTATATGAAGGAAATGTAAGATACATGTATTTGTAAGTTTTTTAACTTTGAGCCAGAACGGGATGTTTACTTGGATACTATTATAGTGACTTATTTTTTCTCTTTCATTGTCGTAAGTTTCATTTCATAAGACTAATTTTAGTGTTAGATCCCAACACGTTCTGTGCTTATGAAGGAAAAGACTCTGCAGAGCTCAAAGGAGGTAGAACCATTTGGAATAAGGAAGATACTGGAGAGTAAATCCATTTCACAGTTTGAAAGAGCTTTTACTCCTGTCTACTTCTACAAGGATACCAGGAGAATTCTTTTTTAGGAGATCTGCATTATGACACTTGCTTTTCCATAACCGAACTGCTTATTCTTTATTCTTCTTCTCAAGCATGATCCTAAAAAGGATGAGAGCTAAGAAGGCAAACCAAGATTCCATTGCCATCAGTACCTAGGGAGTAATGATGCCATATACAGTTGGAAGAATCAAAAGGACTATTCCTATGGTATAACTTTACAGAATAAGTGCCCCAAAGACCAAATAAAAAATTTCATTGGGAAGGGGTAATCAGGTTTGTATCCAGTTCAACATATTAAATAGACTGCTAGCTAGTCCAAAGGAGTTGTGGCAATTCCTTCTCATACTAATTTATTATAAGGAGTTATTCAACATTTCAAGGAATCTATCATTAGATATCTAGAAAACAAAACATTTTTTAAAAATTCTGTTAAGGTAAAACAACTCCACCAAGACCTTAGAAAAAGAGAATTAATGCACCAGCATGTTTGGTTTCTTCTTTCACTTTTGTTTTGTTTTGGTTTTTGTTATCGTCATTGTTTTCTGTTGTTGTGGGAAGAAACTGCTGCAAAATGTCATTAGGCTCATAAAGAAGGAAAAAAAAAACCCCACATCTTTTTAGCCCTATAGATATGGTAGACAGGATCATAAATCAAATGTTATCTCCCACAGAAGATTTTCAAATTCTAATATCAGGACTCTTTAAGGGGAAGCTGAATGGACTCTGTGAATGTTCTCACTATGGAGTTATATAGTGTTATCTCATGCCTGATGCTGTGCCACGGTCCTGTTACTCCTGGTGGCTAGCTCCTACTCCTTTTCAGCCTTATCACATAGAAACTATAGACTGGAACCACTTTTTAAATGATCTCCTTTGGTTGCCTGAACAGCAGGGAAGATTGTTATTCATTTGCAGCAAGAAACTCAATCATTTCTGGGTTCCAATTAGAGAAAGCCTAGGGGCCCTCTTTATTAAGATGAAACACAAATTGTATCAAGACTTGCTAAACCACTTAATATTTTTATGGTGACATTAAGAAGGTTGAACATTTTAAGTACTAATTGGAATATGCGTAGGGTATTTTTAATCGATGTATAAACTCTAACCTCCATTTCATTAGAATTGTGTCTTATGGTACTGGCTTTTTTGCCACCTTGAAGATTTACCATACAGAGTAGGATCAAGAATCCTGCAATGTTCAGTGTCAGCAGTGATTTACACTGCTAAAATCTTCTCGTAACCATTTGTGCTGGCGTGTTTTCATTATTTTATTAAAAAAATATATCTTTTAGGAAAAGGGTTTTTAATATAGACTGACAACCTAAGTGTTTATCTAGAGCTTTGACTTCATTTCTATGTACGCAATGTAAAAATAAATATCTAAACTTAATTATATGATTACAAAGTCATATATTTTAAGATGTAAATTAAATCTTATAAGGAGAAGGACAGAAAAAATTATGACAATTTGGATTTGAGGTGCATAAATTTGATTGTATAGAAATGTATAAATATGTACATATATGTACATATGTACATATATCTATATATACATATATATACATCTATACTATCTATACATATATACACAGATATGTACATATATGTACATATCTATGTATATATGTATATGTGTGTATTCATATATAATTCATATATATATACATATATATATAATTATAGCTGTGTATGTTTAAAACAATCCTGACTTACACATCAGAGAATTATTGCCTCCTAATAAAATACTTCCATTGAGTAGTATTTTAGGGATGAATCTTTTCAAATTCTACTTACCCTTAATAGAACTTATTTTAATGTTGGCTTTATGTAACTTTGTAGAAAAGACATACCCTCTAATATTTCCATTATATGCAGTAAGTCATAGTTTTATTGTGCCAGTTTTGCCTCCTCAAAAGGTATAATATTATCCAGGCTATCAGTTTTGTTTTGTTTTGTTTAAGTTTATTTATTTACTTTGAGAGACAGAGAGAGCTGAAAGAATCCTAAGCAGGCTCCATGTCGTCAGTACAGAGCCCAACATGGGGCTCAATCCTGTCAACTGTGAGATCATGACCTCATGATCATGAGGTTGAAATCCAGAGTAGGTCCCTTAACTGACTGAGCCACCTAGATGCCCCCTGGCAATCAGTTTTAAAATAAGAATTAGGAAACTCAATGATCAACTAACAGATGTTGGATCCATGAAGCAAATTGAGAAATATTAGTGGTTTGGGCTTTATTAAAGATACTATGAGAGTGACTTGTATATAATTAAATGATATAAATAATAGTATTTTTCCAGTATTTTTGGATAACTAGTTTTTTGTTTGTTTTTGTTCCCTAAAACAACTCTTCAAAGTTTCACGGGCACAGCTCTGATTGTCTAGTCTTCTCTTTGTTCTCTCTGCAAGTATTTTTACTACTTAAACTAAATGATTCTTTCATCACATTGCTGATCTTCTTGTTTTGATACTATTGCCTGTATCTTTATTATTGGTCCATAACCTTTACCATTTCTACAGCATTTTGTCAGAAAAATACCTTTGTCTTAGAAAGGGTGGTGTAGTCATAGGCATCACTTATTAAGACGTATTATATTCATAACGAAAAGGAATAAATGTTTTCACCAAAATAAATAATTAAAGCTGTTTCAAAAATAATTTCTGATGATGTGATAAAATCATGTTTAAATAAAACATTTGTCATATAAGAACTAGGAAAATATGCATCATGTTAGAAAGCAAGAGGTAGTGGACAAAGCATTGACTACAGAATCAGACCAGGGTTTGGATACATCTCTGATGCATATTGTTACATGCATTAAATTTTTAGAAAATTGTATCAAAATGTTCTTGTGAGAAGTATAGAACAGATTGATAACATATCTAGGATAGCTCCCATTATCAGTACATGGTGATAGGTATTATTAAGTAGTCCTATAACTAATAATTATATATGTATGTAAAATATTTGAAGATGAAGTCCATGTTTCATTTATCCTTTGTTCTCTAAAAGCAGGTTTTGAGATGGTAATTCTTTAAATAATTTAATCAAAAGAGATCAGTTTCTATAAGTTCCTAAAACTTTTTTTAGATTCTACATATAAGTGTGATCATACAGTATTTGTCTCTCTTTGTCTTACTTAGCCTAATGCCATAAAGATCCATCCATTTTGTCTCAAAAAAGTAGGGTTTCCTTTTTTTTTTTAATGGCTGAATAATATTCTATTATATTTTGAATATGTTTTCTTTATCCACTCACCCATTCATGGAAACATAAGTTATTCAATGTCTTGGCTATTGTAAAAAGTGATGCAATGAACATAGTGTGCAGCAATCTTTTTGAGATAGTGATTTTTGTTTCCTTTAGATATTTACTCAAAAGCAGAATTTCTGGATCAACTGGTAGCTCTATTTTTAATATTTTGAGGGGCTTTGATGCTGTTTTCCACACTGGCTGCACCAATTTATGTTCCCACCAATAGTGTGCAAGCATTCTCTTTTCTCCACATCCTCCCTAGCACTTGTTACTTCTAGACTTTTTCATAACTAGACATTCTAACAGGTATGAGGTGATAAAACATTATGATTTTGATTTGCGTTTATCCAATGATTAATGATGTTGAACATATCTTCACGTAATTGTTGGCCATTTGTATGTCTTCTTTGAAAGAATGTTTATTCAATTCTACTGCCAATTTTTTAATTAGGCCATTTTTTTGCACAAATTCCTTAAGTATTTTGGATACTTAGTTCTTTAGCATATAAAGCATTTGCAAATATTTTATCCCATTCTTTAGATTACCTTTTTATCTCCTTAATGGTTTCCATTCTGTGCAGAAAGTTTTTTATTTTTTAAGAGTTTTTATTTAAATTCCAGTTAGTTAACATACAGTGTTATATTAGTTTCAAGTGTACATTATAGTGAGCCAACGCTTCCATACAACACCTAGTGCTCATCACAGCAAGTACACTCCTTAATCCCCATCATCTAATTTACCCATCCCCTCTTGTAACCATCAATTTGTCCTCTATCATTGAAAGTCTGTCTCTTGATTTGGCTCTTTCTTTCTTCCGCTTATTCATTTTTCTTTCTTAAATTCCACATATGAATGAAATCATATGGTATTTGTCTTTCTCTGACTTATTTCACTTAGCATAATACTTTCTAGATCCATCCATGTTACAAATGGAAAAATTTCATCCTTTTTGATGGCTGAGTAATATTCTATTGTATATATATATATCACATCTCCTTTATCCATTCATCAGTTGGTGGACATTTGGGCCGTTTCCGTAATTTGGCTATTGCAGATAATGCAACAATAAACATCAGAGGTACATGTGCAGAAGTATTTAGTTTGACATATTCCCATTTGTTTATTTTTGCTTTTGTTGCATTTGCTCTTGGTGTCATCCAAAAGATCATTGTCGATACCAATATCAATATTTTCCCCTATTTTTTTGTCTAGCAGTTTTAGAGTTTCAGGATGTAAATTCCAACTTTAACCCATTTTGAGTGGATTTTTGTATAAGGTAGACATTCAGGATCTAGTTTGAAACTTTTGCATGTGACTGTCCTGTTTTTCCAGCATCATTTATTGAAGAGATTGTTATTTATTCATAGCATATTCTTGCCACCTTTTTCAAAAATTAATTGGCCACATATGTGTGAGTTTATTTCTGGGCCCCCTACTTTGTTCCATTGATCTGTATGTCTGCATTTATGCCAGTATCATACTCTTTTAATTACTTTAGCTTTGTAATATAGTTTGAAATTAGGAAGTTTGATGCCTCCAACATTTTTCTTCTTTTTCAAGATTGGGTTTTTGTGGTTCCACAAAATTTTAGGATTGTTTTATTTCTGTTAAAAATGCCATTGGAATTTTGATAGGAATTGCTTTGAATCTGTAGATCACTTTAGTAGTATGGACATTTAATATTAATTGTTCTAATCAATGAACATGAGTTATCTTTCCATATGTATATGTTCTCTTTCATTTATTTCATCAGTGTCTTACAGGTTTTAGTGTATAGATTTTTTACCTCAGATTTTTCCTAAATATTTCATTCTTTTTGATGCAATTTAAATGAGACTGTTTTCTTAACTTCTTTCTAATAGTTCATTGTTAACATATAGAAATATAATTGATTTTATACATTCATTATGTATCCTGTAACTTTACCAAATTCATTTATTAATTTTAACAGTTATGGGTGAAGTCTTTAGAGTTTTCTTAATATCATGACAACAACAAATGGAGGCAATTTTACTTCTTCCTGTTTGGGTGCCTTTAATTTTTTCCCTACTTAATTTCTTTGGCTAGGACTTCCAATTCAATGTTAAATAAAAGTGGATAGAGACGGGATAGGGTAGTGTGCAAAGGTAGTCAATGGTACAAACTCCCAGTTATAAGATAAATAAGTTCTGGGGATATAATATACATCATGAAAGCTATAATGAACACTATTGTATTTTCTATTTGAATGTTGCTAGAGAGTATCTATTGAAAGTTCTCATCACAAGAAAAAAGATAACTATGTGAGGTGATGGATGTTAACTAAGGCTACGTGGTAATTATTTGGGATTATATACATCATATCATTCTTTTGTACACTTTAATACATCATTAGATATCAATGCATCTCAATAAAACTAGGAGAGTAAGAGCGACAACTTCAAGGAAAAAACCTGTTGGGGATTGAGAAGGCAGGGAACATAATGGGGAGAAGCTTCAGGTGGTCTTAGGCAAAGCTCTGTCATAGTGGTACCCCCAGGTGCAAAGGTATAATTCCAAGTACTTCTAGAAATGGCTACTCCAGTAGCCAAAGTACAGTCCTCCAGAAATTAGTAGATATGAGCCATTAGCATCAGTATCAGGACCACAGGGTGCTATAATGACTCTACAAATTTATTCCTTAACACATGTCTGCTTAGCTAAGCAGAATAGAATTAAATTATATTTGCCGTATCTCCAGATCTTCTCTGAGAGCATGGCCATTGTTTGGTACCTTATAGAAGTTAGCATATGGATATGCACAGAATTATTGTTAAATATTTAAAAATTGCTTGATTTATTTAAGTTATACAATATGAAAATTTCTCATTTTTCCTATTTATATGCATATTTACATCCAATAGGCCAGAACCTGTTTTGTGGACAAAGGATGGTGGAGAATTGCCAGACCCTGACCGAATGGTTGTGAGTGGTAGGGAGCTAAACATTCTTTTCCTGAACAAAACGGATAATGGTACATATCGATGTGAAGCCACAAACACCATTGGCCAAAGCAGCGCAGAGTATGTTCTCATTGTACACGGTGAGTACTTTTTTGACATCATTACATGTGAAAAAAAAATAAATTACTTGAAAGATTTTAAATTTATCATAATCTTTAGAATAATAATAAACCAAACTTTAAATAGGCTTTGTTGTTCTTTCAGGATTTTTCCTAAAAGATTCACAATTAATGTGTTCCAAGTCAACTAATAAAATAAAATTACAATATATGATAAAAAATTATTTTTATAAAAGGTTTTCTTTATTACAAATATATAAGTTTTGGTGGCAATGAGTAAATAATAATGGTTTTCTTTAAATTTTATAAATGCTTTTAGTTATAAATCATAGTCATGAAAGCTACATTTACCTTAATTTTGGTTGTATTATCATAAAAACATATACTCTGTTATCATGAAAACTAGTTTCACAAAGAATTATAGCATGTTACTGAGATGTAGCAAAGATGGGTGTGCAGTACTAACTGCACTAATTTCTTATGAACGATGATTTGAAATACCCACAGATATTTTTTCTTCATGGCACTTCTCTCACAATTTAAGTAAATGTAACAAAATGCAGGAAAGAAGTACCAGTACCCAAGATTAAGAGAATATCTGTTTTTCCAAACCTCCATAAGCCACAATTGTTGTGTATGAGATAGTTTTATTTAACATGTTGCTGGATACCGATGAACTTTTATGAAATTGATAAATAATGCAATAGACAAATTTAGTCAAGTTTCTTTATTGCAGTACTTCTCAGAGTTTATTAAATATGCCATGGTACATTGTGAATTTCCAAGAGAAAGAAGCTTTAAATAATGGAAGGATATAAGATATATTTCACAATGAACCTTTTCTAAGACTAGTATTGTGTTTTATACAATATTAAAGTATTCCAAATGAGTGTTGTATAAAACATGATGTTGTAATAAATCCATTGTATCTTAAAAATCACGGAGAAAAGGATGTTTATTTTATATTTTCCCATGCATCTAATCATAAAATATTATAAGAAGTATGAATTAGTTCTCTGCCTTTCCTTTTTTAAAAATTTTTTTAATGTTTTACTTATTTCTAAGAGAGAGAGAGACAGCGTGAGCAGGGGAGGGTCAGAGAGAGAGGGAGACACAGAATCTGAAACAGGCTCCAGGCTCTGAGCTGGCTGTCAGCCCAGAGCCCGATGCAGGGCCCAAACCCATGAACCGTAAGATCATGACCTGAGCCGAAGTCAGACACTTAACTGACTGAGCCACCCAGGCACTCCAGTTCTCTGCCTTTCCAAAAAAGAAAATTGGGGGTAAAGTCTTATTCTTTGTGAAGGGATTGCATTTTTGGGAAAAAATTAATCTAGGTTGTATCCTCCCCCTAGAGATTTATTTTGTTATGATGCTGGCCAAAATTTGAGAAAAAGAATATATTAAATCAGTATACAAATTTAATATTTTGAAATTAGCTAGTATAGGCAGTCTCTCAATTCTTAATACCACTTTGTTATTGAAAGCTAAATAAGTAAATTGACTACAGTAAATAGACTGTCCACATATAAACTTCTTAAAGATAGCGCTGAGAGATTGATTTCTACCATCTTGTGAGTTGTACAGATTACAACTTTGGGGAAAGATCAACCTAATCAAATTAGATTTATAAACCGGAATTAAATGTGGTAACCCCCTGCAGACACACCCTGACAGGCTTACTGCCACAGTGTCACAACCACTGGGTGTGTCAAGAAGATAAGTAAGATCCCTGGAGCCAGACCCAGGAGTAGCTTTCAGTTCATGCTTACCTATATGTTTAGATCATGCAGTCACGGACGTGTAGTCTGATTCACTCTTAACTTTCTATGAGCTTCTCACTAACAGTTTTTGGGAACCTGGAGGCATGTTGTATAGCATGTCACATTGTGTTGAAAGCAATGTGACATAAAAAATATAAAGAATTAGAAGACAAGTGACAGACAAAATAATATGGTTAGATGAAAAGTATGTCATTCTTTTTTTCCTTTCTTTTCTTTTTTTTTTTTTTTTAAGTAATTCAAGTGGAGCAAATGCATATGTTTTCCCAGTGTTTGCAAGCTAGCCAACAACACGATTTCCTAAATAGCCAAGCTACCTTTAGGTATTTGGCAGTTGACATATTTCTAATAAATACTTCTCTAACCACTTTGTAAAAAGTCATTTCTGGCTTTGCTTTTTGAACTACAATTCATCAAAAGCACCCCATAGATTAATGTTATTCATGCTGCTAGATAAATGCTGTGAAGTTCAACAGTAGTTTACCTAGGATTATTGACACGCGTAATGAGAGGCTCGATGAAACAGTGAAGCCATACTACACTGTGTTTAAAAAGAGCTCCAATTGGGTTCATTACAAAATAAAGGTTTTTTTTCCCCTTTGCACACATGGTATAATGTTTCATTAGTCACTGGTTGTATAAATATAAAAAGTTACTCTCTTCTGTTAACGGTTTGGCTGTTTCAAAACCCTACTAAATGATGAAATTTGAGTGGCATTTCGATCTATAATGAATGCTGTATGCATTTCGGAATGGAGTGATAAGTGATCATTTGTGAGAACTTTACCCTTTTATCTTTTACACCGAGGTTGATTTTACATTAGCTGTGATAATTTAATATAGCTGTAGCACAGAAACGCCTTTCATGAACTGAGACTGTGTCTTTGACTCCACCACAGTTGCCTTGGTTCTATTGATTCTTAACTTGATGGAGGTCTGAGCACTTTCCTATGAAATCATCTGCTATCTAGATGCCATCCTAATGGTTAGATTTTATTCTTTGGATGTCAATGGAAGTACATTATTTAAATGTTATCACATTTAGTTGTTAACAACCTTGACATTCTGTGTTATGGTCACTGGAAGGCTTTTCTCCCCCTCTCCTAATTACACCTTTACAAATTTCAGCTTTAGAACTACAGATGGTAATTTGAAACTGCCAGTCTAAAATTCACCCTCAGTGAAAGGTCTAACAAAATTTAGCATACAAATACTTGCAGGATAAAAATTATACTTGTGAAATGTTTGTATTGTGCTGGTTCCATTGGGAAAGAAAGTATTTTTCATTAACAAGCTCAGCAATGGAAAAATTTATCTGCTAAATTGGTAGCCTTAGTTATTTTATTAATTCATGTAAACAGAATAGGGGTCTTTTTGCTTGTTTTTTTCATCTGTATAAAAATATTGAAGTCATTCTCATGTTTTAATTAGTATCATGCTATTTATTTATTTAGAAGGGCTGATTATTTCCATGTTAATGGAAAAATCCTGTTGCATTGCTGTTTTCACTATTTGGAGAACTTAGATCAAGAGAAAAATTCATTCACCAAATAAATCTTTAGCATTTATCTACTGAATACAAAAGCACTATAGTAGCAAAGGCGAACAAAACTCAAGAAGTTTAAAATTGAGCATGGAAGATAAGTTAAGCATTCAAGTAGTTATAATACCAAAATAAAAGAACTGGAGAAGCATGGACTTACAATGATGTAGCTGTTCAGAGTCTTTGAAAGTGTGGTCCAAGTATCTGGACGAAAAAAAAAATGTAACACAGCAATTCTGAATTATTAAAAGACAAATGCTATACATCATAAATTGAAGTACCCAACACAGTGCCAGGTGCATAATAATCAAACTATTATTATTCTGTTACTAGTAGCTGTATGATACCAAAGGAAATCTCAATCTAATGCTCTAGTAAAAAACTACTCAAGAGTTGCAGACAATTTAGTGCCCACAGTCTTTCCTGAATGATACCCAGAGTATGAATTAGGTTATCTCTATCGAAGAACAAGGTAATTGTAAACTCTTGCTAACTAAGCAGTAGAGAATATCTTGAAGAGAGTGCAGGAGAAAAGTTATAATTACTCATGTTTCTCTAATGCAATGTCAAGTTCAGATGATTTAGATACAATATCTTCTCCCCAAGAAAAGACCTCCCAGATACACATCTTCCAAGTAGAGAGAGTATAGAAAATACTATTTTATCACACAAGCAATGGCTGCAAAGAACTACAGATGAGCTTGGGCTAATCTTATTTTGTGGAGGGAGGCAACTCAAGTCCTTATGTTTACTTGTCATCAACTGATGTGAAATATATATTCTTTTGAAAGTGTCAGAAACATAGAGCACCCAGGAAAATTTGAGAATGAATATGGAAAGTGAGAAACACAAATTAGTACATTTCCTTTCAAATCTTTAACTTTGTTCTCAATGCCCAGTATATTTCACTTCCCATCACATTCATGCTAGAGAAATTTGTAATTCTCCTCAAAGTACAAATGGAAGAGAAAAGGTGTTGGAACTCTTTAGTATCATTTTCATCCTCAGAACCCTCCCCAGGATTTGGAAAGAAATACAGCAACAAAGTAGAAAAAAATAAGTAGCTTATTTTTTCTTCTACTGGTAGTGGCACTAACTATGGCAGGTCTAGGCTGTAGGAGAGAGTAACAGGGAGTCAGATTGAAGTTTCAGTGGAGAACCCAACTCAGTGTTGTCTCAGACAGTCGCAACAGAGTTGAACACTATTCTAGAAAGGTTACATAGTTCCCGTCTCTCTTCAAACATATTCTTCCTATTACCATAAGAATGCTTACATGAGATTTAAAATTATTTTGCTACTGCTCTAATATTCCTTTACTTCATTATTGTTCTACTTTTGTGGATAAGCTTTTGAAACAATTCATTACTTCTTCATTATCTTAACTTACTATTCTTGTTGTGAATGAAATTATCCACTACAGACCCTGCCACATTTTTACTTTTATGTGTAGATATTTTGCTTTTCTAGCAAATTTTAGCTTTATGACCACATAAAAACAAGTAAAATCCTCCATAACTAGTATAATTATGGTAGAAAGTAAAAAATAATAAAAAGTTTCTTTATATTTCTGTAATGTCAATCAGTTTACTGACAGTCACTGACTTGATATCTCTAAAATTTCACTTGACAGTTATGGTTTGTTTTATTTATTTGATCATGTATCTGTTGAAATGAATACTGATAAAAGATATGGTATTGCTTTTTTTTATGTTTCCAGGGTAATTTACCACAGAGATCACACACACACACACACACACACACACACACACACACACACTATAGGATCCATCACATTTTATTGTTAGTTAATAAGAACCATCATAAAAAGAGTGTTTCAGATTTTTAATAGTAAGAGAGAATATTACTGCTAGAAATATATGTGTGTTTCAGTCTAGAGAAAGGTATCAAGCTATTAAATATGCCTTTTCAGCTTTTAAAAATCAATATAACTACTATTTTCATTTCACTCTGCTTTTATTGTAAATAATAAATATCAGAAATACTCAGAGAGAGTTATACACACAGATATTGCAGACTTCTGCATCAAGCCAAGTATCTAGCTTTGTTGCACATTTTGGACATATATCTTTTTCAGAGATTATACGTTAAGTATAGGCTCACTTTCAGTCTTCAGTGCTGAAACTTTCCCTTTCCCTTGATTTGTTTACCATGGGAGAGGGGCAAATTGAGTCATGGAGGATAGGCTTTCTTTCACTTTAGCAAAAATCTCCAAGTCGTCTATCATCACCTTCAAAGTTTCACTAGGGTGTAAAACAAAAGTTCAGTTGCTTTAGGGTTATTAGTACCTGATCCTAAACTTAACAAAATAATTAATACATGTATAGGTGGATGAGGTAATAATTATAAAATAAATTAGGGATATCATAAACCAATACCTTAAACTTGTTTTTAAACATCTCTTACCATAAGAACTAACAAATATCATTATTTTATATATATATATATATACACATTTCTAGTCATGAAATATATGTTACACATATCCATGTCATGATTGTCAATGATTTGAAAGCTCTTGAGAACTCTCAACACATTAAAATGAAAATGTACCTCTGTGACTCATAGTAAATGTGTAGCTAGACTAAAAAGTTGGCAGTAACATGTACGTTTACCAGTACATTTATCTAGCAATGAAACATTTGGAAACATTGAGAGCCTACATGACTTTTTTCCCCCTTAGTTGTAGTGTTAGGTGAGGTGTAACAGATCACTATAGAACTAACAGAGTGAATATTTGAGTTCATATGGGTGGGTGGGCAGGGAGAAAGAGAAGCTTGGATTATAGACAGATGCGCAGACTAGTAAACATTAAAAAGGGATTCAGCTAAAATCTGTTCCCTCACACAGAAACAGACGTACCAGTTGGTAAATTAATTCTGTAGAGTCATAATGAGCATTTTTCCTTTGGAGAAGCTTTCTTTAGAAGCGTAGATGGGAAAATACACAGGGTGGGAAGAAAAGGAGAGAAAAGACATCCATATGGAGCGAAAAACAGTGCACTCGTGGAAGAATCCTATGGTTGCTGCCCTTATCTCTGGTAGAGAGTTTGCAGACAATAAGCTTGTTGGACGAGCCTTAAAACAGTGCCTTCTTTAATTGCTGAGATAAAACATCAGCTCTGGACACGAATACAGCAGGGAGAGCTGCGTTGCCTGTGGGAAAGGCACACCTCTGCATAAATATGCTGTTGAACTATACAGAGAAAAGAGGAATAGGATCAAATAGTGGAGACAGGAGCACTTTTGCATTATAAAACACTTAAAAAGTTGCATATGTTCAGGCATACATTACACAATGTTGGGGTTTATGCCATCTCTTTGTTTTGGGATGAGCATGAATTGGATAAAATGAGGTTTTACCTTTCAGAGTAAAAATTCCATTCATAGACAACACTCTACCATTCTGCAGTAAATGTTCCTATGGTACCTACATGGACTACTGGCTAAAATGTCCATGTGGAAAACCCTCATTCCTGCTTGAAGGGAGGAGAGTCCACCACCCAACAATTGTAGCATTGTAAATATCTTTTCTTACACTGTTGATACTTAATATTTTCTCTCAATTGCAGTAAAGTAAACAGAACAGAAGAATATAATCCATGACTCTCAGTCCTTCTAGATTTTTTATGTAGAAATAAGGCTAGGTTGTAGCTTTACAAAGATGTACAGAGTTCTTATACTCAAGTGTATTAGTGCTAACTGGCAAATTCATTTAAGAATTCAAGCAATATTCAATGGCCCAATGGGGAAAATTTGAACATTTGTTTTCAGAAATAATGGCACACCTAACTAGAAAATACAGATTTTTTCATAAAGCCTGCTTTGTAGCTTCTTACAATATAATTGTTACTAACATTGTAACAACACATCATGTGCTTGTTCCAGAATCTAAGAACTATCCTTGACTCCACTTTAGGCTAATAACCAATTCATCAGCAAATTTTGATGACGTTATTTCCAAACCATGTGTTCAGAATGTCCACTTGTCTCCATTATTCTCTCTACCCTACACTGTTGACTTCCATGTCTACAATCCCTTTCCCACACAGCTGTAATATATAAATGTTTTAAATACATATTCCTTCATATCTTTCCCCTATTTAAATTTTTCCAAAGGCATTTCATCACATTTAGTGTGAAACCCAAATTCTTATTAACCTAGCTTACCAAACCATACAGAATATGCTACCACCTACATATGTGACATCTCATTATTCTCTACATAATCACTTGTTTCTCTGGTCCTCCTTCAACTTCTCTAAGACATCAAGCTCAATCTCTTTTAAGGAAGTTTGCTTCTGCCCAGAATGCTTGTTCAGGAAGTACAAGCAATTCTGTCATGAGCATTAGTATTTGCAAGACTGATTTCTTATTATTCAGATCTCAGATTAAACAAATCTGAGAGGGGACATTTTTGTCCCACTCCAATCTGAAATGGCCCCAATCACACATCACTTAATTTTAATTCTCTGCAGGGCATTTATCATTATTTGGTATTTTAGTTGTGTATTTGATTGCATAAATGTGTATGTATACATATATGTATACATTTATGTTTATATACATTATATATATGTATCTGTATATATGAATATATTCTATATCCAACCAGTAGATTATTACTTTCTTGAAAACATAGATCTCATGAGTCTCATTTATCTCCATATCTCTAGCTCTTAGAACAATGCCTTCTACATAGTAAGCAATCAATAAATACTTCTTCAATGATTAAATTTCTTTATCTGTATATCTCTATCTTTGTCTCTCTCTCTCTCTTTTCAAAAGAAGAAACGTTAATAAAATATGTATGAATGTGTACATATATACATACATAAATGCCCATAACCATATGTGTGTGTGTGTGTGTGTGTGTGTGTGTGTGTGTCCGTATACACTGCCTTGACTTCTGAACAAAAATGGGAGAACTAATATTCATTCTTTGGTCACCCAAATCAAGACCTTTAGGTTTCATCTCATATTAGCAGAAGTGAGATCTAGAGATATATTTATTTCACAATCCATATGTAAATGATGCCTTATACAGTTAAGCAGTGTATGAAATGAACACCTGTATATAGAAGAATTAATATCTTTAATAGAAATCCTAGAAATTATAAGTCTTCTATAATTGAGTTCAGATGTCCTTTTTTTTTTTTTTTGCAAAATTATGTCATGATTGCTTACTAACATTGGGTTATTTATTTTCTTGGAACATCTGTAACATCACTTATAAAGATAGCATTTATTTCTGGCCATTTATAAAATGTTTTCTGAAAATCTATATCACAATGTTATAGTACCTAATATTTTATTATTTCAGGAAATCTTTCTTCAGAGATGTTTTTAGGATTCCTTCATTAATTGTAATATTTTAAGAGACACATTCAGAAAAATATGAAATTCCATAGTAAGAAATACTTCAGTAAAATATTCACTTTCTAATTAGAAAATATTTTAGATGTAAGTAACATGAGGAAAGTTATCAGTTTGTATAACTAAATCCCATGTGGAAACCAGTTCATTTAATAATCTATTGTAAGATTAGGAAAGACCTTTCTTTATGTTAGAACTCTGAATATTAAGATATAGGTCAGGATCTGGATTTCTCCATCAGTGTTTTTCTACTAGATCACACTTCCCCTGTGTATATTCATATTTGATTTGAGCTATTTTTCCTTTAATGCGTGACAGAACTATTCTCCAGAGAACAACCTTTCATCCTCACAGAACTTAAAGTATTTGACCAACTCATCTGATTTACTTTTTGGTAAAGGACCTTTAAGAAACAGCATACAGTACTGACACAGGTGGAGCTAAATAATGTAGGATCATCCACTTGAAAGGATTTTTCCTACTTTAAATTTTACTTCACCCTTGTCAGTTTGGAATGGGAAGAAGAATTTTAAAAGAAAAAAATGCATACTGTTTTTTTCAAATAACAGACTGATTTTATTCATAAACTTTCCTTGTAATTACACAGAACTATTGGTTACCGCCTACAGTTGAAATTTGCAGTACTTTTCATTTTTTAAAAACAGCTTTTTTGTTTATTGTAAAAGGATTCCATTTAGTACATGAAGCCAGTGGAAGCTATCAGAGGAATGAAGAGGGATTCATTCCAATATAATTTTTTAAAGAGCTCCTTTTTATGAAGCAGATAGGGTTACCATACACCTCTTGAGGAGGAAGCATGCATTGGCAAGTTGGGGCCTTGTCAACCTGGTGGTTGTCATTTAAGTAAGAGCCTTGGTGCTGTTATCCATTCTTATGCTATAATCCAAATAGACTGCTACATGCAGCTGAACATAATGGGAACAGATAAACGCCCTTCTCTGCACAGGTGAAGAAGCAAATACAGTACATTTTTCCTCCTACAATTGCTACCAATGGCAGTGCAATTATCAGTAAGAAGGTTAAGGATGCCCTATTATTTTTAAGGTTAGGAAATGTGGAGGACTTCTATCACAAAGATACTTCTTACCTTAATACTTCTAATATACGTTGAGTTCTTACACTTCTGTATCTTCACTAATAACCCTTGGTTTGGACTCACTCTTGATTACCCTGGGACCACCCTGGGGAGTTAGTGACATAAAGCAGAAAGAAAGTAGACATATGGAGTCCAGACTAACTGGTAGCAATTTTTCTTCCTATTGAACACTAGTCCTTAGAGAGAAACAAGCAGCTTGGGCTTCTGGGACACTTTAGACTTAATTTTGCTTAGAAAATCCATTCTGAATAGGCCAGAATGCCATTTTTAAAAAGAGAAACTGCCACCAAACAAAACAGGTTGACAAGTTAGAAATTACTGTACACTGCATTTGTAGAGAACAGAACATACCTTTAACCTGAAAAGCTCGTTATTGGAAAAAAGGTGCTACCCCACTCTTCAATTTATTGTATACAGGGCTTGTTGGAACTGATTTCATTTTAACAAGGTTATACAGGATCTGCTGTGCTCTAATAAGCCCCAGTAACAAAATGTGGTTGTATTTTCTTAAATTTCTTCATTAGGATGTGATTAGAAGGGGTACTTTTCTATTTTTTGAATTGGATGACATGATTTAGAGCTCTAACACTTTTTAAAACATTGCAAAACTGCATTCAAAATATAAAATTCTTCAGTGTGCTACATCTTAATTTTTTAAATAATCATTTGGGCTTGAAGAGTCTTAGCAGAAATTTCTAAAAACTATCTCAGACATCGTATTATGAAGGGGGAAGAATTTTTTTGCACCTATTAACCATGAACAAGGCTTAATTACTGATTTGTGTTATTAAAAATGATACTATTCCCTATCTACTGACATCACTGTCATTATCACTAGTAGAAGTATTATTTATAAGGCACTAGTCAAATTCAAAGCATAGAGCCAGGTACCTGAAGCCCAGAGGTGTATCATAGATTCTGTTGTTTTCTGTGTATATTCTGCATACTGGTACTTTATTGTTAATAAGAATTTGAATGGAGTATATTAACAGATTATGTAAATTAGAGAAATAGCATCACACATGTATTTTATTCTTCACTGGGAGAGAGAAAGAGAGACATGGACCTAGTGAGAGGCCCATAACCATAACTTTGGTTGTGCTCATAGTGGTGTGGCTTGAATACAAGCATTATTGTCATGGGGGTCTTGTTAAAAAAGTGAGGGAAGCACTACATAAATTCAAAAAGCATGATGCATATTCAGAGAGAAAGAAAATCAGTTGATAATCAGTCAAGGAAGTCTTCACAGAGCAGGTCTGAATCAGGCAGGAACTTGGGAGTAGCATTTTACTAGGTATATCAAGAAAGGGATAGAGATTGGAAAATACTAGGGGGTTGAGTCAGAGTAAACTTGTCCCCCCAAAAATGATATTTTCAAAAACAAAGATATGTTGTCTTATAACAATGTATATATATATATGTAATATATAACGAGCATGTGTAGAAAGAAGTATGTGCTAAGTGCCTTGAAAGTGCTTTGAAAGAAGATATTAACTGCAGAAATTGGAAATGCTTTACAGATGAGATCATACTTAAACTAAACTTAAAAGACAAGAAATGTAATGATGAATGTCATGTAACAGGATGTGACTCTGAGAACACGGCAGCAAAGAGAAGAACAACAAGAGCTGAGTCTAGAATTTTGGGAAAAGACTTGTTTTAGGGGCAGATGTTTCCTTGTGTGCTTGACTTCCACTTCTTTGCTCACGTTAACTGGGCGCTATGAAAAATAAAGAAGCAGACATATGCCTTGAAGAGCTTTAGTCCCTGTTGTCCCAGCACAGTGCCTGAAAACAATGGTGGAGGCAGTTTGGAATTCTTCATGGCAGAATCAAGTAGGTTGATCAGGTGTGACGATGGACTCCTGAAATTGTCAGAACAAAGTTTAGCCATGGTCCCTGGACACAGATTGTAGCTTCCTGATTCAACAAGTTCATTGTGTGAGCTGAAATTGTGCTTTTGCAAGTGAATAGGTCCTTATAGAAGTATTCCACAGTATTTATACTGCATTTATTTGTAACCCAGCATTAGGCACAGAATAACTTTTGCTGCCTACTTAGACTTGGTCTGCAATTGTAGAATGACAAAATTTGGGGTTCTGTCTGACATTAAAATACTCCTGAAATTTTCTTTTACATGAAAACAGTATATATGTTACAACTGGAATGATAAGTGTAATTTATTGTAATTCACACTTTATGTGTAGGTAAAACTCTAAGCAAATATTTTCATTCTTGGAACCTTTACTTTTCTCAGTTTCCTATCAAAAATGCTCACATTTTTCCTTTAAACCAATCCGTGAATTTTCTATAGTAGACATCTACCTAGACAAATAAATTATAATTCCTTTTACTTTGTTCACTTCCCAAAATACTATTTTTATCCACTAAATATTTTAACAGTTACTCACTCTTCATTCTTTATGCCTTTCCTCTAGAAAATATATAATACAGTTCATTTCTTTTGTAAATTGTAAATTCTTAACTTTTTATTGGTAACTACTTTTTTCCAGGGAAAGTCAATATTATTTGATTGAAATAAGACCTTCTCTGAGGAAAATAGCAATAAAAAATTTGACCCCCTGTTAATTGATTGACTTACTATCTACTTATCATTTCTGAATTTTAATATTCATAAATTATGTCACAAATCATTTTCTCTAATTTACTAATGTATAGTTACTTAGTGTCCATGCTCAGACATCCTTTAATTATATGATGTTAACATATAAGGCATATATTAAGATCTTCTAAAATCAACAAGTCATATTCAGCAAATTACACAATATTAATATGGCTGCAGATTATCTTACTTGAACAGAGTAAATTAATGTCAAATCAGGATTCAGTTATTTTTATTATGTGTGTGTGTGCATGTGTATAATTCTTCTGTGTGTAGATTAGTGTATTTTTATTCTTGAAAAAAATAAATGGATGTGTCTTAAAAGAGGTAAAAAATGACCTGCATTTTCTATCCCGTACTATATTTGATTGAGCAATTTGTGTAACGGTATAATGGTTTTAAAAATGTACAGAATTCTAGCCACTTCTAAAATGACGTAAACAATTGGTACTGGTGTTTCTAATCTCATGTTTCCTTATGAAAATGTAGTTCCGTCTTCACTATGAATGTCTAAATAAAAGACCAAAAGTGAATGAATCGAATCAAATCTCTTAAACACTTGCTAAATGATGCCAAATGTTGCTACTCAGTTATAGGAGTGAAAACCAGAGATGAGTGTTTTGACTTAGAAAAGGCAGCTCAAAGTCCTTTTCTATTATCTACTTTGACAAGAGTTTCAGTCAGGCAGCTAAAATAAATAATCTTGAGATGGACGTGTTGGAGAAATCTCTCCATTATACTCATAGGAAATAAAATATTCTCTCTGCACCACAACATGCATATATATGCATATATACTTAAATTTAGAGACAAGGACGCTCCACCTCAAAGTTCTATCACCCATTAAGTGGCAATAATAATAGATAACTTCAAAAATTGTCATGATCTTTTATTACTGATCCAATAAGATTTGCTCCTGACCTTTCACCCTTTTTCTGAAGGTCTCAAATTAGTTGAAAATGAAGAGAGTTCATAAGGAGACATGGAGAACATAACATGACTCTCCGGTCAGGCTCACACTGCTCTCAGAGAAGCAGGAAAGGGGAGCAATAATTCATTTTGTTAGCAAGGAAATATATTGAAGGAAGAAGCTGTAAGTCATGGTCTTAGAAATATATCTTTCAGGGGCACCTGACTGGCTCAGTTGGTAGAACACATGACTCTTGAACTTGGGGTCTGATAAAGTCCAGCCCTGAGGGTAGAGTTTACTTAAAAGAAGTTAAAACAATTTTATTTTTCAGAAAATAATTGTTGTCTGTCTATATTGAAGACAGAGAAGAATTTTTTAGGTGAAGTAATATAATCTTTTAGCTTTATATTAACCAGATGGCCCTGTGAAAAAATGGACTTTTCTAGATACCCTAAAATGTTATATGCTTATAATGCTATGAAAAACTTCATTTATTCACCTTCTAAGTACTAGAATTCTAACAACAAAGTAGGCAGAGTTTTTCCCTTCAAGGATTAATTCTCAAGTGTGGAAACTGACATCAATAAAATCAGAGCAGAGAGAAAGCTTAGAAAGAAGAGAGAAGTATCATACTTTTTTTTTCTAAATCTCTCTAAGATTTTCCAACTAATCATATGTTGTTGAATTTCAGTTGATTCTGATTATTCTTCTGTTGTTGAATATTTATATTACTTCAACTTTTGCTCCTTTACAATAGAATATACAATTGGACAAACAAGAATGTTCCATAAGAAAGATAAAGGAAGATGTTTAAAATGTTTCAGAACACATAGGATGAGATAAAGTTAGTAGTGATTAAAAACATGTAACAGTGATTGAGAGAGATTTTTTGTTTGGCAGATAGTTTTCTTGATGCAAGTATCATTTAGCCTCGGTGCTTTCCATTGAATCACTTCCAGCAGATTTGTTTTTAGGTACATATGAAGTCAAGAGGGAAGGATGAGAGGATGATGAGCCAATAAAGAGGAGTCAGTACGAGTCAATAATGCTTTGTAGTGTTATCTCATCTGTCTGGATACTTCAAAAGATTCTATAGTGGTTCTCTTAAAGTAGATTAACAATTATTAAAATTATTGTTTTGTTAATCTTTTAAATGTTAGCCAAAGAAAAATGCTACATTCCATGCATTTTCATAATTATAGGAAATAAAAATATTGGTTTATACACAAATGTTCATAGTACCTGAAAATATATAGACTCTTTTCGGAAACAATTCAAGCTGATTTTTGTTGATATGGAATAAAGAAAAAAAAAGTTCAAATAATGGTTTTTTTGGCTAAACTAAAAAAATGGACAAAGAAAAAATACTAATACCTATTATTTGCATTACACTTCTTAGGAATTGAATGATATTAGCTGATTTTGAAAGGCTGCTTTTCAGATCTAATCAAATCTTATTTTAATTCATTGTCTGGTAGCTAATAACCTAATGTTTATCATCTGTACTAGATTTGGTAGTAACAGGTTCTTTACATGGAGTTTTATAGGACAAATATAATTATATGTATTATATGTACTTGATAACTTTTTAAGGTATTTCCTTTTGCATAAATTAAATGCATATATTTTGAGATCCTAATGAGCAAAGAATTTTACTAGCAGATGAAGAATGTTATTATTTTCTGCTTTAGATATGCCTGAAAATTAAATTCCTCATGTTCTTTTAATTTAGAAAATGTCTTTCATTGACCTCCAGCCTGCCTAAACCATTTAGGAAAGCTTACCATGAAAATAAGAAGGTATTATAAAAATTAGTAAATAAGAGGTATATGTGCACGTATACATAATATTTATTTGGATTATAATGTTGTTAAAGTCAGTTCAATTTTATGATCATGGTAATTGCACACCAGGCAATACCCATTTTCTCCAGTGATTAATGTGACACCATTGAGTTTTTAGAAGGTTGTTTTCTTAATTTGTCTAGGAAGCATTTTCCCTGTTGAAAAACAGGTGTAAACATCAATACCCAAGATAAGAGAGTGAGCTCCTACTGTTTTCTGATGTCTCCAGTGCAGAGAATCCATCAGGTTAAAGTCTGAGGATTGAGTAAGGCTAATTTATCAGAAGTAAAAAACTAGAAAATTTTTGGTGTGACTCAAAGAGTTTAACTGAGAGAATGACAGGAAGCCTTTAACAGCAAAATAATCTGTCAAACACTTTGAATATTTAGGGACTGTGTGGCAAACATGTGAAATCAAACCCCAGCACAGTAATTACAGGTAATTTGTGAACTGTTTCTCATTTCCTCACTGTGTAAATTATATGCCTATCCTCTTGAGACAAGATTTGACTTTTTGAGAATCTTACTGAGATTCTGTAGCTTGATACTGGCCCTACTGTTTCAGTGCTTCCTACGCTGCTCTTCAAATTCTCAGCCAATTTTGAGTGAAAGGAGGGAAGATTTCAGCGTAAAGCTTTAAGTTATTCTGTTTATTATGTTTTCTTTATTTGAATCTACTGTTAAACTTTCGGCAGCTTTGATTATGGATCAGGTGTTGAATATTATGTTCAAGTCTATGTTCAATCACCTCTCCTGTGTATGCCAAATAAAATAAATCATAAACCTTTCAGAATATTGGGTTCCATGCTAGTTGACTCAATACCTGTTAAAGACTCCCAGGTACTGCAAAATTGTTAGAAGGCGTTACCAACTATCAGGGTAAGAATTGCAAGTCTCTAAGCTGTACATTAACATCATTTGTGAGAAAAGGAAAAGCAAAGTAATAATAATAACAATAAGCTTCTTTTTTTGTTTGTCTGTTTCTAAAGATTGCTCTCATCTTATTTCCTACCATTGTTTTCCTAAAAGAAAAAAAATCAAAGACATTTAACACACATATACTCATCCATCATTAACATTTCTTTAATCTTATATGGTGGTGTTATTTGTGTTTATTTCTGTTGTGTTTTTTCTTCGTTTCCTTCTCTGACAAAGCATGTCATTTTTTGTTTTACCTTGTTGTATTTTGCTAATGCATGTCACATGTTTTAAATGACTCAGTGAACAAATGAATTCTTGTCATTTTAAATTTCACTCTAAATATTACAAACAATCTGCTCATTCTCAAACATTGCTCCACGTTTTTGCTTTGGGTGAGAGCATGCAAAAGAAGTGAACCAAAAAATGGCAAGAACTATGTGGTTTGGCCAGCTTTGTACCTGATAATCTGTTGAAGCCTGTTAAAGTTAAACCTAAATAAGATGTATGTATTTATAATTTGAATCATTTGTGTTTCTCTTTTGTTTGCATGATATGATTTTGTTTTATATTTTGTTTTTTTCCACTCACCAGATGTTCCCAACACTTTGCTTCCCACTACTATCATCCCCTCCCTTACCACTGCAACAGTCACAACCACTGTAGCCATAACAACCAGCCCAACCACATCTGCAACAACCAGCAGCATAAGAGGTACAGTATGCTTCTTTGTTATGGCCTGGAAAGCACAGTAAATGAAGCTTTAAAGGGTTTTTCTTTAAAAGAGAAGAAAAATTGAGATCCAATTTTAATTAATTATAAGGAGTAATTAAGTCACCTAAATTACTATCAATTAGGGTTATTAGAATAGAATATGAGACAAGATGTTACATTTTAATTTTCTAATGCCACTTATGACTACTATGAAAATATTCCAGAATATAGGCTAAAAATATATGGAGGAAACACTGAGCAAAACTAAGTGTGAACATGGGGACACTTTTTTTTTTGCCTTGCCTTGTAAATGTAAACAAAGAAATAAGATGTTCAAGGTTGCAGAGGAAGCTTTTGCTTTTAAAAGACCTTAGTTTAATGTAAAGGACTTAATCCTCTGCCATTAGATTAAAAATACCCACAGTGTTGAATGTGTTCAAAAATTGGCATAATGCATGGGGTCATTATAAACTATTCACCACATAGAACTTTTAAGTAAATATTCAACATGTCATCCTAAAGTATTCTCTGAGTAGATCTATCTACTAACAGAGTGTTCTGAAAATGAATATTGGTAAAGTTGTCCAGGATGATAGGAATTCACATGTGGCTCCATGAGTAATTTCTGGTATTGGTTTATTAATAAATATTTTTGCCTGAAGAAGAGCAACCTTGAAGAAATTGCCTTTAAAGGCAAAAAAATTGTTACATGATCGTTCAGAAATACAAAAAAGCATTCCTGAGCAGTCATTAAGTGGTCAGTAGGTGATGAAGAAATTAAAAAGAATTGTCTTGAGTGCATAAAAACATGTTTTAGACTTAATTTTTGCATAAGCAATGTTCATAGAGAATTTGTCCTATTTTAAGTGTGTCTTTTTGTACTTCTATATGTTGTATGTCATATTGGCTTTACTAATATGTATTAAACTTAACATTTTAACTTGAAATCATAGGGACTTTACATTAATATATATGTAATCAAAGTTGTACTAAGGACTGGCTTAACATTATTTTCCTTCAATTAGACTGTTTTTCTTGAGATTTTTATTAACTTTCAATATTAAATTGAGTTTCTAGCTTTGATGTAACAGTTATAAAAGTATTTTTCTCTTGTTTCTAAAAAATTCTGATATTTGATAATTATTAATTTTGATAATCATGTCAACTCTATTAGATAATATATAAGATTGATAACTGAAGTTTAATGATAGTAGCAATAGGAATTTCTCAAAAATTCCTGTTTATTTTAGTATTGCTAGACAAACAGTATATTAAATCTACAAAGGAGAAGAATTTAAAGATTTTTCTCACATCAATTTGTGAGAAAATTGGGTAAAAGTAATACAAATGAAAACAGGTAAAAAATACTTTGTGACATTATATGAAAGAAACCTAAATTTTTACTTTGCTTTAATTTATTATTTTTCCAAAGATTTTTACAAATGACAATTTAAATAAAATGTAATTATTGCATGCTAATGAAATCTCTATGATAATATTAAGTTCTGACTATATAGACGAATTGCTTTAATGGAAAAGGACAGTGACATAATGATTTAATTTTTTAAAAAATCTTCTTATAACAAAAAACAATTTTTCTTCTGAGGAACCTGGGTGGCTCAGCTGGTTAGGCATCCAACTCTTGATTTCAGCTCAGATCATGATCTCATGGTTCATGCGTTCAAGCCTTGTGCTTCAACAGAAGCACAGAGACTGCTTGGGATTCTCTCTCTCTCTCTCTCTCTCTCTCTCTCTCTCTTTCTGCCCCTCCCCTGCTTGTGCTATCTCTCTTTCTCTCAAAATAAATAAACACAAAAAAATTTCTAATGGTCAACTATTCCTTCCTTCTTTAAAAAAAATTTTTGAGGGCTTGCTATTGATATATGGGGCTATGCAAGGTTATGCAATTATAGAAATTAAGCATATTGTATCTAAAATCACTAGCAATTAAATTACTGCATTCTGCACCATCCCTAAGTAACTAGTATCTGTGCTTAATCTTAATTAAGGAAAAGTATTCATGCTCTTTGTGAATATACATATATATATATATAATTACACACACACATCTCAGAGTAAAAAAGAGAAAAATGTTTTATTTCAGATGAAGTGTTTAATTACATTTTTTATACTTGTTCAGATGCATCTTAAGTGGTCTTACCTATTAGATCTTAACCAGTTGTTAAAATGAAATCAATTTTCTACTTTTTCAAGTAAATTCACTTTTTAGAAGTTTTCTAAAATGTTCTATGAACTTTAAAAGTGATAAAGAAGTAATCTTTGCTGCAGAAGAACATGCAAATAAACTAACCTCAAAGAAGATACACATGTGCAAATACACACACACACAGAGACACCCCATTCCCTGTTATTTTTACCTAACAGTTGAAAGACAATGTTTTTCAAATGGCACCAGGATATGTGGAAAGAAAAATGTATTTTATAAGTTAGGCAATTCATAGTAGTTATTTTGTATAGGAAAAAAGTAGCAGCACTGACATTAAATATTAATCTTATGCTTACTTTTCTCTCCTATGTTCAACAAACCCCTGGAGATGGGGAAAGTCACTTGGTGCACCTGTATCATTAATGTTCTAGTCCATATTTGAGGAAGCAGAAGGGTCCATCAGCACATAAACATTGTTACAATTTTTTTTTATTTTGTGTTTTTATCTGTTTAATTTCCATTTCTGAAGTTCATCAGAGCTAGGACCTTAATTGTCTCACTTTAAAAAAAAATAATTTATTTGAGTAGAGTTGGCATACAGTGTTATATTTGTTTCAGGTGTACAGCAGAGAGATTTAACAAATTTACACATTATGCTGTGTTCACCACAAGTGTAGCTGCCATCTGTCATCACACAGTGCTATTATAATATCATTGACAATATTCCTTATCCTGTGTCTTCTATTACCGTGACTTATTCATTCCATACCTGGAAGCCTGTATCTCCCACGCCCCCTTACCCATTTTGCCCACCCCCTAATCCCTCCCTCTCTGGCAATCATCAGTTCGTTCTTTGTATAAATTAGGTCTGATTTCACTTTTTGTCTGTCTTATTCTTTGTTTTTTTAGATCCCACATATGAGTGAAATCATATTGTACTTATCTTTCTCAGTCTGACTTGTTTCACTTAGTATAAAACTCTAAGACTAACTATGTTGTCGCAAATGGCACAATCTTGTCCTTTTTTTATGATTAATACTCATGTGTGTATATATGTTTGTGTGTATACTTGTGTACACCACATCTTCCTTATGGACATCTTCCTTCATGATGCTTCCTTAAGCATCCATTCATCTATCAATGGTCATTTTAAGTTGCTTCAATTTCCTGGCTATTATAAATAATGCTACAATGAACATAGGGGTGCATATTTCTTTTTGAATTAGTGTTTTTATTTTATTTGGGCAAATATCCAGTAGTGGAATTATTGGTTCATATGGTTTTTCCATTTTTAAATTTTAGGAAGCTCTTTACTTGTTTTCGCATTGTTGTGAATTTTGTACGTATTTTTTTAAGTTATATGATATTCCTTTATTTGCTTATTATCTATTGGAGCTTTCAGATGCAATTATATTTTAAATGTAATTCATTTATTCATAAATTAATAAAAATGTTTCAAAAGTATAGTTTAAAAAGGATCATAATAATATATTGCCTAAGAAAATCTGAGAACTGAAGAGAACTCAATATTTTCACTTTACGTTTTTTTTTTAAGTTTACTTGTTTTATCCCTTTCATTCAGTAATCTAAACCGTATTTGATTTTATGAGGTTATTTCTTTGAATGTCATAAACTATAATATTTACCTATCTATAAATTTAATAAATGACTGCAAATAAATCACCATTCATTTCTTTATCTACCTTCTTTCACCACTACTAAATTTTCCATCCTGAGATATGATAAATGTAACTATAGGGAACAAACTGAGGGAGGTGGTCAGGGAATGGACTAGACTGGTGATGGGTATTAAGGAGGGCACTTGTGACAGACACTGGGTATCACATGTGCAGAATCCCTAAATCGCCTTATGTTGACTGACTAGAATGTAAATAAAAATTGAAAAAGAAATACATTTAAAGAGTTACACCTGTGCCTATATTGGAAATCAAGGTGAAATAGAACAAAAGAAACTCCTCAAATTCTTCAAATCATCAGTCATAATTTTGAGAATTTTCACATCTCTTCAATTTGTGCATGAAATGCATCCCCTTTAGGAGGAATAGGAACTTCAACCATATGGAATGAAAGCTGGTCATTAGTACATTTGTTACAAATAAAGGTGTTAAGACATAGAGAAGCCAGTGAACTTCAGCTGTCATGGGAAAGATAGAAAATAAGTGTGCCCTAGAGTGATCTTTGATGTGAGTTTTGGTTCTTTTGTTTACAAGGTCTTTGGTCTTGTACCATGAACCAAATTAGGCTTCAGCATTTTTATCTGAAAAATGAGAAACACTTAATAGAAGCATTTAATTCCCAGATTGTTTTACAGATTGGATAATATCTAGAGTTCTGGAAACACAATCAAACAATCAATGTATGATAGGATTATTTTTCAGTTATTTTTAGTAAACCATGTGTTTATCTATAGTTGTATAATGCAGTTACTGAAATTTTATATGTATATATGTGTGTATATATATATATATAAAATTATATGTACATAAATGTTGTAACTGTTTTTGGTGTTAGTGTACTGATTACTTTTAAGCCTAATTTTTATTGGTTATATGAAAAAATAAAATGTTACTACAGTATATAGAATTTATTTACAAGTATAACAATAGTTTGTAAACTTTCCATGAAGTTTATAGTATTCTTGATTTGTGCATATATTTAAAATCTGAACGTTTTATAGATCTCTTATAATTTTTTCATTACAAGAGATTTTTGCTATAAGACATTTTAATTTCTGTTTTTGGAAATGGCAGGGGTTTTTAAAAGTCTAGTGGCCAGTTTAATCCTATCAATCAATTCAGATGGCATAATATACTCTCTTATAAATGTTTCCTGTGTTTTTTTTTATCACTGTGGTAAATGTTAATGAGTTAAATATGATAATTTATAAAATGGTTCCAAATGACCTGATGTCATTTCTAGTATTAACATTATTTTAGCATGGTATATTTAATTTGAAAACATTTTTCATTTTGATCATATCATAGTTTTAATTTCATAATGATTATGTCATAATCTAGGAATC
Organism: Crocuta crocuta; assembly: GCF_008692635.1. Lineage (NCBI taxonomy): Eukaryota > Metazoa > Chordata > Mammalia > Carnivora > Hyaenidae > Crocuta > Crocuta crocuta. Next base: position 11,956,241 of record NW_027531917.1, on the reverse strand, counting down.
TTTAGCAGCACCGTCATTTTACAGATAGCAAAAAATAAAGTATTAAAAATTCTAAAACCATATATGAGACAATGACATATATCAGTGGTTATGTCTCTTCACATGATTTGTAGAATCAGAATTCACCAATGAATGTTTTATACTTATCAAGACAAAAAACCCAGAACTTCCAATTGCAGTTTCTGGCTCTGCAAAACTGTGAATGCCTTTTAAATATAAAAATGAGATGATAGCGGCACCTGGGTGGCTCAGTTGGTTAAGCGATTAAACGTCTGACTTGGGCTTAAGTCATGATCTCATAAAGTGAGTTCAAAACCTGTTCAGTCGGGCTCTGTGCTGGCAGCTCAGAGCCTGCTTTGGATTCTGTGTCTCCCCTCTTTCTCTGCCCCTCCCCTGCTTGTGCTCTGTCACTCTCAAAAATAAATGAACATTAAAAAAAGCTTTAAAAAATGAGATGATAGATATAAAGAGAAGATATAAAATATCTGATATATTTCCCATTCTACTACTAAGTCTGTTCAAATATTTCATGCATTTCAGAATACCCAATAAGGAGACATAATTCCTAAACCTGATGAAATTGTTTATATAGTATATCTATATAAACATCTAAATGAATTCTTGGTTCAAATATAGATTTGGTTTTACACTAGGCTTTGAAATGATAAAATAATTTTATAGTAATAAAATTACATTGTTTGTCAAGTATTCTTTTTTTTTAATGTTTATTTATTTTGAGAAAGAGCGAGGGAACCCAGGAAGGGCTGAGAGAGAGGAAGTGGGAGAATCCCAGGCTGGCTCTGCACAGCGCCCAATGAAGGGCACAATCTCATGAACAGTGAGATCATGACCTGAGCGGAATTCAAGAGTCTGAGGTTTAATCAACTGTGCCACCCAGGCACCCCATTTGTCTAGTAATTCTTAACCAATTTATTAATTATAATGATGCTACTTGCAATGGAAACTTATTTAAGCACAGCATTGCAAAACCAAAACAAAGGATATCTTTTAAAAATTCAAGAAATTAACCATTATCAAAATACCTATATATATATATACTATATATATAGTATATATACTATAGTAATAATGACCCAAACTCACAACATTTTAAGATGTGTACCATTGTGTTGATCCCAGCTTATTGACAGTAATGCTTTCAGTGAGGAATGCCTGAGGCACTGTCCTGAGTAGGCCCCTAATACTTGTAGGAGCCCCCAGACATTTCTTCCACCAAGGCCAATGTTGTGGCTGGACTAGCTTTAGTGGTTCTTATGATGTCGGGATACATTTTAGCAAGAAACCATCCGAAACTATGAGTGTCAAAATTTATTACTCACAGTTCCTGGAAGGCCACAGAGTGAGGCAATGAGCAGAAACAGAGTGTGCATGGACCTGGGGCTCTGCCTTTATTAGGGTGTCTAAGGGCTTAGGGGTTCACTAATTGGCAAATTTAAAGCGTAAGAGCAGGAATGAGGGCACAAGAAGGAAGAAGTAGGGTTACTCAAAGCTATCAGTTATCTAGGTTATTCATGGCTTTCTGAAAGAGGAAGCTTCACAGGTGAGGCAACCTAGTGCCTTATCTGGTTGTTTTGTCAGCAGCTGTATCCTACTGTACTCTACCGTATTCTACCTGTATTCTACTGTATCCTACTACTGGTAATATGTTTGTTTATTCAAGGTGAATGTCTTTTGAAATGGATACCTTGACAATCAAAAGATTAATGTCAGGCTATTCCACTGCAAGTTCTCAAATATTTACAATTAAGTGACATGTTAATTTTGTTACTCATGTTTAAAAATGTAATATTAAGTGAAATGTTTTAAATCATCCATGTAGAATAGAATGAATTTTAGCATAACCATAGCTCTTTAGCCCATACACTGCCATTGTGTTTTTATTTTGTTTTTTTATTTTAATGTTTTTAGTTATTTTTGAGAGAGAGAGCACAAGCAGAGGGTTAGGGGGCATAGAGAGAGGGGAACAGAAGATCCAAGGTGGGCTCTGCACTGACAGCAGAGAGCCTGATGTGGGGCTCGAACTCACAAACCAGGAGATCACTAGCTGACCCCAAGTTGGATGTGCCTAACCAACTGAGCCACCCAGGTGCCCCACCATTTCATATTTAAATCATGTGAATGACAGGGCTCCTGGGTGGCTCAGTTGGTTAAGCATCTGACTTAGGCTCAGATCATGATCTCACAGTTCGTGAGTTTGAGCCACATGTTGGGCTCTGTGCTAATGTCTCAGAGCCCAGAGCCTGCTTCAAATTCTGTGTCCCCCTCTCTCTGCCCCTACCCTGCTCATGCTCTATCTCTCTGTCTCTTAAAAATAAGGAAACATTAAAAATAAATAAATCATATGAATCACATAATATTTAATTATTTAAATGTAAATGAGGATAGGGACCTGTTTCACCATTAAGTATAATCCTAAATTATTGTTTTCTAAAAGATTTTAATACTTTCTTCTCTAAAGATTTCTTGAAGTAAATCTATGTGACTTGTAAAAAAAACTTCATTAACACAAAATTAAACTATAGCAAAAAAAAAAAAGTTGTTAAACTACTTGGTGCCAGCATAGAGAAATTGAGACAAATTGTGAAATTCCATATGTATTTCATATGATTTGGTCATTTTTAATCAACTGCAGTTGCCTATAATGTTGACTATGAAATAGTATTTTAAATGCAGATTTGTTTACTTCAAATGTCATTTCCTTTCTCTGGCTTCAAAATACAGTAAACTAAAGTAAAATTAACACAAAATGCATACATGTGTACTTCAAACCACTGTCTGAAGCATCTGTTTAATTAAATCAGCTTTAAAAGCAATAATGATCTGACCTATGCTTCTATTCTCTATTTTCTTTATATCAAAAGAAATTCTAGTCTGTATTTTTATAGGGTTTTATTGTGGCACCTCCTTCCCTTTTTGGTATAGATACTTTAAAAAATTGAATACAAAAGTATAAACGTTTAACAGAATAAAAAAAAGCCAGCACTGAGAAGAATAAATGAAGTCATTATAGCTCTGAGTTAGTCACTATAAATGCACTCAAATAGAGCATTTGCAGTGGTAAAATATATCATCTTGACACAGTTAAGTCCCGAAGTGTGCAAATCAAGAAGTTGTTTATGAGCTTGTATTATGAGTGTTTAGCTATTAAAAATGTTTCTGGTTTTATTGGTGGTTATAAAACACAATTTGCATGGTGTTGTGAGCTTTTAAAAATTAAGTGTCAATATGTTGGGTTTTTTTCCGTCGACAAAAATTAAGTAATAATTCAGTCTCCAGATGGTCCATACAGAGAGACCTGGCTTATCTCTAAAAACACAGGTTTCCACATTTCAGCTGCAAGTGTAGCTAAGCTTCCATTAGTCTTTTTAAAAACAACACTTATTATATGAAGTTGACTCAGTTTTAAAATTAAACATACGAAAAATAGCTTATAATGAAAACAGAGTACTAAACATACTTCTACTTGAAAAGAGCAAGCAACATGTATGGACCATAGTTGAGGGCACTTTCAACCTGGGCACAAATAACTGTGTTGTTAATACTGAAGGCAGTGGCTACAAGCTGGACCTGGGAGGGAACACTGATTGGGGGTCCTAGTCTCTTAGTCAGCTATGGATCCACACATTTGAAAAATGGCAATGTTTCAGTTTAAATTCTTCCAAGAATGCATAGAAGGCTAAGGTCATATTTTGTTTTTATATATATTCTAGTAGATCTTATTTGGAACAAGAATACCTATCGCTTGTTATATACAACCATGTCTACAACTAAACAAACAAAGTATTTGACTCCAACTTGTAAAGTTGAACTCTGGCCAAGTTTGAAAATCTTTAAATATTTACCTATTTCTTTATAGCATCTGGGAAGTAGTTGAGGAAAACTGGTATTCTTGTTTTCTTTCCAATACTACCTATTAAGGGAAGCAGCACTCTTATGCTCTTCTATTTTCTAAGGGCAGTCTTGTGGCTTATGCAATTTAAAACATCAAACATTTTTAGGAGTTTCATTTTAGGCTTATTTATTTCTTTGGTTTAGATCAATTTAAACAGAAATCTTTGTTCCATTAGTTTGCAATTCTGTTTACATTATAAGTAAACAGTTTTTGCTAATATTGTTTTTACTTCTAGAAGTGGAGGAGCTTCTTAACTGATTTTAAGGTAAGAATCCTAGATTTTATATAATCTAATAATATATACATTTCCTGAAAAACAATCTTTAAGAAAGAAAAGAAAACGTTCCCTAATACAACATGTGCCATTTTTCTTGGATTTATTTTTATGTAATATGCATATACATACAAATATTAAATTAAAATTTTTCCATATTTATTATATTCCAGAAAGCACATCACTTATAAAATAATAAGACTTAACTTAGTCTCTTATGATTAGATTGATAATCTGTTTTATGTTCCAAAAGCTTAGCCTACCTATGTGAATAAATGCTTTTCCAGAACATCTCTAAAAGTATTTTAAAAATCATTAATAAACTGAACTGGTTGTATCTTTCTTCCTAACCAACGAATTAAATTTATGAGCTGTGCCTTTGAAGCCGAAAAGATTACTGGTATTGCCCTTGCTTCTTTGACACTCCACATGAAACACACTTAATAACCTCCTGTGTTAGCTTGGTGAAACACCGAATTGATACTAATTATACCAACTTTTGGATAGAAGGTGACCTTGACTCCAGCTGGAACTTTCTGCCAGGACAATAAATAAGAGCAAATGCCATAAAGCATGACTTCTGAGAAGGGTCTAATACAATCTATTAACTCTGGGGAGTTCGTGGAATTACAATAAGTCCTCGAATAATTGTAATATTTTAAAACATCTCTTGCTTCAATAATACAGCCATTTTTTTTTTATTTCTCTAGATTTCAAATAATCTCCCGTTAGCTTCCTGCACTCATTTAAATTAGCGGTGGCCAGAAAATTAAAAGCTACTTGATGCACAGTGTGTATAAGGTGATTGCAAAGCAGAGAGACAGATTTTTACTGAATTACTACGACTTCTCAAATACGTATATAATGTTTATACAATTTTCATATCAGACTGCTTTAAGCTAAAGCTGTGAAACATGGACTCTTAAGTGAAGAGATGTCTGTAAAATGATTTTAAAAAATGACTTTAAAAAATGATTTTAAAAAAAGAAGAAAGTACTTGTCCCACTAGATACACAGGTTTAAACTATTGTAAGAAAACCTGTCAAGGCTAATGATGGACATCAGTTTAACAGTTAAAAATGTGAGTTCAGTAGTTTTAAAAAGAGCCAGTAAAGTTGCTATAAATAGTATAAACAGGTTGGTAAGACCAGAAATTAAACTTTCTCTACCAATATTGTTTAAAGACTACATTAGTGTAAGGAAAATTCTGTTCAAAGTGTTCAGTATAATAAGTGGAAATACTAATTTAAGTCCTGTTATTCTTCATTTTAGATAAGAGAGATGAACTCAAAATTCCCAGGGCTATTTCATTTAACTCACCAGTAAGCAAAGAATGCTGATCAATGAGTATTTAAATAGAGAAAGAGAAAGCAATGAAACTAACATGAGGAACTGCAATAGATACAGTGAAAAACGTTATTTTTTCCAAAGTGAACCGAGTTTGATGTCTAAGGAGTAGGTTCCATAATAAAAAGCTTGATTCTCTTCTAGAGTAATGTGTTAAAGTGAGTAAGTTACAATGGTCTTAACACATTGCCCAAGGTATCACCGTAGTATCAAAATTTAAATTTTTTAGATGTGCCCAATTAGTGCCCTTGTGTCCTCTGTAGTACAAAACAACAACAACAAAAAACCCCCAAAGTGTTAGATGAGAAAGAAAGTACAAAAATAATATTTATTTAAGCTTGAAAACCTGGTAAAGAGAGGAAAAATACTCCTGAGTATTTGGATGTGAGAACATTGGAAACAGTCATAATGGGGTGTTTGAAAGCTCTCAGAAAAAATGCAAGTATAAAAAGGAATTAAATAGAAGTCTAATGATTGGACTTTAATAATAATAATACTTTTTAGTAAAATATCATGAAATGCACTATAGTTTGTATTCAAGATTGCAATTCTGGATGAACTCTTGTGAAATAAAGATGAGTTGTACTGAAAAAAAAAAAATTGCAATTGCATTGCAATTATTTTTCTTCTTGAAGTCCTGTTCTTTAAATAATGATCATAAACTTTTTTTTTACTCCTAGTTTAGATACTATGTTACTCGGGATATCAGCAAGAGTTGGCAGCAGTCTTAAAAAGAGGGTAGCTAAACAGCTTTTGATGAGGAGACTTCCACAGAAGTATGGACAGTGTTTGGGAAACCAATACAGATGTAGAAACACAAGGAAACTCTAAGCAACAAGGTGCTATTACCAACACTGGACCTGAAGTGCCAAAGAAAGTAAACACGGTTGTCCTAGTTCGAGAAGAACTGGACCAGAAAAGGGGCAGCTTGAAAAGACCAGTAGAGAAGGACAGAGCCAGAATCCACAGCTTGGCCAGGTAGAGGCATTGGGAGAGGAGGGATCAATATGGGACCTCTTTCTTTTCCTGCCTTCCAATATCTTTCCATTAATTGAATTCTGCTGAAAATCAGAAGCCAGGGAATCTGGTAGAGCAGTGCAGAGAAGCCAGCCTCCCAGAGCAGAGAGTAAGGCAAAAAAAAAAAAAAAAAAAAAAGTCAGAGGATAGATTTGTGAACCAAAAAGGAAAATTAATAGCAGAGACATATGGATGTAGAATGTCATCGAACTTATTTAGAATATGTCATAGAACTTGTTCACTCAGGGAGACAGATGTCAGATTTCATTTTAGTTTTGGATTTTTCTCATAAATGTACATAACACAAGTCTATACTAGAAAACTAGTAATGAATCTACTAATGGTGGTAAAAGAGCAGCCCTCCTAATTTATTTTAATATATAATCTCCCTTTTTAGGCTACTGTTGTAAAGAGACACTCTTAATGGTAGAGGGCATATAATGAAGCTCCATAGGGCTGGCATTATTGTGAGATACAAAGAAATCTAAAAAGACATCTATTCTTATTTAAATAACTTACTTTCCAGGAGGAAACCATTTTGAATCTCAGTGTGAGGAGTACCCACTTAACTCATTGAGCAGTGAGAGATTCCTTATTTGAAATATTCTCAAATCTGCTTGTAGAGATGCAAACTATTTTCTTTGAATTAAGTGCTTTCAAAAACTTGGTTACAGGGGGAAAAAAGCTCTATAAATGAGTTATGTGTTAAGTTAATAATACACTGATACAGATATGTATTATTAACTTTCTATTAAAAGAATTTTAGTGTCACATAGACAAATAATTTTCAGTCCTGAGATAATAGCTTTTCAGAAAAGAAAATCACTTTCTTGAGAGAAGATTTTTAGAAGCAGCAATCATAGTCTTTAATATATTGCATGATATTTCTGCCTTTGATGTCTTTAAAGGATGTGTACTTTATTAATTCAGTTAAGTTGGCAGATAGGAAACATGTAAAAACAATTCAACTTGTTTTCACTATAAAGTTAACTGTCTATAGTACAGCTTGGGTCCCTTGGCATCTTATCACTGACAGGCCAGAAAGGTTTGTTGAGACTGGGATATCAGAATACTTTTTTTTAAATGTTTTTATTTATTTCTGAGAAAAAGAGAGAGAGACAGCATGTGCAGGGGAGGGTCAGAGAGGGAGACACAGAATCCAAAACAGGGTTCAGGCTCTGAGCTGTCAGCACAGAGCCCGATGCAGGGCTCGAACCCACTAACTGTGAGATCATCACCTGAGCCGAAGTTGGACGCTTTATACCAACTGAGCCACCCAGGCACCCACAGACTACTTTTTAAAGAACTAAGAATAATAGCCTCATTTTTTCTGGTATTTCTAAGTATACTATCCCCTTGTTCTGAGATTTAGCTGGAAATTGAGCTCTGCATCTCAAAATACTATTTTAAGGAACTGAAAACAAATTCTCATATCCCTTTCTCTTAGAACTACCAGGTGAAATCCCAAAATATTCCACCTGAAATCAAGTCAAAAGAAAAGAATATTCAAATTAGAAGGAAGTTCTAAGCATTCATCTTATAGTTTATATTCATATTTCTAACTTCTCTATTCAAAATTTGGCAACATGACAATGAAGGATGTTTCCATGATGTATAATGTGAAATTTTTAATTTTTAAATATGGTGGTGCTCCACTAAAATTAACAATAGTACACAGCACAATCTAAATGTATAGTTATGTTTCACTGAGTTAACAACAAATACCATACATACACTTAGCATGAGACAATGAAATTAGTTGCTGGGCACAGGATTTTCTGGTATCATCCTGATTTGGTCTCTTGAATGTGATCTTAAGCAGAGCAATTCAGCTCTTTTTACCCACAGGGCTATGTGAATTCCAACATGTTTCTCAATTCTTGAACTCTGTGAAATACAATCTGCATATCTGAACCTTTCACCAGGGTTTCAGAGATTAGGAGAGTTTCTAGTGTTTTTCAATCAGAATTTGTGGATAAAATCTCTTTGCATTTGAAAGGATTTCAATAATTTCTTTAACATGATTCCATACTTCCAAACTTCATTTATGTCTGAATGTTCTGAAAAGCTATAAGATTAAAATTAATTATTAGACTCTGACCACAATATTTGGCCTCTGGCTCACTGTTTCCTAGCCATATGCCGACTTGTTTTCCCATCACTTCCATTTACACACTCATTTCAGTGTTTTTTCTTCTTACAAACCTTTATAAATCTAAACATTATTTATTCTATCTGTGAATTTCTAACCCCACAATATGGTGGTAAAATAAATCTTGAGTTCCAGCTGTGATGTACATTAAACTAATGTGGATGGCCTATTTTCACAGTTCTGTAACTGAGTCCAAAGTCTCTGTTAATCAAACACGTTGTAACCAAAGTTCACAGCATACACAGACTTTCTGATACTGTTTTCTACTGGGATTTGAGACTGATCTTTACAGATTGTATTAAAATGGTTACAGGATAATACAATAGTGGACAGTATGGCTTCTTTGGGACTCATATTATCTGGGCATTTTTTCCACTTAGCCACACTTAAGTTTTGTGACCTTCCTGACACTATTTATGCCTCAGTATCCTAATCTAAAAAAAATCAGAAAATAATAATACTATCAAAACCTTATAATGTTATATTTGAAACTAAATATATCTATGCATTTCATTTAAAAATTCCTTGCTTATAACAACTCATTAAGTGTTAGGTTTATAATAATTACTAGTAATTTTCATAAAATGAGCCTTCTAAACTGTATAGGAATGGGCACCTGGGTGGCTCAGTTGACTGAGTGTCCGACTTTGGCTCAGGTCATGATCTCACAGTTCGTGGCTTCAAGCAGTGTGTCAGGCTTTGTACTGACAGCTCAGAGCCTGGAGCCTGCTTCAGATTCCGCGTCTCCCTCTCTCTCTGCCCCTCCCCTGTTTGTGCTCTGTCTCTTTCAAAAATAAATAAACATAAAATATTTTCAAAAAAATAAAGAATATAGGATAAAATTTATTTTTCTTTTCTGACTATCAATGAGATTAACTACTAACTGCTAGGTAAAGGCTACAATATATGGTAAATAGACCATCCTTTAAAATCATATACGTGCTCTTCAAAGCCTAGAACTTAAGGGTTTCTGTCATGTGATTTAAAGGGAGTAGGATAAAACATTCTCATTCCATTTTCTAATTATTCAATTAGATCAATTATCAAGTAAGTCAGAAATATAAGTTTTAAACAAAAGCAATCTATTTTGTAACTAATGTTCTTTACCCAATATTAACAGACATTTAAAATGGTCTTGGGGCCCCTGGATGGCTCAGTCGGTTAAGTATCCTTCAGCTCAGATCATGATGTCACACTTTGTGAGATTAAGCCCTGTATAAGGCTCTGTGCTGACAGCTCAGAGCCTGCAGCCTGTTTTCATTCTGTGTCTCTGGCTCTCTCTGCGCCTCTCTGCTCACGTCGGTCTCTCTTAAAAATAAATAAACACAAAAAACAATTTAAAAAATAAATAGAAAACTAAAATGGCCTTCAGTAGCAGAAATATCTAGTTGGGACACCAGGTACGTGACATGCAAGTTATACTTGAAAGTCCTGTTTCCCCATCTCTAAAATGATTATAATAATTTACTTATAGAGACATTCTAAACATCAAAACAAGTATTCAAATTTTCTGTTATTGTATAATATGGGTGATCTTCTAAATATGGTGAAGCTATTATTAAAAAATACATTGATGGTGTATCATTAATAGTTTTAAAAGTTGGGGCTTATTAATAACCATTTTAGCATATTTTAATTAGTGAGATTTAACATTCATCTTCACTATGTTGACCTAACTTATTCAACTTAAAACTACCCATTACTAAATTCAGTTGATTAAACTATATTTAAACTTCTACAGTAGAGAATTCTGTGCAATGTTTGGGAAATTACCTAAGCACATTCAAGATTGGGAAGACCTATTTCTCGTTGATTAGATCAATTTCAAAATTTCTAGCTTCTTGATAATTTACAATTTTTTTCTATATGCCTCATTTTAACAAGTTCATCACAAATAAGTTAGTTAAAAAATGTTAAGCAAACTGAAGGAAAAGATGTGTTCCTTATCCCATACTATTGAGATACATTTTATTTTAAATGTGTAGCATATATTGTATATAAATATATAGTATAAGGTTTATACAAAAAGTTTTGATATGAAATCCTATTCTGCATTTTCTTTATTTTGTATCATGATTATCTTACTGTCATTGATTATAATTCCACATGATGTTTTCTTGAGTTTAAATGCCCTTCTTCAAATATGAAAGGGCAAATATAATCATTTTATGTCTCTAAGTTTATAAGAATTATAATTTTAATAATAATATTTTGCATTTATTCAGCATCAATTTAACTGTAGTGGAACATTAAAATATAGGTAAGTTTATGAATCCAAGTATATATCCCAAATATAAACCAACAAAAACTGTTGTAATTTTTTTAAATCCAAGATAATTAAGATATCTAATGATCATTGTGGTTAAATAGGATTTTACCTATTTCTTCAGTGGAGTTATCTATTCAAAACTTGATATTTTGTAAGATCTAAGTATTTCAGTAATTCCTCTTCAAAATGTGAAAAACATCTGTTTTGAAAAGGTATTTTTTTAAAGTCACACTAGTGATGATTTAAAGGTAAAATGAGAAGTCTGCATTGTTATAATGATGACAAATGTTATCAATGATCTTTTACCTAATATTAAATCATTCACTTAAAATTTTATTCTTGTTCTAGTGACACTCAAGGTAATATAATAATATGTTTATCTTATGCTATGTTTATCAGCCAAAATATCCTTGAATGATTTTTACATTTATTTAAAATTTAAAAATAATAGTAGAATCATAGAATGATAGAATGACCTTCAGAGCAATGCAGACTACCTACCTCCCCATTTTCTGGATGAAACTATAACTAGGCCTAAAACCATAATCTTTTGAATCATATTTTCCCCACAATAACCCATGATAGGTATAATTTCCTATAGATAGAGACATTGGTTGACAATTTCTAATATAAACCTAGTTCAAATTTAATGATTTAAGAAAAGAGGTGGGAGAATTTAATGTAATAAAGTATTATAAGATCTTATCTAAAATATCTTAATATGTAAACATATAAATTCTTAAAGCATAAGAATTTATATGTTTTAAATGATCCCACTAAAAATCATTGATTATTAAGTCTGGAAGGGCTTTTCACGGTTTAAATTTCCACCTCACTTTACTAATAATTACATAGCTAGTTTTGAAATTAGAACTAAAATTCAAAATACGTAATTCTGTTTACTTCTGTGTTAAACACTACTGTGTTTTTTTCAAGCAATTTACAAACTTTCTTTGTTTCTTGCCAGACAGTTAAATTAACAACAGCTAATTTAAAAAGCCAAATCAAGAAAAACAATATGTAAACTGGAAATATTTTTGTTGAAATACCTATAAATGTGCAGATGTTTTTCTAATATTCTTTTAGGAAAATGTAGATAAAGGACTCTTCTGGTTAAAACATTTTCTTCTGAAATATTCTGGGAAAGTTTGTAATTCTACTTCAGAAAATTTAGCAAATACATTTTATACATTGTTTCTATACATCTCACCCCAGCCTGATAGGAAGCTCATCTTTTAAATATGAAGAACAGTTACTGAGATTAGTTATTTTACTGGCTTTTTCTAAACATCTTAGTTTTAGCAAATCATTAAATGAGTCTTAAAACAAGATAAAGAATTTCTAACTTTAATACCTCTAAAATATCCTGTCTTTAAACTTCCTGATCATTTTTACTATTTTAGTGACTTGCTCTCCTATCCAATCCTAGCCAGGCATGCCTTATCTTATCATCAGAAGTGCTAAGTGATACAGTGGTCAGTGTAGAGCTTATAATTGCTTTGTCTTCCTTCCTTATGGAAGGACTTCTCTGGAATCTATCCAAGGTCAAGGTTGCCACTTCCTTTTTGCCATGAAATTTGGCTTTACAATCAAAGTATTTTGTATTTTAAACCTCAAGTTTTAAGTGTTCAAAAACTAAATGCAATTGCTTTGAGAATTTGATCTGAGACACAAAGAAGATAAAGCAACATAATTGCTTGAGTAACGAACTAATTTAAGCTTCCACAATGAACTCTCAGTGAAAACTTATTATTTGCATAACTATAACTTAATTATTAAAGTAGAATCACCTTGATTATTTATCCATATCTAACAACTAGGAGTCATAATTATGAATGTGAGAGCTTTTTGGGAAGTATAAAATACCACAAATATATGTTTCTCATCATTCTTCTATTTTTTCAAACCTTTTCTAAAACTGATTTTTTTTTGGTTGGAAAATTAAAAATATCAATATCCAAAAAAAAAAATCTCAAGTAAAAGTAATATTTTCTTTTAAAGATAGGCTTTGTAAAAAATATAGTCAATTGAATTTTTACCCACTACTATTTCAATAGTATGAGAAATCATTTGTGTAACTGTGCAGTTATGATGGAATAATGTAAAATGGAGGGAAGGCGGAGTCTTGACATTCCTTAAACAATTCATCTTTAGGGTTTTTTTTTTCTTTTCACATGCTTTTTAGGGAGTCCTTGCCTTTAGTAGGTAAGATGAATATCTCATCTAGCTGAACAAGCTGACTTTGGAGCAGGATCTTAATAGGGACAGAAGTTTAAAATAGTCACGAAATTTCATGGTCTTCATTTTGGTGATTGGAAAATTTAATATATCGATGAATCCAGTGATATCAGACTCTTAGAAGAAACAAATATATCATTTATCATTAGTTCCTTATGTAAACATGTATTTAAACCTTTATTTTTCACTAAGCATTCAGTATGAAAAGCAGCGTACCTAGTTACTGCGCTAATGAAAAAGGAAGATGAGTAGGAACACATCAAAATTTCTAGAGTAGATTTCCTTATTCCATGAATAATTATCATTTACTTCTATCAGGCACTATGGCAAACTCCAGAGATAAAGAACACAATAAATGCTGTCAATGACTTCATAGGGAGTTGAGAGAGATGCTATGTAAAATATGTACAGAATCCTCTAATTTTTCTGGGAGGTCACTTTTCATTGAGAAAGACCGCGTAACTTAGAAAGGAAAGAAGGATAAAGAGATATTAAGAGGAGGTTTTTTTAATGTTTATTTATTTTAAGAGAGACAGAGTGTGAGTAGGGGAGGGACAGAGAGAGGGAAACACAGAGTCTGATGCAGGCTCTGAGCCATCAGCACAGAGCCTGACGTGGGGTTGGAGCCCACGAGCCATGAAATCGTGACCTGAGCTGAAGTCTGACGCTCAACCGACTGAGCCACCCAGACGCCTCAAGGGGAGGTTTCTTAATAGAGGGATCCTTCCAGATACAGATGGTGTTAGCATAATTAAAATACTCTGGAAACAGATAGAGAAGATAGAGGATAGAGAAGCATAGATGCACAGCTCTTGGATGTGACTTGTACATTTTTCATTTTTGTTTTGAAAAAATCCTTATTTTCATACTGTGATAATACAAATAGAAGTACAACTTATGTTTTATTATTCCTACAACTAATTTTCTAAATTTTGACAGTTTTATAGTATTTCTGGCAGGTGCAATTTTATCTTCTCTGGAACCTAAGAAATAGGACTTCTCCAGTTCCTTCAATGCTGTTTTTATTTGCAAGAATTTTTTTCTCAAGCACAGTGAAGAACTGGAAGAAGCAGGGCAGGGAAGAGCAGCATGTGCAAAGCAATAGTGTATAAAGAGTATTTACACATTCAGTTTGGCTGGAATTATACATAAAAGAGAAAGAATAAAAGGCAAATGTTCATACATTCATCTATGCATTGATCAAAAAGATAGTTTTTCTAGGCATAGGCAGAGCAAATTATAAGAAATGTAGCAGATTACACTTAAAAGTTCAGAGTATATTCAGGAAGATGAAAAACAATTTAAGTAAAATGATGAAAGTTTTGATTAGGTTTTTGAAAGATCGCCCTGAAGTGGTGTAATGAATGAAAGACTGAGGAAGACAGAGTGATGGGAAGCTATTGAAGAATCTAGGTCATTAATGATGAAGACTTGGAGAAAAACAGTAGCCAAAGGCATGCAGGAAAGGAAATGGTTTCAAGAAATGGGAAAGTTGGGGCGCCTGGGTGGCTTAGTCGGTTAAGCGTCCGACTTTCGCTTAGGTCATGATCTCGCGGTTCGTGGGTTCGAGCCCCGCGTCGGGCTCTGTGCTGACTGCCAGCTCAGAGCCTGGAGCCTGTTTCAGAGTCTGTATCTCCCTCTCTCTCTGACCCTCCCCTGCTCATGCTGTCTCTCTCTCCTAGAAATAAATAAAAATATTTAAAAAAAAAAAAAAAGAAAGAAATGGGAAAGTAAAACTTGACAGGTTTTGTAAGTGATCAGGTAAGAGATTTTAGTTGAAACAGTGAGAAATACCAAAATGACTCCCAGGGTTTTAGCTTGAGTTGCAGGGTATTTGATGAATTTCATCAGAATAAAAAATATAAGAGGTAGGAGTTTTATAGGAAATATATATGACATGCTCCATTTTAAACATGTGGAATTTTAAATATCTTTTCTATAGCCAACAGGATATTTAATAAATAAGTTAGACATACAATATGTCATGTAGGTTAAAAATACAGATTGTTGGTTGACATTTCTATAAATAAATGGTAAACCATAGAAGAAGTAGATAATTTTAGTAGCATGTGTGAATTAGGAAGAGAACCGTGCTAAAGTTCATACACTGAAATTTTAAAAAAAATGATGTATCTAATTGTCATGCTTAGGAATGTTATGATGCAAGAGTGTGAGTAGAGTCGGATCAAGCCAAGAGAAAGAGGAATCATTTGAGTCTAGGGTGGGACATTCTTAGTAATGCCAGGGAAGTCCATAGTGCCAAATGGCTCAGAGAGACTAAGGGTAATAACATGTGCAAAGTATATATTTATTTGAATTTTATACTAAGAGTATTTGATGAATTTAGGGGAAAAAATGTTTTTAATGAAATGACCAGATAAAAGTTAGACTGCAGGACTTGAGAAGTTAATGGGAGGTAAAATGTGGAGAAAGTCAATGAAATCTATTATTTCAAGAATGTTCTGTAAGGGATGCCTTAGTGGCTCAGTCATTAAGCATCAGACTTCAGCTTAGGTCATGATCTCATGGTTTATGAGTTCGAGTCCCACATCGGGGGAACTTGAGCCCTGAATCTGGTGAACTTGAGCCCCGTTTCAGGTAAAAGTACAGCCCTGCTGCAGGTGAGCCTCTTCTCTCTCTTTCTCTCTCTCCTTCTCTCTCTCTATCTATCTGCCTTTTGTGAGATTCTATCTCTCTCTCTTTCAAAAAAAATTTGTTCTGTGAGAAGAAAAGGAGAGTTACAAACAAGTAGAATGTAATTAACACTTTTGAAGGGTGGTACACACTTAGCCTCTTTCAAATGCCATGAGAAGAGATACAGTAAAGAAAGAGCAGTTGAAAATATTTCTTAAAAAAGAAGTAAGCTGGGAAAAAAGGAGATAAACTGATAGATTAAAGCCCAAAAGTGTTCAAGATGGCATGAAATATATATATTTAATATATTTAAATTATGTTAAATAGGAAATATATTAAAATTTTTATGTTTTTATATATTTTAATGCAATCATTAGTCTTGTACACATGGACACACTCTGTTTACTACGAGTGAGGAGAGATGGTAATAATAGTAATGGACAGAGACTAGTTTTCCAGCAAGGGGTGGGGTGTGTTCAGGAAAATGGGAAATTAACAGAGTTTTTGTCTGATGACCTTTGTTTTATCTGTAAAATAAGACAGACAATCTTCAAAGATGGATGGAAAGTTAGCATGGAAGTGATCTTTAAGAATGTGGTGAAGTTATGAAATAGTTACTGGCTAATAAAAAAGGAGGGTGAGTAGGAACACATCAAAATTTCTAGGAAAGTTTTCTTTATTCCATGAGTAATTATCATTTGCTCCTATCAGGCACTATGGTAAACTCTGGTTATAAAGAGCAAAATAAATAAAGCCAATGTTTTCATGGGGAGTAAAGGAGAGAAATGCTATGTAAAATATGTACAGAATCTTCTAATTTGCTCTAGGAGGTCATCATAGGGGACCTTTATAAGATAATATTTGCTGGATACAAAGGGTGTGCAGGATGTGAAGTTGGGGAGTAGGCAAGAGCATTTTGGGAACAAGAATTAACAGGTGCAAAGATCCTGAAGTGCAAAGAAGGTTGACCATTCAAAAATCCAAAAGAAACGGGACACCTGGGTGGCTCACTTGGTTGAGCGTCCGACTTCGGCTCAGGTCATGATTTCACGGTTCGTGGGTTGAAGCCCCGCGTCAGGTTCAGTGCTGACAGCTCAGAGCCTGGAACCTGTTTCAGATTCAGTCTCCCTCTCTCTCTGCCTGTCCCCTATTAATACTGTCTCTCTCTGTCTCAAAAATAAATAAAACCAAAAAAAAAAATCCAAAAGAATATAGATTGTGTCATAAACGGTATGAAAACATACACTAGTTACTTGGGTTAGAGTCTGCAGAACTTTAAACTTATTTTTAAGAATTTGAGCAAGTATCATAAAAAGTGGTTAAAGAAAAAAGAAAGGAAGACAGAAAAAGGAAGGAAAGAAGGGAGGGAGAGGGGGTGAGGGAGGGAGGGAGGAAGGTAGGAAGAAAAAAGAAAACTGTAACCGGTTTTAAGAAAAATAATACTATGATCAGATTTACACTTAAAAATAGACTTCTGGCTGCATAAGAGCAAATGTAGGAGATGGGCATCAGGGGACAACAAAAGTTAGAGAGTTATAGAAATAATTGTGGTGAGAGATGATATCATTTAGACTAGTGTGTTAATACAACTGATACAAAAGATGGAATAATTAAGGTTAACATGTAAAATTCGCAGCTTTCCTGATTGTATGGTTATGTGGATTAATGAAAAAAACTGTATCAAAAGTGTCTGGCTTATCAAACTCAATGGATAGTAGTGCCATTAACTCAGAGATAGGAAACTTTGGTGGTAGAAGTAGAATTATGAATTTATTTTGAACATATTGAGCTTGTTGTGCATTTTAATCTTCAAATAGAGATTTAATACTGAGTAGATAGTTGAATAAACATATTTGTAGCTCAGACTAGTCATTATTGTTTAGAATTGGTGAAAATTAACCTTGAGATTATGCAGGGAAGGTATATAATGAATGGTCTTTAGCTGAATTTGTAGCAGTGCAGATTTGCAAAGGTTTTTATTTATTTTTATATTTCTGAATAGCCCACATTTTAAATGGATATACTGATCCTTTGAAGAAGAAATGGCATTGTGATCAAGCAAGGATAATGGAAGGAAAAGATCAAGTGTTGTAGGGAGTGATCTTTAATCTGAAAAGGAGATTAATGGGCTAGACAAACACAGATGTATTTAATAAGACAAGCAGAGAGTGAGAGGAAAGGAGTATAAGATCTAAAAACTACATTTTTTTGCCAGATGAAAGAATGTTAAGAATGTAAATGTAATGTAAAGAATTAAAAATTCTGCAATGGAAAATTTCTACGTAATCCAGAGAGTGGCCATGAGTAATTCACCCAATTGCTTCAATGTCAGAATAAGAATTTTTTAAATGACCAAATAATGGTTAGATAATAATTTAATATTTAATAGTAGACACACAAGTGTTGAGCTGTGAATTTAGAAGCCATTAGTATATGCAGTTGTAAATCTGTGAATGTCTCTTTCATTTGGATATTGGAATTTCCCAGGGTTATCACAGAATTTAGGTTGGAGAAGAAAATTGTGAACCTGATAGAAAAAAATGGTCAAGAAAATTGGAAGATTTGTCAGTGAGTTGGGAATATATATGAGTGAATGGCAGCATGGCCACCAAGAAGATAAGAAAGAATCTAAAATATTGATGGGACTTGGGTTCCTCATTCAATCCAGAGTACTTCCTTCTTAATGTCAATGTTCCTGGGAAATTATTAATTAATTAATCATATGAGCATGGATGCAGAGTAAGGAGATATATGAGCATAACGCATAAATTTCATCAAGCCTATATCTGCCTGGTGAGCTGCTTACACCTTTTCCCAATTTACACCTTTTGAATAAGCAAATCCCTTGTTCCTCAAGGATTAACAATATTCTCTATTATAGCTCTGAATTATCATATAAGTTTCTTATTCTTTGAGCTCCACTTTCATTAATGTCATTTTGACAGTGCATGATTTGTTAAAACATTACTTACACCAAGAGAAAGTTTTAATTTTATACTTTCTTAGGTGCAATCATGATTCCATTGTGCCTCCTCGAGGTGATGTTCACGTCACCTTGACTCATGTCCTATTGTGATAGGCCATACTCACCCACTTGGTGATCATCCATCAGAGCCACGTGATCTCTAGGCTCTCTTCAAGTCTGCACATCAGATTCCCCTGGGGAACTTTCTAAAATTAAGTTTTCTTAATTGTCTTTAATACTACAGCTATATATTCTGATATATAGGCCTAAGGTTGACTGACAGAATCCATAATTTTTTTTAAAGCTCCCTGGAACAGAAAATTTAGAAATTGATGGTTCAGATCTCAGAAATAGGACATATTTTTTTTTTTATTCTCAGGTTACTTAACATACAGTGTAGTCTTGGCTTCAGTAGAATCCAGTGATTGATCACTTATATACAACACCCAGTGCTCATCCAAACAAATGCCCTCCTTAGTGCCTATCACCCATTTAACCTCCACCTCCACCTCCATCAACCCTTAGTTTGTTCTCTGTACATAAATGGGACATTTTAAATTGTGTTTTAAAGTTTTTCTTATTTCCCAGAGTTTAGGTTTCTATTAAACTTTATCAATACCTGTTCTCACCCGGATCTATTACCTAGCTTTCTAAGTATTATTTGTCATTTAATTTATAATAACATAGTTATTTAGTGTGAAAAATTGAAATGCTATTTGAAAACAAAAGGCTTAAAACAACATATTATTTTTTATTGATTCCTCCTCTAAGACCATTGAGAAAAAATAATCTTTTATTGCTTTAAG
Source organism: Crocuta crocuta (assembly GCF_008692635.1). Classification (NCBI taxonomy): domain Eukaryota; kingdom Metazoa; phylum Chordata; class Mammalia; order Carnivora; family Hyaenidae; genus Crocuta; species Crocuta crocuta. The sequence goes on along the minus strand of NW_027531917.1, from coordinate 11,936,626 downwards.
AATAGGTGTTTAGCGGGGCGCCTGGGTGGCTCAGTTGGTTAAGCGTCCGACTTCGGCTCAGGTCATGATCTCATGATTCGTGGGTTCGAACCCCGCGTCGGGCTGTGTGCTGACCGCTCAGAGCCTGGAGCCTGCTTTGGATTCTGTGTCTCCCTCTCTCTCTGCCCCTCCCCTGCTCGTGTTCTGTCTCTCTCGTGAAAATGAATAAACATTTAAAAAAAAAAACTTAAAAAAAAAAAAGGATATGTGTTTAGTGAACAGTCTTGGAAGACAGAGCTAGCATCTCCCTTCTTGGCGGAGGGCAAATTTACTATCCAGTTTAATGATAATGTCTCCCTCCGGGGCAAATGGCAAATGTGGGGCAGGTTTTCCTTGCAGTCCATTATAAACATTGGTTATCTCTAACCTCAGGGATTTCATAGCCAATGGAAACCTACCATGTGCAACATCCACTAATCCACTCTCTGTTGCCCCCATGGAACTGGAAATGCAAGGGGAACCAAAGCAAACAGCTCATGCTAGTTGCTCTGTGGTAATAAATGACTTGTCACTAACCTAGGAGTCTCGTATCTCCTGCCAGCATGTATGAAACTGCGGCAGGTTAACTTGTTAACTTGCAAGCAAGGTAAAACCTGAGAATATTCACAATTCTTTTTTTTCAATGTTTTATTTATTTCTGAGAGAGGGGAGAGAGAGAGAGAGTGCGCGCGAGAGAGCATGAGCAGGGAAGGTTCAGAGAGAGAGCCAGAGAGCTCGCATGAGCAGGGGAGGGTGAGAGAGAGGGAGTTACAGAATCTGAAACAGGCTCCAGGCTCTGAGCTGTCAGCACAGAGCCCGATGCGGGGCTGGAATCCACCAACCGTGAGATCATGACCTGAGCCGAAGCCCGACGCTTAACTGTCTGAGCCACCCAGGTGCCCGAAGAATATTCACAATTCTTGACACATCTGTAACTAAAAACAAGGAACATTTATCTCATAGAATGTCTGTGATTACAATATTGCTATGAATATAATGAGATAATAAATATAAAGTGTTCAGAATAATACCTATTATATATGGAATAATAATTCCCTAAAAACAAAATCTATTCATAGTGCCAGTATCAGTAGCTATAGAAACGCCTCAACTCTCTCCATCACTTACATATATGTGACATAAACACACTAAAGCTTCATATCTTAAATAACTAATCCCCACTTAAAACTCTTTGTCACATTAAATTAGGGACAAACTCAAATGACTCCTGGAATTGTTTAAGTAAATTAGTGAGAACTGTGCAAGTGGAGAGAAAAAAATCTTGTTAAGGAAGCAACCCTAAGAGTTTCCTGCAGACACTTGTTATGTGGGACAACTACGGGTCCATTGTTGCCAAATTTCTTATTTTAAAAGGAAACCCATAATATTACAAACTGCAATTTTTATGGTTAAATATACTTTCATATTTATTTTGAGCTCATGCACTCAAATAAAATAAGCCTATCAGTCAGCTGCAAATCATGGATCCTTTGCTGTATCAAAAACAATAAAGAGTACCCAATTTATCTTATAAATGTACCACTAAGAAAGGAAGATCATAGTTTCTGGATGGTGGATTCATGGAGGAGAATGATCTTGCAAAAACAAACAAACAGGACAAATCCAAATGAAGGAACCAAAGATTTTATTTATCTTTTTTTTTTTAAATTTCAAAATAAAGAGGATTCCAGGAAAAGTGGCATAAGAGCTACACATTGGTATCCACACCGTACTTACTTTTGCTGCCAGCAAACACCTTAACTCCAGATTTACAAAGGAATGGAATCATGGGAAGGACTTTGGTGCTATCTAACGCTGAAACTCTGAACTATTACTGTATATTAGTTCATGTGGTATTTGGCAAATGTTGCTGTTTCCCTCAAAAATTTAAAGTATTTCACAGTGCTCTTGTGAGATCATTGTGGTCCCAGGGGAAGCTTCAGCTGAGTCGGGAAACCAAACCATAACATTATACCACACGCTAGTATATACAGAGCATAGGAAACTAGATGAATGTTGTGGTTCATCGAGGATTAAATCTTTATCTAACATTTGCCTGGAGTTAAGTCTTTAGGTTGATTTTGTCCTATTCATAAAATTGGACCTGGTCTAATTCTTAGCAAAATAATAAGCATAGGGGAAAAATTACCCCTGCTGTTGGCTATTTCTACAATAGCAGCTTAACATTTCTTATTGATTCCAATTTTATCTTTCATTATCTACACAGCATCTAGAGACACCTGCATAAAATGTAAATCTAAGCAAAACTCATCAGTGTCTCCTGTCACCCCTGGGTTGGAGCAAGTTATAACTCCCAACTGAGGATTTTGTGCCTCTAATGACCACGCTATCCCACATTTCCTGTATCTTGATTTACAGAAGGACTTTAAGTTTGTCAAAAGCCACTCTTATGTCTGAACCAAATGCTTTCCTCTTCCAAGACATTCTTCTTTCTCTCTTTTGCCAACTTCCACAAAACCCAGGAATCATTTCTTGCTCCACGTAGTCACCCCTTCTTCCAACAGCACAGGCCTGACACTACCTGCTACATTAATAAAAATAGGACTTTGAAGGCAGTCATAAGTGGTTTCTACTAGCTTTGCTTTTAATCACTTATGATTAATGTTTGGTTCACTACTTAATGTTTGGTTCAGTACCAAATCATGTAATATCCCAAGAATTATCCCAATACCCAAACTTTATAAAATCTTATAATAATACTATTTGGTAAACACATTATATGGAACTAATGTAAGATTTTGCTCTGTTAAAATGCATCCTCTAAGGAGGTCCGTCACAAATCTCAGTGCATTGGCACAAAAGTTTGTATCTCTGATGACAGAATTGTCAGCATAGTGGCAAGGATCAGGGGAGGTTGTGAGTTTAGAAGTACATAACTCGTCCCATTACATGGACAATCCCTTCCCCACAAACATGTAAGCTCTGCCTAACATGATGAAGTTGTGGAGCATTTCATCTGTTGAATATTTGATTTCTTCCTATCCTAGAGAGCAATGAATGAGGATAGGATGATGTTTTGGAAACCTGAAGGCAGGTGTATCTTGAATTATTTTCTCACACTGGGAATAACCTGCCCGATGTAACAAGGGAAGATTCAATTGAGGTTCAAGTGAACCTGGCCAGGGGGCTACCTTCATTGAAATCATGAAGCACGTAGAAGCTGTTTTGAGGACTATTCTGCTTTAGAAATTCCTTTGATAGTGTCTTTCTAAGGCAGCAGGTCTTACTAATTTGAGAACATGAAGAGACTTCTTGGCTGTGGTCCACCTGTCATCCTTCTGTGGGGCTCACTATTGCCACATATCTTTATGATCTGGTAATAGCTGAGGGACAGGTTGAGTTTCACTACATTCCAGATTCCAGCAACTTAATAGTATTTTTGTTTTCAAACTCTGCCTATATTCAAAGTGAATTTGAAAAGGCTTAGCAAAATATGTATAGGACATCATAATAACAATAATACTAAAGATAAAGAGTAGTATCACATGAGGATATACCTGGGCAGGGAAAAGAAGGAAAGGAAGAATAAAATGGTATGGAAGTAATGCTAATAAGTTGTTCTTTGGGTGTTCCAAATACTGCACACTGGAGCACATTTAAATTGACACAGAGCACACACTTAATTGAGCCTTCTAGCAGTCAAGGCAAAGAAAGAAGTACAGGCATGGAGTTTCTACCTGGGAAAGCACTACTAGTTTGTTCTATTTCGTCAAACTGTAAAGTTCAGGACATACCTCTTTTAACCTAATTCACATTAGTTTTTTGCTTCACGAATGACACTTAGAAGAGATGGTTGCTTGTTTGGAAGGACAAATAAAGATGATTTAGCAATTATCAAACTGCAGTTGGTGACTTAAACTTCTCCAACTTAGACACTGGAGTAAGAGTATAATACATTCAAACACAGGAAAATGTTTGAATTACTACAAAGGATTTTTGACTCCTTTAGGACTTTCAGTTTTCATGTCCTGTTTAATAAGTATGGGAAAAATAATGAAAGACCATGGCATTTTTTACACCAACCTGCAAAAAAGATACTTTTTATCTTAAATTTAGGCAAATAATGTCTTGCCCTTTTCTCTGTGGAACATCTGCAAATTGATCTCAAAACAGGCCAGGAAAATGTGAACTGTATGTCAAGGAATAGGAAGCAGATTTTGCTAACATGGATAGGTGGTTAATTTCTTGAGAGTTTCAGATTCAATATATCATGGAATTCCAGCCAACCATGGTGTTCTAAAGCATGATGTGGAGATAATTTTGGATTTGAGAATCAATTTTGTTTTCCAAAATTGAGGATTATGCAAAAAGGCAGCAAGCATATCAACATACAAATATCAGTATCTTTCCTGGGTCAAGGTAAATCTTACTTTGCAGACCAAGAATGAAAGATATACATTTCCTTTTCTCCTTCATATGAATAGCATGAAACAAAATGCTGTGGATTTTAGCAGTTAGGTAACCTAAGAAGAAAAAGAGGATACTAAATCTTTATTCACACAGAATTTTGGGGCATCATATGTATCAGCTTGCAAACTATTAAAAAATCATTGTAGAATCATTCTATATACTATATTGTATAATTTTGAAACATGGAATTGAGTGTCTTATTACATCCCATGTTCCTACATGTGATTTTCAAATGAAAATTACCAGCCTTATATGATGCTTGATCTAATACTTGGGTGAGGTAGAAGGGAATATGTAATCTATGCAAACTAGAATGGCAGTTTCAGAGAATAGTGAAAATCCTTAGTCACCCAAGAGGATTTAAAGGGCTAAATTCTAATTTGCAATCTTGATCCATAATAATTAAAAGGCAAAGAGGTTCCTTTTAACGTTTTTTTTTTCTAGTTCAAGGACAATTTGGTTCTAAATTGACCCAGATGAATTTTATGTAATTTGATTAATAAGGTTATCTTCTCACAAATTTGAGGATTATGCCTTGAAAATGCTATTAATTTTGATCTTTTTTTTCCCACCAGTTTTCAATTATATGGAGTATAATGTACAAATGTTAAATTAACTAGTATCTTTTCAGTGCATCAATGCATTTGAAATAAATCTTTTTTTTCTTTTTCTCAAATATTCTCATCTACCATGCAATACAGGGTACTTGGCAATAATGATTCTCACTGAAAATAAACACGTAATAGTGTTTATTGAAGACTGAAGTGCTTGAACCATAACAGCTTAGGAAATGCAGCCTTGGTACTATATTATTTGTATCCTTCTCAGTATTAGAACCAAACACCAAAGCAAAATGGTATATCCACAGTGGACTTTCACTGCAGAGGACATTCATTGCCAATGCACATAAATGATAGAAAACATTTGTTTTTCTAGAGCTTGATCCTCAATTATCTCAGAAATTTAAGGGATAAAATATGTTTTGAAAGCTTTGGCAATTTAGTTAGTTGGATAGTTAGCTTTCTTACCTCTTTTTTCTATTTAAGAAGGTAACTATATTTTTAAAGTCTATGCACCCTTTACCTTTATAGGCTGTTAATTACATTTTTTAAATGGAAGTTTTAAGTAATATTTTGCTAAAAGTCTATGTTTATGTGGCTTGTATGAATTTAGGTCTGCTTTGGCATTTTGCATTACATGAAGTAGTTAACAATGCAACAATTTATATAAGCGGATGCTTTTTTCATACAGCATAAAAGTGTTTTTTAAAAAAGCTGTCCAGAAATTTATTTTTATAACCACAAAAGGATTTTGAAACAAATTCACAATTGGATTTCATTTATAATACTTTTAAGTTTTATATTTTTGTAATTTGTATTCAGGTTATATTTAAATTGATTTAAATGATATTTTACATTTAGATAATATTGTAAGCGATGCCTTTGTTACTTGTTTATCATCCTGGTGAAAATTGTTTGAGACTTGGTGAACCTTGCTCTTCCTTCTAAGACTACCTTGGAATTATCTCATTAACCTCTGCTCTATTTAATCTTTCCAAGCTCATAATTTGAATTAATGTAAACAGCAATAAATGAAATATACTCATTTCATATTGATAATACTATAAATTACAAAGAGAATTATCTTGAAACTATTATATAATATTACATATTGCAGTCTTTGACAGATCAAATAATATTAACAATATAAATAAGCTGAATAATAATAACAAAAATAGTTTATCTGACGGACATATGTAAAATTATGCCCTACAAGTAAGGAATATATGTTTTCCTAACATATGAATAAGACTATTTTTAAAAATAAATAATCTGTTGAGTATCCAAGAAAACAGCAATCAATAAAAGACTGTAAAAGAATTATTACATGTTTTTCCCTGGCATTAATTCAATTATCCTAGATTATAATGACAAGAGAAAAAAATAATTTTAAGTGGCAATATAAAGAGTTGGAATAAATTCCTGAGCCAAACATAAAAATAAATCTTCAATTTTAAACTACCTAATAAAAAGCAGACCTATATAATATATGAGCTCTGTCTGAACCTCATTTAAACGAAAATTCAAAGCACTAAATAATTTTGTTAGCAAACAGCAAGAAAGAAAGAGTGAAAGAAAGAAAGAAAGAAAGAAAGAAGAAAAGAAAGACAACAAGGTACAAATCTTAAATATGTATATTTATATTTGATATATATTTAAATATAAATAATTTATTAAATATAAATTTAAATATAAAGAAAGCAGAGAAAAGGAAATCAAGATAAAAGCAGAAATTATTTGGAAAGCAGACTATAGAACTGATGTCAGGAAAGAAATCATAAAGCTTTTGACTCACTAATCTTTTCAAGAAAAAGAATGAAATCATTAATATACAAAATTAATCAAGAAAATAAGAAATTAAAATAATCAAAAGAAAATGCATTCTGTAACTCTAGGTA
>NW_027531917.1:11928023-11929596 GCF_008692635.1 Crocuta crocuta | reverse complement strand
ATACAGATCTGAAAACCTGTATATAATGTGTGTGTTTCTAGAAAAAAAACATTATAAAAATATTTAGTAGAAAACAGAAAGACATAATTATAGATACTCTAAAAGAATATGCTTTTTATTATATGCCTGCCAACTATATCAAAACTTAAAGAAATAGGTGTTATTTTAAAATGAATCTGAAGCACAGAGGAAAACACAAAATTTCCCATTTATTTTTATAATGCTAGCAAAATGTCAATAGCAAAGTCCTATAAAGATTACACAGAAGAAAATTGGAGGTCTCTTTTTCTTTGTATGCAACTGATGCAAAAATCCTAAATGAAATATTAATAAATATAGTCCTGTAACATATTAAAAGAATCACATGCTTTGACAAAGTTAATTTATGCCCAATAATTCAACCTTGTTTTAATATTAAAGTCTATTCATATAATTAATCATATTAATAGGTTCCTTACCTAGTAATATGTGCATCTTTTTTGAATATAATTTATTGTCAACTTGGTTTCTATATAACACCCAGTGCTCATCCAAACAAGTGTTCTCCTCAATGCCCATCACCTACTTTCCCCTCTCCCCCACCCTCCCATGTAATATGTTCATCTTAATAGATATTAAGTAGATATTTGAAAATCAGCAACCTATATTCAGATTTGGAAAGAAAGAAAAGGAAATCTATGAACACATACACCGAAGTTCAGTGTAATGGTTAATAGCAACACCCTAGAAATCTACCTATCAAAATCAGTGGGGTTAGGAATACAAAAAGAATGAGAAGTAGGAAAAAAAATAAGGAGGGAAAAGAGGACAGGAATGAGAAAAGGGAGAGACAGAAGAGGGAGAAAATAAGAACAGGGTCCTGAGTACACAGCTCCCTGTACAATCTGTGCAGTGAATTATATTGTAAAGAAGTAAATTTATCACTCTTTTCTGGTGATATGATTACAAACAAGAATGTCCAAGAGAAAGAACTTTTTAAAAATCATAAACAAAGATTTGATGCAGCAGAAGTTTACAAACTCAAATTCAGATTTTAGTGGCTTAGAAAACATTATGAAAAAGTAACAGCCTTTTATTTGAGATAAAATGTCTATATAAAATCTTAGAGAAAAATATAATGCAGTCTACATTTTAAAGGAACCTAAATGCAGAATTGAATAAATAGATGTGCTTTAGTGTTGGATAGAAATATAAAATATTATAATATATAAATATATGCATATGTTGTCACTTCCTAGTTTTGGTTTGTGTCTATAAAAGATAATAGTGATCAACATTCTCTTAAAAGACCTATATTCTCCATATAACTATAATTCACACTATTATGAATACATTTTAGCAGTTACATATATATGTATATATATAAAACTATAAATATACATATAACTATATATAAAACATATATATGTATATACAAAANATTCTCTCTGCATGAAGAAATATATATAATATATAATAAATTTACATTTATTACAAATAAATTATAATATTAAATACATATTATAAACTTTGTATGATTTATTGTCTTTAATAAATCAATAAAGTTAAATGCATGTTGTAATAGAATAACAGA
>NW_027531917.1:11863509-11927883 GCF_008692635.1 Crocuta crocuta | reverse complement strand
ATCTTTTACAATGTGTTCTACTTTATTATTATTTTTTTAATGTGTTTTACTTTAATTCTCATTCATAGTCATGTTGCTGCATATTTTTGCACCTATGGTCACTGACAATGAATTATAATCTTTAGGGTAAGTTAATAAGTTCATTATCAAAGTGAAAAAAAAACAAGAATCTTGAAATTTCCAACATGTACCAAATGCATGTCACTCTTCAGGTAGACTTTACATTTTTTGGTTTAGATTTTTATAGTTTATTTAAATTCAAATTAGTTACCAAACAGTGTAATGTTGGTTTCAGTAGTAGAATCCAGTGATTCATCACTTTGGAATGCACACTGGGTGTTATATAACATGTTCATTCCAACAAGTACCCTCCTTAATGCCTATCACCCATTTAGCCCATCTGCCTGCCTGCTTCCCCTCCAGCAACCCTTGGTTTTTCTTTGTATTTAAGAGTGTCTTGTTATTTGTCTCCCTCTCTGTTTTTATCTTATTTTTCCTTCCCTTCTCCTATATTCATCTGTTTTGTTTCTTAAATTCTAAATGAGTGAAGTTTTATATTTGTCTTTCTCTAATCGACTGATTTCGCTTAGCATAATACACTCTAGGTGCATCCATGTTGTTGCAAATTTCATTTCAAGATTTCATTCATCTTGATCACCAAGTAATATTCTATTGTATATATATTTTACCTCTTCTTTATCCATTCATCAGTTGATGGACATTTAGGCTCTTTCCATAGCCAATTTGGCTATTGTTGATAGTGCGGCTATAAACATTGAGGTGCATGTGCCTCTTTGAATCAGCATTTTTGTATCCTTTGGGTAAATACCTAGTAGTGCAATTGCTGGATAGTAGGATAGTTCTATTTTTAATTTCCTGAGGAGCCTCCATTTTGTCTTCCAGAGTGGCTGCACCAGTTTGCATTCCCACCAACAGTGCAAAAGTATTGCCGTTCTCTGCATCCTTGCCAACATTGTTTGTTTCCTGGGTTGTTAATTTTAGCCATTCTGAAAAATGTGAGGTGGTATCTCATTATGGTTCTGATTTGTATTTCCCTCATGAAGAGGGATGTTGAACATCTTTTCATGTGTGTGTTAACCATCTGGATGGCTTATTTGGGGAAAGTGTCTATTCATGTCTTCTGTCCATTTCTTCACTGAATTATTGTTTGATTGTTGAGCTTGATAAATTCTTTATGGATTTTGGATACTAACCCTATATAAGATATGTCATTTGCAAATATCCGATTGCATCGATTTCCTTTTAGCTTTGTTGATTGTTTCCTTTGTTGTGTCTATTTCTGGATCCTGTCTTCTGTTCCATTGATCTATGTGTCTGTTTTTGTGTTACTACCATAGTGTCTTGATGACTACAACTTTGTAATACAGCTTGTAATACAGCTTCCAGCTTTGTAATATAGTCTGGAATCGTGATTCCTCCAGGTTTGGTTTACTTTTTCGACATTATTGGCTATGTTGGGTCTTTTCTAGTTCGCTACAAATTTTAGAATTATTTGTTCTAGCTCTGTGAAGAGTGCTGGTGGTATTTTGATAGAGATTGCATTGAATGTGTAGATTTCTTTGGGTTGTATAGACATTTTAATTATATTTTTAATATTTGTTCTTCCAATCTAGGAGTGTGGAATGTTTCTCCGTTTCTTTGTGTCTTCTGCAATTCCTTTCATAAGCTTTCTATAGTTTTCAGGGTACAGAGGCTTGTTCTCTGTGGTTAGGTTTATTCCTGGATATCTTATGGTTTTTGGTTTGTAAATGGGATAGATTCCTTGATTTCTCTTTTTGTTGCTTCATTATTAGTATATAGAAATGTAACCAATTTCTGTACATTGAGTTTATATCCTGCTACTTTGCTAAATTTATGTATCAGTTCTAGCAGTTTTTGGTGGTGTCTTTTGGGTTTTCCATGTAATTTACAAAAATTTACATTTTTGTAATTTACAAAAATTACAAAAATTTAAAATTGTAGGGCTGGTTTAGTAGTCACAAATTCCTTTAAGTTTTTGTCTGAAAAACTCTATCTCCCCGTTAGGTAGACATTACTTCTTAATCAGCTCTATCACTTTATAGTAAGTGATAATTTGTGTCATATTCAAGTAGAAGAGGTAAACATAGGGAAATAATAAATAAAACATGCTATGAAATATTACCTATGTAATATTTATCTATTTGTACTTTTATATTTTATGTTTAATACTACTAAGAATCTTATATGAGATAAACTGTTAGAATTCTGTGTACCAATATCATTTCAATGGTTTTTAGATAATACAAGAGTAAGAGAAAGTTATATTACATATTTTTTATTTCACTGCTAAAATTATTTTGAGTTAGAGGTTAATAGCACACAAAGAAAAATTTCAGGTGAGAGGGGGAGAAAATATAATGAAATGATAGTACAGGAATGTACCACCAGTTGAAACTCCCACTTCATTCTTTTAAGGATAAAAGCTTGCACAAGTTCATTAATCACATTCTACCAAATTGTCCTTCCCATCAGCCTACACTTCCAAATATGGGGAAAGGTGGAAAACTTCAATTTACCCTTTTATTGTCCCTGAAAATAATTTCCAAAATCTTAACCTTCTGAATTCAGTCTCTGGCATTTTATGATAATAACGCTTAGGGGAATCATTATGTTTTATTCATATTTAATGATGATTAATATGTCTTTGCTATATAATCAAGATAAAGTAGTACAGTTCCTGAACATTGCTCTTTTTTGATAAAGAAAACAGAAATTACCGGGGACTCAATTAGGGATTTAAAATAAATTTAAATATAACAAAAGGATTTATTGAAAAACTTTCACCATCTCTATGAAGAGACAAACTTAGAATGAGGATACTTAGATGGAAAAACAAGGTTCCTTTTTTTTTTTTTTTCAGAAGAAAGTCAAGCCAAGAGAAATGGCACAGTAATTATATATTTAACCACTGCATATCAAGAATTAGTGCTGATTGCTTTCAGCTGTCCTACAAGCCCATTTCTGTCCATTCAAGTTAATATGGATCTGTACTACTCTGAACAAGCTCCGGGGAAATTGTTTTGCAGAGTTGGACCGAAATAGAACTTAGTCTTTAGTTTGGAGTGACTTACAAAGAGAATGTGTTTACAATAACATAACACAATATAGCAAAGTTATCAGGTTCCTATGATTTGACCAAATAGATATCATTTCCTAATCCTATTCTAGACATCTTTTGCTAATTATGTGATATCTCAAAATTGTCTTTTATTTTCTAAAATAAATTGTAAAATATTTTAATTGGTCACAAAATATTTAGCACGTACTGTAACAGAAAAATAAAATTCTTCCACATGTTAAATTGCTTTTGACTTTAGGTAAATTGGTGTGTGTACCCTGAAAACTACCTTATAACCATCCACTCAATTCCTCTTTGAAAGTCATTAGTATCATTTAATTATATGGGGCTCCACCAGGCAGTATATTTCTTCCTATCATATCTCAGTGATGTGCATAAGCTTAAACTAAGGTATGAATTCATCAGTGTATATATGGCTTAGGTAGTCTCTAATATTATTTTTTCAAATATCTCAACACTTCTTCTGTTTACAAAAATATCTGTTGAAAGCATCTTTTCTTGGACCAAAAAGATATTTCATTTAGGTCATTATGTGGCTTCAATTAAATGATGTACTACTTAAGTGTAAACATTTCTTATTTGAATATATCTGATTAGTCTTAATAGGCCTGAGTGACACATTCTCCCACCCTCCTCCCTCTCCCTCTCTTTCTCTCTCTGGAACTTTTTGGTAACAACTGAAAATGTAGAGACTTCTGGACAATGTATTAGTGTCTGGAAAACTTGGCCAGTAGGTAGCATTAGTATTGGCACAAAAGCATAAATTTGTTTGCAATATTCAGTTATTTTGTCCTTTTCATCACTATAACCTTATTGTTGTCAGAAATATAAATGATGACCAAGTTGTACAACTTCAATTAGAACTGATAGTTGTACAAATATGCATAATAGTCATTTCATTTTCATTATAAATATGTACACACCACACACACACACACACACACACTCCCCTAAAGAGTATTAAGAGTCTTCATTTCCTGAACTACAAATGGTTATTTAATAAAATATAACCTAGATGGTTCACTTTTATTTTTATTTAATGTTTTTATTTATTTCTGAGAGAGAGAGACAGCGTGAGCAGGGGAGGGTCAGAGAGAGGAAGATACAGAATCTGAAACAGGCTCCAGGCTCTGAGCTAGCTGTCAGCACAGAGCCTGATGCAGGGCTCAAACCCACGAACCCTGAGATCATGATGTGAGCCAAAGTTGGATGCTTAACTGACTGAAACACCCAGGTGTCCCTAGATGGTTGATTTTTAAATAACTCTAGACCTTAGTCATATTCATGGATCCTACTTAAGAATTCAGTTTTCATATCAGTTTTCTTCTTTTTTTTAGAGAGTATGCATACAAATGTGTGGACTCAAAACATAATACAAATGTTTTGTTGTGGTAGGTTTTAGTGACATTGAAGGAAATATTCATATAGAGGCTTCTCTTCAGATTCCTGCAGAACTGAAACTACACTTCAAGGAAATGGAAAACTTTTGACAAAAAGCAAGAAAGTTATTCCTCTGAGACCTGCAGCATGTTAACTTTTTCCTCTATTTTTATCCCCACTCCTTTTTTCCTGGTGTGTTTGCAATGAAAACCAGGCTATAGAGCAAATGGTATAGTATAAAAGGAAAAAAAGGAAAATCTAAAAATCCCAACATGCTATATACATTTACACCAAAATCGGCAACATATTGAGAAAATTTTTCCTCTTTCAATTCCAAACATGTGTTTAAACCTAGTTAATAGATCTAAATATGTACTCACTATCCTATGAGAGACAATATTCATCCTCTGGCCAATTCTCTTATGCACTGTCACCATAAAATAACTCGCAACTCAAAAAGGCATTATCCTAGATATGCTTTTATCTATTTTTTTTAATACCTTGGGGAGAAGGGCTTGCATTTGTGCTTTACTTCTGAAAAAAATGTAATCCAGTTCACCTGGATGGCTCAGTCGGTTAAGCATCTGACTACGGCTCATGTCACGATCTCACAGTTTGTGAGTTCGAGCCCCACGTTGGGCTCTGTGCTGACAGCTCAGAGCCTGGAGCCTGCTTCAGATTCTGTGTTTCTCTCTATCTGTGCCACCCTCCTCTCCACTCATGCTATGTCTGTCTGCCTGTCTCTCAAAAATACACATTGAAAAAAAAAAAGAAATGTAAACCTAGCTTTCAGAGTTCTACTAAAGACCTATCTCCCACTTATAAATGACATTGTCCATCTGGAAGCAGCTAAGATTTAAAACTACCAGCTCTTCCTTAATTTCAGCTTCAATCTCAAAGTTGTGCTGTGACATGAATCTACATCAAGAATGATTGTGAAAAATCCAAGGCTTGACTTAGCTCTTTCCATCCTTTTAGTTACCTAAATCTTGGGGTTACCCCAAAAGGTAAATTCACAGGCATACCTCATATAGTGCTCCCCTCTTGTCCATGCTTCTGTTGCGGGATCTGATCTGGATCACTGGCAGAAGAACCAATTGGCCCTCAGAGATCTTGGAAAGGAGTTTTATTTTATACCGGTGGGCTCAGAGGAGATCATTCTCCAGAGGTCTGAGCCCAGAGCATCAACAGAGGGAGTAATTTATAGCCTATTTCTTCTGCATTCTTCATTAATGCATGCAAACAGCACGGTGGGAAGAAGAACCAGGAAGGGAGAGCCTTTGATCAGCGACAGGTATTTCCTTATCAGTCCTGTCGGTCATCTTATAACAGATTTTTCCCTATCACTTCTATTTCAGTCTAAATCTGCCCTGATTTTTCTCACCAACCCAAATTCTACTGCAGTTTGCCAACATATTTATACAACTTGATACACTAAATCACATGAATATGTAAATGGACACTATTCACCTTAGGATCTTTTTTTTCCCCCAAATAGCTTCAGTGAACTACAGTCTTTGCCCCTTTTTCATTGTCCAATTGACCCTATCATGTTAGGGTGGCCCCTTTAACAGGTCAAAACCTTACGACATAAGTTCTGACCTACTTTTTGCTTAACACAGGACAGACCATGTCTCTGATTTTATCACCTCAATGCATATTCATATTCTGAACTTTATTATTTTTTACCTGTCCTGACTTAGAGCATCATTAATTTATATCTTTAGTGCTGTGTTATACAGTAGCATTTTCATAGTGAACAGTAATTGAAATAAAGGAAGATTGTACTTCTTCCAAGATACTTTATAGATCATTAACATATCACATCTCCAAGTAAAAATTGAAATTATCTTAGGCTTGAGGTCTGCACAAATTAGGACATCACTAGTAATTGGGAATAATTATGTATTGCTTTGACATTAATATATTAACTCCACAATTGTCCACATTCTGTAAATGATTAACTTGCAAAAACAACAAAAACAAAAGTCAGCTTTATTGGATGCCAGCAAAAAGTCTGATCATATTAGATGTTTTGAAAATGTTTCTGCTGATGAGGTTTTTGGGGTGATAGTGGGGTTCATGGGGTCTGGAGCAGACAGCCAAGAAAGAATTCTTTAAGACATCTTTGGTCCAAAAAGATAAATTTTATTGACATGACCTGTGGGCAGAAAGAGCTGCCCAGGGACCTTGAGGAATGACTGGTTGTACAACTTTAGAGTTGAGGGAGATAAAGTCCAGGGGAAGTTTCCAGTGAGATTTTCATATGCTAAAGAAGACCCCCAGGATACTAGAGGACTAGCTATTGTCAAGCTAAGGTTCTTTTTCCCCTCTAGCAAAACATTAGCACAGTAACGTTAAGTTTGTAGGGAGGTCCCGGAGAAACATTTTACTGTTTGCCTCAAGTATTTGTCAGTAGGCTGTAGGTTATAAGGAAATTTAGTTCTATGTGCCATTTCCTTCTGACTTTGTTTCCCACATAACTATGGAAGCTTAGGACTATGACTTCTATCAGTTAACCATTCGTTTTTCCCCTTTCCTTTGTTCTTGGGCAGCCAGGAATGCCAGAGGAATATCACACAAATCCCACCCGATTGAGGGGGAGGGGGATGGTGTTTGCGCCTGTCAGCTTGCCTTGTGCTTCCCCATTGTTTACCACCAAGCATGTTTGGGATTGTTTCAGAGATCTTGAAAATTGGCTGCATATATGGGAGTCAGAATAAAAATTAGTGATGCTCTGTTAGTGTCTGTTTTCTTAACACTGGTCTAGAATATCAGCTACATTAGGAGCTTATACAAGCATCTTTCTTTCTTTCTTTCTTTATTTTTTGGCAAAATAATTGCTTGAAAATAATCTTTTGTTATACTACTATTAAAAATATTTTCTAGGGACTTTGGCTTTTTTTTTTAAATTTCAGGCTCATAGTCACCTAAATTTCAAGTCATACTTACTTTTTAGATCTTTATAACAATGATTTTACGATATCTTCCTTTCACTTTTCATCTAATAAGAGTTTTCTACATTGATATGGGCAGATTGTGAAATGGGGGTGGGGGGTAAAGTGAGCTAATTTGTTTATTAGGAGAAGGCATGTTGATGTTAGATTTTAAGCTCATTAATAATCATATAAATTTAAAAAATGTAGAAAATATGATTTATAATGAACAATAATTAAAGATTTTGTTTATTCCTCTCATTTACTTTTACCACAATCTTGTCATAAGTTTGGATCTAAGCATGGAGAGTACAGAAATTAATGTTTGCAGGGTGCCTGGGTGGCTCAGTCGATTGGGTGGCTGACTTCGGCTCAGTTCATGATTTCACGGTTCGTGGGTTCCAGCCCCACTTCGGGCTCTGTGCTGACAGCCAGCTCAGAGCCTGGAGCCTGTTTCAGATTCTGTTTCTCCCTCTCTCTCTGACCCTCCCCTGCTCACGCTGTCTCTCTCTCTCTCTCAGAAATAAATAAAAACATTAAAAAAAAATTTTAAAAAGAAATGAATGTTTGTATTCTTGATGAATTGAAATGTTAATAAGAGAGGAAGCAGATAATTTAAACAGGTAAATGCAGTATAATGCTTGAAGGAGATTTCGAAATGTTTTTAGCAACTCAAAAGAGTGATTAACTCTTTCTGAGAGATATAAGTATCTTTATGTGAAATAAAAATAATATTGATAGTGATAATCAAATAAAAATACCTACCATAAATTGAGCATTTATTATGTATTAGAGAATGTGCTGTTATATAAGATTGTGAATCATAGGTATGCATTTCATTGGGTGGAGTTAGAAACAGTTTTCAAAAGTAATATGGTGGGGTCTTTCAAAGAGGGCAAATCTGGGATTCCAACCCAGGTCTCCCTGATGTTGGAATTTCCTTGCCTTTCACTGGATGACATTACTCTGGTTAAATTTAAAACATAGTAAGAGTGAGAACTCCAGAAGAATTTGCACAAAGAGAGTCAGACTAAGAGTCAGGACACCTGAAGTTTTATCCTCAGTTATGCTATTTGCTTACTGTGTATTGTCAGATTTTCGCTGAGCTTGATAAATTAGAGATAATCATACCTGCACCATTGTCTCCTGGTGTTTTGTGCAGGGCAAAAGAAACCATGTGAAAGTAATAAAGTCCTGTAGAAATTAAGGTCTTCTATGACCTCACCTACTATCACTGTCTTTCAGACATCTTATGTCAGTAGTTTTATTGGTCATTACATGCTTTGTTAAACGCTGCTATTGGGTATGTCTTTTCCCTACTTTCCATCTGGAACATTTCTACTTCTATTCAAAATCTCCTGAGATGTCAGTTCCTCTGACAAACTTCCTCCATTCTCAATTTGTATGTTCTAATAGTACTTGTTATCAGACAGGGTTTAAAATTCAGCCACTCTGTGTTGTGATTATTCTTGGTCTACCAGATTCGACCACTAGAATATGAGCTACTTAATGTTTTCTCAGTGGCTGTAAATAGTAGATACTCCAGAAATTTGGGTTGTTATGAAATCAAAATATTAAAATTATAAACATTAGTTCAAATGTATGTATTTTTTTCTTGTGAAGTTGGTTAAGCAAAGACCCTGTAGCAGAACTTTCAAACTATAAGAGTGTCTTGCAAGAGGAGAAAATAGTCTCTGATAGATGAGATATATGGGGTTCTGTGTGGGTTGGTTGGTTAAGTGTCTGACTTTAGCTCAGGTCATGAGCTCAATGTTCATGAGTTCAAGCCTTGCATTAGGCTCTGTGCTGACTGTGTGGAGCCTGCTTGGGATTCTCCTTCTCTCTCTCTGCCCCTCCCCTGCTCTCACTCTCTGTCTCTCTCAAAATAAATAAAAATAAAAACTTAAAGAATAAGATATTAGAAATGTAGTACTCAAAAAAATCTGTAAAAAAAGTATAAAATTCTGTCTTCTGAAAAAAAGTTGAATTAATATTAGTTCTAGTAAAATTATTGGTCACTGATCACTTTTAAATGTGTTAAGAGAATTTTCAGTGTAATTTCTCAATGTAGTTCCCTCACCTTACAGCTCACATTTCACTGTTCTTTACAAAGCATTAGTTAATCCTCAGGTTTTCTTGGATAACCCAGATATATTTAAATATAATATAATTCTTTCTGCCGAATTTAAAGTCTTCCCAGCAATGTATGCCATATATGAGAGTGCAAGAATGTTTCCCATGATGTAATGTTATTTATAATTCAAGGTAAAGTGTATTGGAGGGGGTGTGGAGGGAAGAGACTCACAGCTGCAGTAGAGAGATGATAGTTTTTCATCCATCTTTTCTGTATGTTTTATCATAAATCGTTTTAGGACACACCTTTTCAATGCATAGCTGCTCTTAATTAGATTGGTATTGTCATAGGAAGTATGATTTTTTTTTGGTGTTTCCATGAACAGCAAAACATCCATTTCCTTATAATTGATTTTCAAGTTTATTTAAAATGCTCCATGAGGCATAGCCTATTGAAATGACTCATCATGTTTATGGGAATATCTTGAAGATGAAGTTATTTTTGAATGATTTTAGCATATTAAATGTAGAACAGAAACATAATTCTTTAAAAATTATTTTAAAATTTTTTTACTATACAGTTTTTAAATTTGGACTTTTTCTCCAAATTAAAATTACTGTTTTTTTATGAGTATGAGTAATTATTTCGAAAACATCAATGATAAGATCTACATGAACTAAATACTAGGCTAGGCTTCAGGGATACACAAGAAAGTGAAAACTTACTTGTTCTCTTTGAAGTATCTCAAAGCAGTTCAATAAATATCCATATTGTCATCGATAGAGGTCCAAATGACCAAGGATACAAATCATCCTTCTTAAGTGATTGTAGGAATTTCTGATTCCACTTCAGCAAAGAACACACTATCCATGTTGAAAACCTAATATCTAGCTACCATGTGATAATCCAATGAATTTCTTTCCTAGAAATACTGTGTAGCTCTCAGAGTTAAATTTCACTTCATTAACTTCATGTAAAAGTTTGAGTTTTGTACTATATTTTCAGGAGCAAAATAACATTTTATGATTAACTTCTATACATGGATGTAAAAAAGCAACCTACAGAACTGCATGTGAAGAATAAGGGGTGATGATATTATTTGAGTTATATATAATATCTTTGTGTAATATTATATAGTAACATATAAGGGTAGATTCATTTTTTATTGAACAAATATTTGAGTTGCCAGTATTATGAACAACACAAACATGAGTAAGACAATATTAATTACTTTCAATTAGTTTCAGTTAGTTTCTAATCTAATAAAGAGAAGGATGGCTAGCAATTTTTTTCCCCATATGAGAAATTTATTTTTCCTGCTCATCAAGTGTTCCCTCAGAACCATCTTTATGTACTCAAGAGTCTCTCATGGTTTGCCTCCCTCCGTCTCCCCAACTATTTTTCCTCTTCTCCTCCTCCATGGTCTTCTGTTAAGTTTCTCCTGTTCCACTTATAAATGAAAACAAATGGCATCTGTCTTTCTCTACCTGACTTATTTCGCTCAGCATAACACCCTCGAGTTCCATTGCTACAAATGGCCAGATTTCATTCTTCCTCTTTGCCATGTAGTATAGTATTCCATTGTACAGATAAATCACATCTTCTTGATCCATTCGTCAGTTGAGGGACATTTAGGTTCTTTCCATGATTTGGGTATTGTTGAAAGTGCTGGATGGCTAGCAATTGCTATAAAAGAGAATTTAAATATCAAGAGCCGTAAGATAAATATTTGCAAACTAGATAGTAGGTCATACAAAAAAGGTTGAGATGTTTTTCAAAAATATTTTCCCAAAATATATTTTCTTATTTTACCCTCCTTCTCTCCTTTATGAGAAGAACTTCTCTTTGGATCTAGGGTAGTGAGGCTTACAACTGGGATATGTCAGTTCTTCTTATTCCTTTTGTGTATCCTAAACTTCTTCCCAACATTTTCATATCTATTAAACAGTTTGAAAACAATTGCTATTGTTTTCAAGATATCAGATTTGAATGCTGACACAGCTGAATAAAATCTTGACTTTTATGTTCTAGTTGAGTGAGCAAATTATATAATTTTATTAATAATCAGTATTCTCCTGTGTAAAATGGGGGCTCGAACCCATGGACCACAAGATCATGACCTGAACTGAAGTTCAATGCTTCACTGACTGAGCCACCCAGGTGCCCCTGGAAAAATATTTAAATAGTGATGCACATTTCTTTTTCCAAGCAATTTCATCTCTTCTATTGGGCCTGGGGTAATGGGAGTAGGGAAAAGGTGTTTTTTTTTAAATCTCTATTTTTAGCTCCTTGATGAGTAAACAAAGGTTAAGAGGAAAGGTGATTTTCCCAAGTTCCCTCAGCTAATAAAAGGATTTTAAAGTTCTGGCTTCTAGATCACAATGGTATTCACTACTTTTTTGTTGGATATTAATATTCCATGGGACATCTCAGAGGAAATTGCCTAGTATTACACTGATAGTTGAGACAGTTTTTTGGACTTTAGAGAGGTAAATTATTACATGAATCACCAACATGATATCTGGAGTCTTAAGGATAACATTGCCAAGAGGA
Organism: Crocuta crocuta; assembly: GCF_008692635.1. Lineage (NCBI taxonomy): Eukaryota > Metazoa > Chordata > Mammalia > Carnivora > Hyaenidae > Crocuta > Crocuta crocuta. The sequence continues at coordinate 11,915,819 of NW_027531917.1, read as the reverse complement.
GGAGTACTAAGAGAAGCAATTTGAAGTTAAATTCTTGAGGAATTTGTAATTTTAGAAAGTAGGCAGAAGAGAAACAAATAAGACAAAAGCACCCTGATCTGATTGATAAAATGTAATTTAAAATAATGCAGAAACCTGTGAGTTAAAGGAAGGAGAAAACTTGTGAAAATAAAAGTAATACAGAGAGGTTTAATGGATAAGGGTTAGGAAATACCAGTTGCTTTGAACTAGCTAATTCATGAAGACCTTTGAGAGAGTATTTTTATTTTACTAACATGAGATGAAAGCCACATTATAGTTCTACTGTAATGGCTTGAAACCTGGAGATAGAGAATACCTGCTTTGGGTTTGAGTGATATTTATTTGTATTTAGAGTTGCTGTTTATAGGCACTGTAAGAGAGAAGATTTGAATGGTCTTATAGTATAAAGAAAAAAAAGCATTGCTCTTCAGATATTGGAACTGCTAACAAAAATAACCAATTGTTTTTCCCCCCTCTTTTCTGGATGAACACCTGGGGTTCATTTCTAGCCCTGAAATTCAATGTGAACTCTCTTTCATATTGTAATATTTCTGATTTCCTGTGCTTTATTGACAAAGAATTTCCTATTTCCTTTCCTTGGGACATTTATCCATATCACATGAGGTAGTAATTAAATACCAATATCAAAGAGATTAATCAATTAGTTTTCAGATTTGGCCACATAGGTGAGCAAGAGTCCTGTCACTGAGCTCCTGCTTTATAAATCTAAAAACTCAATTTTATCGTATCATCCACAGTTGGTAAAACTGACTGTATGAAATACACACTATAAGGGTTAAGACTGTGTCTCCTTTGACTTTAAAGCAGAATCTTTCACATAACAGGCATTCATGAATGAATGAACAATATGTATCCTGATTTATGATCTACTGCACAAGGTAATAATTTATGTTTGGGGCACCTAGGTGGCTCAGTCAGTTAGTCGTACGACTATGGTTCAGGTCATGATCTCATGGTTCATGAGTTCAAGCCCCATGTTCAGCTCAGTGCTGACAGCTCAGAGCCTGGAGCCTGCTTTGGATTCTGTGTCTCCCTCTCTCTCTCCTACTCCCCCACTCGATCTCTCTCTCTCTCTCTCAAAATAAATAAACATTAAAATTTTTTAAAAATAACTTATTTTTAAAATCATGTAAAGAAAAAATAAAAAATCATGTAAAGAAACTAGTATTTTGGATTTTAAATCTTTAGAAAATACATTCAAACAATGATGTGGTCAATGAAACAAAAGTTACGGCATTGGTGTAAATGTCCTTCTAAGCACATTGAATGAACATTCTAACAAAAATAACAAAGCAAAAATATACAAAATTGAACTAGAAAAGTCATGTTACCCTAAATGATAACAGACAACTTAATGTGGATAATTTCTTAAATCAGAAGGGAGGAAATTATAATGATAAATATAACCTATGGAAGGTGAAGAGGTTGGCCAATTAAAAAGTAAATTTAAGGGGTACCTAGGTGGCCCTGTTGATTAAGCAGCCAACTCTTGATTTCTGCTCAGGTCATGATCCAGTGGTTCTTGAGATAAAGGCCCATGTCATGGAGAGTCTGCTTGAGATTCTCTGTCTCTCTCCCTCTGTCCCTCCCCCGTTCATGCTCGCTCACTCTCTCTCACTCTTGCTCTCTCACTCTCTCTGTCTATCCCAAATAAATAAACATTAAAAAGATTTAAAAAATCAGTTAGATTTATTTTTCTTCTCTATATGTGAATAGATAACCATTCCTTTATGGATATTGGTTTTGGCTGAATTTATAATTTTGGGGTGGACATTAATAAAAATTCACCAGCCATATGAGCAATATGCAAGCACCATGACATTATTGTTTTCATGTATTTCACAAAGAAAGTTCAAATATCCTTAACATCCAATTTGAGATATAGCACACACCCCTTTTTTTCAGAATAAAAATGTTGGTAATTTGTCTGCTAGTTATCAAACAGGTACATAAAGTTTTAAAAACAGCTGGTGTTTCAAAGGACATCTGTGTTATGGCTAGAATAGACATTAAGCATTTAGTAAACAATGCTATAAAATATAAACTAGGCTTTTAAAGGATAAAAGGTTCTTCCTTGTCTTACCAATTGCTGTAATAAAATGTAGCTGACAGCAATAACTAAAAGGAAACTTTTTAATGCATTTCAGATGTGCCTTTTCTTATGTTGCTATAAAGTATATTAATAGCTTTGAAGAAATTAAAGTCAATGAACTATATATATATCCCTGTAGTAAAAGTATCAGATGGAATTGCTTTAACTCTATACTTGTAATTATAAATGATAAAAATGTGTTTTCAAATAATTCAAATGATAATTCAGATGTGACCCAGAGATGATATTCTGATCAATACTCTTTTGAGCTACGTGTTAAAATAAAGCACCCATGTAGTCAATTTTATGTTTAGAACTTAGAATTTGACCAAATTCTAACTGGAATTAAACCTGTTAAAATATTTTGTGAACCATTTGTGCAGAGCTAACTACAATTTTTATGTAGTAGGGATTTCCGCCCTCCCCCACATCCTCTTAAAACTGATCTGCCTTTCTCATTCTCCAAGATCACCTCTTCTATTTTCCTAAAAATATTGATATTGTTAGGCAAAATATTTATTTTCTTTGTATTTAAAATCATACTGTATTCATTTCTTTTTATTTGATTTTATCTCCTATTTAAAACAAAAAACTTCTTTTAATCTTTCATTCCTTACATCCTGCTGCCATTTTATCTTTTCTTTCTACTGTCACAACACAAACCTCCTCAGCTTACACCCACTCCTGAACTCAGATTCATGACGAACTGGTATAGAAAAGTTTGACAAGTATTGTCAGATAAGGACCATAACTTTTAGGACCACAGGAGCCTTGGTGATTTTGATACATAAGTTGGTTCTGTGGAGTGAACCCAAGTATTTTCGTATGTACAAATTTTTCTATCTAAGAAATTAAATATGTATCAGGTTGTTTTTCAGATGTCGGCTGAAAAATCCTATTGTAAGAATGGAACTTCCTTTTGAACATTTGGTTTTGATTGCATTTTTATATGTAACACAATATTCTTTCTTCTGAATGGTTGATCAGTTGATGACCCAGCAAGATATATATTTTCCTTGGTATTCTCTTTACAAACAGTTGATATATACATAAGTTTGGAAAGTTTTATTTTGACTGATCTCTCAGTGACATTCTTAAATATACTTGAAATATTCTGCATCTGTGTTTTATGAAAAAATACTTTTAGTATTTTTTTTCTTCTAATCTCTCTTAGTCTCTCTTGTGGGCTTCTGATAGACTTCCTTTCTTTAAACTTCTATTTTCATCCTTTTAACCTCTTGGAGGATCTCATCTAGGTCAGTAGCTCCAATGAGAATATACTGATTACTCTTTTTTTTAGTTTGTTTATTTATTTATTTATTTATTTATTTATTTATTTATTTATTTATTTAGAAGCAGGCTCTTCCCTGTCATCATGGAGCCCGATGTGAGGCTCCAACTCAAGAACCATGAGATTATGACCTGGGCCAAAATCAAGAGTCGAACACTTAACCGATTTAGCCACCCATGTGCCCTAATTATATCAATTATTTGTAAGTCTATCTCCAACGTAGAGCTTCCAGTTGAGGTCCAGCTTGGTATGTTCAATTGCCCAATGGAGTCTACACTCTAGAGAGTGATATGTCACATTCAAACAAACTAATTTATCCTTCTCCAAACTTACTCTACCCCCTGTATTGTCTATCAGTGTATGGCAGCACCTTTCTCTTTATCTCTGTCTCAGACACTAAACACCTTCTCAATTCTTGTTCTTTAATATCCAGCTAATAATTTAACTTCCTTCTACCTCTACCACCGTATTTTTTTCCAGGACCCCTTTACCTCTAGATAATTGCAAAAACCTCTTAAATGGTATCTTTGCCTCCAGTCTTGTTCCCTTCTAATCTGGTCTCCACATTGTATACAGAATAGTATTTAAATTGCCATTATGTGCCTTTTTTAATGTCATGGAGTAAAATCCAAATTCTTTAATCTGGCATACGGAGTTACTTGTAACATTGCTTCTGTTCTTGTCTTGTCTCAACAAACTCATGTTTCATATTCTAGATATTCTGAGTTACTTGGATTCTTCCACGTAGGCCATGATTCCTCTTGAATCAAGGACTTTTCACCTGTAGCTGATGCTAATATTCCAATTTCCTTCTTCCTACCTCCTGTATTCTATTTCTTCTTTTTCTTAAAAATTTGGCTTAGAGGGGCGCCTGGGTGGCTTAGTCGGTCAAGCGTCCCACTTTCGCTTAGGTCATGATCTCGCAGTTCGTGGGTTCGAGCCCCGTGTCGGGCTCTGTGCTGACTGCCAGCTCAGAGCCTGGAGCCTGTTTCAGTCTGTGACTCCCTCTCTCTCTGACCTTCCCCTGCTCACGTTCGCTCTCACTCTCTCTCTCTCTCTCTCTCTCTCCTAGAAATAAATAAAACATAAAAAAAAATTTGGCTTAGAAAATCCAAACAGCATTTCTCAGTCTCCCCAGGGTGACTTACATATTTGTTCTACTGCTTCCACTCATCTTCTCATTGTAATCCCCTGCAAACTTGTCTTGTTTCCCCTCTCCATTATCTACTCTGAGTTCTGGTTTCTCATCTGTAAAATAAAAATAATAAAACCTACTTCAGACAAATGTTCTAAAAGAGAAAATATACATAGTTTATTTTGCACAGTGTTTGGCTGATATTAAGTACTCAGATTGCTGCTATCTTGCTAATATTATCATTAATTTCAGGGACTATATGCCATGAGTCACTGGGCCAAACATGCTGTCTGATGAAGGTTAGGTTCTCTATAAATATTGCTGAGGTGAATAACAGTGAGGAGATGTAAAAAGGAAAAAAACTGCTTTTAATGGTAAGCATTTTAAATTAAAAAAATTTTTTTAATGTTTATTCATTTTTTGAAAGATGGAGATAGAGAGTGAGTGGTAGAGGGGCAGAAAGAGAGGGAGACACAGAATCTGAAGCAGGCTCCAGGCTCTGAGCTGTCAGCACAGAGCCTGATGGAGGGCCTGAACCCATGAACTATGAGATGATGACCTAAGCTGAAGTGGGACACTTAACCTACTGAGTCCCCCAGCACCCCTGGTAATACATTTTAACACTGGCTCAAATACAATATTCAGTTCTTCCTAACATCAGTCTTCCATTTTACTCTCTTTGCCAAAATCATAGCTCTAGTTCTTGTTAATACCCATTGCTATTTCTGTTAAAGCTCTTGACTTATTTTTTTGCTGTTAGCTACTACTCTTTTCTGAGAAGACTATCTAACTTATCTTCTTTGTTGCTGTTTCTTGTACATTTAATAGGCAAGTTTTAAGTTTGTGGTAGAGTTGTTGTCTTCCAATATTATTGCCTACATATTTTTGTTATAATTATTTCTTGGTTTCCATTTTCTCTACCAAAAAGTTACTTTAATGATTTAACCTCTTACCTCATTGCCACTACTTTTGTTAAACACAACCATGATACCATATTAACAGCATGGAACATGAAAATATAAGTACAGGAAGAAAGGTTAACAATATATGTTACACCTTAAGCATTGCCTGTGATGGGTGTACAATAAAAAAAATTAATATGGTTTTCCTCCATGTGCAGTTTAACACTTCAGAGATGACAGCAATGCCTTTTAGAGAGAAAAAGAGAGATGGAAACTACAACAAAAAGAGAATGGTAGGGGTGCCTGGGTGGCTCAGTTGGTTAAGTGTCCAACTTCAGCTCAGGTCATGATCTCACGGTCTATGGGTTCGAGCCCCGTGTCAGGCTATGTGCTAATAGCTAGCTCAGAGCCTGAAGCCTGTTTTGGATTCTGTGTCTCCCTCTCTCTTTGACCCTCCCCTGCTCATGGTGTTTCTCTCTCTTTCAGAAACAAATGAAAAACATTAAAAAAATTTTTTTAAAAGGAGAATGGTAATATGATTATGGACACATTTTCCTTGGGGAAAATAAAGTACCAAAAAATGTCAAATAAGGTATTAAAAGAGATGGAATTTGGGGTGCCTGGGTGGCTCAGCCAGTTAAGTGTCTGACTTCAGCTCAGGTTATGGTCTCACGGTTCGTGAGTTCAAGCCCTGTGTTGGGCTCTGTGCTGACAGCTCAGAGCCTGGAGCCTGCTTCAGATTCTGTGTCTCCCTCTCTTTCTGCCATCCCCTACTCTCTCTCTCTCTCTCTCCCTCCCTCCCAAAAATAACATTAAAAAAGTTTTTTTTTAATGGAATTTCTATAACTAGAAATTGCTCTGTAAAAAGACATTTATAACATATAAACACACCTCAAAAGACCAGATTTTAAATGAACAATAAATTATTGCAAAGTTCTTAGAAATATGTTACTTTTTTCTTTTTAAGATTTAAAAAATTACTTTCTTTTTGGAATACCTTTAGGCAGAAACTAAAGTAAAATATACCATATGCCAAACATCTACTTCCCAACCACTAGAAAGTAATAACTTAAGGCTAAGATTTTTATTATTAGATTGTGGAGTCTTTTCCTCTTGTGAATAAAAAGAAAGTTTTAGAAAATAAATAAATAACTACATTGTTTTCTCAACTTCTTCTTAAAATGTGTTAAATAAAATGAGTGAAGTCTTTTAGACACTGGAGATTTCTAAGAAATGAAGACAAGGGAGCCTGGGACCCTGAGAACAAAGAACTTTAGTGGCCTCTTAGATGTTATTGGAGAAATCCTTACCCAAAGAGACATATAGCGTTCTTTTTTTATTCCCTGAAGTTCTGGCTAACCCAGTGACTCAGAGTCTTTATGTTTTGTTTTGTTTGTTTTGTTTTTTGTGTGTGCTATATATATTCAAGTTGGTTAACATACAGTGCAGTTTTGGCTTCAGTAGTAGAACCCAGTGATTCATCCCTTACATATGACACCCAGTGCTTATCCTGAAAAGTGCTCTCCTTAATGCCTGTCACCCATTTAATCCCCTCCCAAACCCCCACTTCCAGCATCCCTCAGTTTGTTCTCTTTATTCATGAGTCCTTTATGGCTTGCCTCCCTCTCTGTTTTTAATCTTCTTTTTCCTTACTTTCCCTTATGTTCATCTGTGGAGTTTCTCAAACTCCACAGATGTGTGAAATCATATGATATCTGTCTTTTCTCTGACTGACTTATTTCACTTAGCATATACCCTCCAATTCTATCCATGTTGCTTCAAATGACAAGATTTCATTCTTTTTCATCACTGAGTAATATTCTATTGTGTATATGTACCACATCTTCTGTATACATTCATCGGTTGATGGATATTTGGACTCTTTCCATAATTTGACTATTGCTGATAGTACTGCTATAAACATTGGGTATATGTACCCCTTTGAATCAGCATTTTTGTATCGTTTGTATAAATATCAAATAGTACAATTATTGTTTCATAGGGTAGTTCTATTTTTAGTTTCTTGAGGAAACTTCATACTCTTTTCTAGAGTGGCTGCACTAATTTGCATTCCTACCAATAGAGCAAAAGGGTTCCCCTTTCTCCACATCCTTGCCAACATCTCTTGTTGCTTGAGTTGTTAATCATAGCCATCCTGACAGGTGTGAGATGGTATCTCATTTTGGTTTCAATTTGTAGTTCCCTGATAAGGAGTGACGTTGGGCATTTTTTCATATGTCTGTTTGGCATCTGAATATCTTTGGAAAATTGTCTATTCATGTCTTCTGCCCATTTCTTCACTAGCTTATTTGTTTTGGGGGGTGTTAAGTTTGGTAAATTATAGATTTTGGATACTAACCCTTTATCTGATATGTCATTTGCAAGTGTCTTCTTCCATTCTATCAGTTGACTTTTAGTTTTGTTGATTGTTTCCCTTGTTGTGCAGAGCTTTTCATCTTAATGAGGTACCAGTAGTTAATTTTTGCTTTTATTTCCCTTGCCTCCAGAGTCATGTCAAGTGAGATGTTCCTGTGTCCAAGGTCAGAAAGGTTGCTGCCTGTTTTCTCCTGTAGGATTTTGATGATTTCCCATCACACACTTAGGTCTTTCAGCCATTTTGAATTTATTTTTTTGCATGGTGTAAGAAAGTGGTCCAGCGTCATTTTTCTTCATTTTTCTACTCAGTTCTCCCAGCACCATTTGCTAAAGAGACTGTCTTTTTTACACTGGATACTCTTTCCAGCTTTGTGGATTATTAGTTGGCCACATATTTGTGGGTCCATTTCTGGGTTCTCTCTTCTATTCCATTGATCTTTGTGTCTTTGTGTTGATGATTACAGCTTTGAAATAAAGGTCAAAGTCCAGGATTGTGATGCTTCCAGCTTTGATTTTATTTTTCAACTTTACTTTGGCTCTTTAGGGTCTTTTGTGATTCCATACAAATTTTAGGATTGTTTGTTGTAGCTCTGTGAAGAATGCTGGTGTTATTTTGATATGGATTGCACTGAATGTGTAGATTGCTTTGAGTAGTATAAGCATTTTGTTTAAAACTTTTTTTAATGTTTACTTATTTTTGAAAGAGAGAGAGACAGAGCATGAGTGGAAAAGGTACAGAGAGAGAGGGAGAGACAGAATCTAAGGCAGAATCCAGGCTCTAAGCTGTCAGCACAGAGCCCAACGTGTGGCTTGAACCCACAGACTGTGAGATCATGATCTGAGCTGAAGTCAGACAGTTAACTGACTGAGCCACCCAGGTGCCCCAGGTAGTATCGATATTTTAACAATATTTGTTCTTATAATCCATGATCATGGAATGGTTTTTCATTTCTTTGTATCTTCTTCAATTTGTTTCATAAGCTTTCTATAATTTTCAGTGTACAGATCTTTTGCCTCTTTGGTTAGGTTAATTCCTAGGTATCTTGTGATTTTTGTTACAATTGTAAATGGGATGGATTTCTGATTTCTCTTTTTGTTGCTTCATTATTGGTGTACAGAAGTGCAACTGATTTCTATATATTGAATTTATATCCTACAACTTTGCTAAATTAACATATCAACTCTAGCAGTTTTTTGGTGGAGTCTTTTGGGTTTTCCACATAGAATATTATGTGATCTATGAAGAGTAAGTGTTTGACTTCTTTGTGGATCTGGATGCCTTTTGTTTCATTTTGCTGTCTGATTGCTGACGCAAACACTTCCAACATTCTATTGAGCAACAGTGGTGAGAGTGGACATCCTTGTTATGTTCTTGATATGAGGGAGAAAGCTCTCTTTTGTCACATGCTTTTTCTACATCTATTGACAGGATCATATGGTTTTTATCCTTTCTTCTATTAATGTGGTGTATCACATTGATTTGATTGCAAATATTGAACCATCTCTGGAGCCCAAGAAAGAATCCCACTTGACATGGTGAATACTTCCTTTAATGTACTGTTGAATTAGATGTGCTAGGATGTTGTTGAGAATTTTTGCATCCAAGTTCATCAGAGATTGGTCTGTAATTCTCCTTTTTAGTGGGGTCTTTGGTTTTGGAATCAAGGTAATTCTGGCTTAATAGAATGATTTTGGAAACTTCCCTTCCAGTTCTATTTTTTGAAACAGTTTGAGAAGAATAGATATTAACTCTGCTTTCAGTGTCTGTAGAATTCCCCCTAGGAAGCCATCTGGCCCAGGAATCTTATTTGTTGGGAGATTTTTGATAACTGATTCAATTTCTTTGTTGGTTATGGGTCTGATCGAATTTTCTATTTCTTGCTGTTTAAATTTTAATAGTGTGTGTCTAGAAATTTGTCCATTTCTTCTAGATTGCCCAGTTTGTTGGCATAATTTTTCATAGTATTCTTCTATAATTGTTTGTATTTCTGTGGTATTGGCTATGATCTCTTCTCTTCCATCCATGATTTTATCTATTTGGGTTTTCTCTCTTTTCTTTTTGAGAGGCCTGGCAAGGAGTTTACCAGTTTTGTTTATTCTTTGAAAAAAAAAAAAAACAGCTCTTAGTTTCATTGATCTGTTATACTGTTTTTTTATTCTATATAATTTATTTCTGCTCTACTATTTATTATTTCCCTTCTTCGACTAGCTTTGGGCTATTTGCTGCTGCTTTTCTTGCTGCTTTACAGGTAAGGTTAGCTGGTATATTTGGGACCTTTCTTGCTTCTTGAGATAGATCTTAATTTCAATGTATTTTCCTCTTAAGACTGCCTATGCTGCATCCCAAAAGGATTAGACTGTTGTGTTTTCATTTTCATTTGCTTCCATTTTTTTTTAATTTCTTCTTTAATTTCCTTGTTAACCCTTTCATGCTTTAGTAAGATGTTCTTTAACCTCCTTGATTTGGGGGTTTTCTGAATTTTTTTTGTGGTTGGTTTCAAATTTCATAGTGTTGTGATCTGAAAATATGTTTTTTTATAGTTTATTTATTTTTGAGACTGAGAGAGACAGTAGGGGAGGGGCAGAGAGAGGGAGACACAGAATCTGAAACAGGTTCCAGGCTCTGAGCTGTCAGCACAGAGCCTGATGTAGGGCTCAAACCCACAAACCGTGAGATCATGACCTGAGCTGAAGTCAGATGCTCAACAGACTGAGCCACCCAGGCGCCCTGAAAATATGTTATTTCATGGTATGATCTCAGTCTTTTTGTACTTGTCGAGGGATGTTTTGTGACCCAGTATGTTATCTATTTTGGAGACTGTTCCACATGCACTTGAGAAGAATGTGTATTCTGCTGCTTTAGGATGAAATGTTCTGAGTATATCTGTTAAGTCTATCTGGTCAAATGTGTCATTCAAAGCCATTGTTTCCTTATTGATTTTCTGCTTAGATGATCTGCCCATTGTTGTAGGTGGAGTATTAAAGTCTTCTACAATTACAGTATTATTATCAATAAACTTGCTCATTGTGATTAATTAATTTATATATTGGGGTTCTTTCATATTGGGAGCATAAATATATACAAATGTTAGCTCATTTTGGTGGCTAGGCCCCTTAATTATTATATAATACCTTTTTCATCTCTTGTTACAATGTTTGTTTTAAAATCTAGTTTGTCTGATATAAGTATGACTACTCCTGCTTTTTTTTTGATGTCCATTAGCACGAAAGATAGTTGTCTATCTCATTTTCAATCTGCAGGTGTCCTCAGGTCTAAAATGAGTCTTTTACAGGCAGCATATAGATGAATCTTGTTTGTTTGGTGTTTTTTTTTAACCATTCTGATACCCTATGTCTTTTGACTGGGACAGTTAGTCCATTTACATTAAAAGTGAACATGAAAGATATCAATTGTGCCATTGTGTTATCTGTAGACTTCATGTTTGTGGTAATGTCTCTGGTCCATTGCAGTCTTTGCAGCTTTCCATTCACAGAATCCCCCTTAGGATCGATCTCTTACAGGGCTGGTTTAGTGGTCACAAACACTTTTAGTTTTTATTTATCTGGGGAAATCTTTATCTCTACTTCTATTCTGAATGACAGCCTTACTGGATAAAGGATTCTTGGCTGCATATTTTTCCTATTTAGCACATTGAATATTTCCTGCCACTCCCTTCTGGACTTCCAAGTTTCAGTGGACAGGTCTGCTACTAGCTTTTTGTGACTAGCCTTGTAGGTTAAGACCTTTGTCCCTAGCTACTTTCAGAATTCTCTCTTTACATTTGTAATTTGCCAGTTTCACTATAATGTGTTGTGGTGTTTACCTCTTTCTGTTGATTTAGAAGGGTGTTCTCTGTGCCTCGTGGACTTTGATGTTTGTTTACTTCACCAGATTAAGGAAGTTCTCATTTATAATTTGTTCAAATAAATCTTCTTCCCTTTTTTTGCTTTTCTTCTACTGGAACTCCTATAATACAGGTATTGTTTCATTTCAGGAATCACTTAGTTCTCTAATTTTCTCTTCATGATCTAGTAATTTCCTTTCCCTCTTTTCACAGCTTCATTGTTTTCAATAATATTATTTTTTGTTTTACCTATTCTCCTCTCTGCTTCTTTTATCATTGTATCTAGTTTATTTTGCAGCTCAGTTTTAGCATTTTTTAATTCATCCTGACTAGTACTCAGGTCTTTGATCTCCACAGCAAGAGTTTCTCTGGTGCCTTCTATGCTTTTATCAAACCACGGTAGTAGTCTTATGACTGTTACTCTAAATCCTTGTTCAAATATATTCTTTATATCTGTTTTGAGCAATTCTCTGGCTCTGATTTCTTCTTGAACTGTCTTTCAGGAAGAATTCCTCTGTTTTTGTCATTTTGGCTATGTTTCTGCTTTTTGTGTGTGGCAAAAGCTTGTTATGTATCCTGCACCTGAAAAGGGGGTCACACACGGCCCGGGGTCTGGCACTCAAAGTAAGCATTTTGGAGTGTGTTGCATGCACTCTGTGTTGCATTTTGGCTGCTCTTTTCCACTGGTCAGTCCTCTGCAGAGCTCCTCCTTGCTTGAAATGTGGTGTTTGGACTTTCAACCAGATGTGCTTTGATTTGCTTGTTGAAGTAATAAGGGAAATAAAAAGGAAATTGAGGGAAGACTGATCCCATAAGAAGAGAAAAATGAAAAGGGAGAAAAGACATCCAAACATAGAATCAAAAATCTATAAGGCTATATCCAGAGAAAGAGAGAGGAAAATAAAGAAGAAGAAAAAAGAGAGAAGGTGGAGAGAAGGTGAAGAGAAGGTAGAAAAAGAATAGAATAAAAATGCCTGATCAAAAAATGTTATGTATATATTTAATTTATAGATATAATATATAACATACATATTATATGTAATAATAATAATTGACCCAAAAACAAATCAGAAACTATGAGCCTAATTCCAAAGGAAAGAAAGAAGAGGGAGAAATAAATGAAATAAAAAGAAAATAAAAGATAAGAAAAGTAAAGACAAGAAAAGAAAACGGTTGTGTTGGTGTCTGAGACCGGTGGCTGTGCTGGCCTGGAGGAGAGGCTGTCTGCATTGGGTCAGTCAGTCTTGCTCTAGTAGATAAGCAGCTAGCAGCTACAGAGGGGTGAGGTTTGGTGTAAGTAGGTCCCACCTCCATAGCGACCACTGTGCCACTCTCTGAAGTCACACCCTGTTGGTGATGGGGAGAAAAATGGCAACACCCCAATTTCTCCTCTCCATACTGGGTATCTCAACCCATGCTATTCAGACAGCCATCACAGAATAGTGAGGGTTGTCAACTTGCTCTGCTCTGCAGCTCTCCTTTACCTTCTAGGCATTTGGTTGGGATTCAAACCCCAGAGTCTTTTTTTTTTTTAATGTTTTATTTATTTCTGAGAGAGAACGTGAGCAGGGGAGGGTCAGAGAGAGAGGGAGATACAGAATCTGAAACAGGATCCAGGCTCTGAGATGGCTGTCAACACAGAGCCCAATGCGGGGCTCAAACCCACGAACAGTGAGATCATGACCTGAGCCAAGGTTGGATGCTTAACCAACTGAGCCACCCAAGTGCCCCTCAAAACCCAGAGTCTTAAAGGACACAGCTTGATGCAGGCCCCTCTCCCCTGTTGTGGAGTAGAGCTACACTGCCCTGATGATAGAAGGCTTTTGGTTGACACCGGCAGGGTCTTTTGTCCTTGGGGAGGCAATAAACCCCCTTCCCAGAGTATTCCAGGAATAGGACTGTTCTTTTCTAGTTTGCACCTGAGATTGATACACCACACTATGTACTCAGGGGCCGGCTCCATCCTCCCAAGGAGCACACACCTGGTTTCCAGCTCCCTTCCAGAGAAAGTCGTGCACTTCTGAAACCTCTGAGTTTTAGCTCCTAAGGCTGTTTGCAGAAAAGAAATTGGCACTCTCTGTATTTCTTGTACCCCTGTCTGTGGTCTGGAGAAATTTTCCTCTTGTGCTGACTTGATGTGGCAGTTTCACAACTCCTCTCTCTCTCTCTCCCTTTTCTCTCTCCACAGAAAAGGGTTCCCTCCCCTCTGTGCCTATGCAGTTTTGTCTCTCTCAATTCACATGCACACACCCTGATCCTGCCAAGCTGTCTCCCTCCAACTGTAGAGATCCTTCTACCACTCCACAGATCAAGTTCCTGGATATTCCAAGTGATCTGACCTCAATACAGCTGTGTTTGAAGGATGAGGAAAATATCCACCATCTTAACTTCCCCCACACTCAGAGTCTATCTTAACCTGGATTCTTTGGACACTGTCCTCTAAATTCCAATTAATACTCCTGCTGGCTGTGTCCTTTGAAACTTGTCCCACTTGACCAAAACCTGATTTCAGTCACAGTTGTTCGCATCAGCTCCTCCTCAGCAGTGTTTGCATGGCCTGGTTTTCTAAACCATGTTCTCAATGATAAATTTCTTATAATTGTAAGTTCTACGACATCTTTCTGAGTTGGAGTAGGATGAACATGGGTGACCACTTTTCATTAACTTAATTAAGATAGTTTAAATGGCATCCTCCTCCCCTGCCTCTCCTCCTCCCCTGCTCCACTCAATCCCATGAAGTAGATGTCATAGGTCTTCATTTTATACTGGGAGGAACCTCAAGACAACATTGTGAAGCAATTTGCCTAAGGCTATAAAGTTAGTAAATTGCCTAGGTGAGATTCAATCCACACCTGTATAAGATTTCCGTCACACTTTCCCACCTCTAGCAACAGATATTTGGAAATCAGTGTTAGAGAGAATAAACTTTTAGAAAGAGAATCAAGAAGGTAGAACAGCAATGTGGAAATTGTTCTTTGCTCTCCTCCATAATCGTTGGTGCTTTCATAAGTCCTTGTTAGGCTTTTTCTATCACTGTATTCAGATCATATAAGTGTAGATATATGGGCAAAAAATGTGTTTGTTATTTCTGTAGGAACTGTCATCATTGAGAGGGGTGGGGAATAGCTAACACGCTGCTGTGATGTTGTTCTTTGTTATTTAAATTGATTGGCTAATTTGTTTTACCAGTCCTCCTGGAACTTGAAGATAATTACACTGGTCTTTAGTCTCTAGAATCATCTTTTCCTTTTTATTTTTTTCATGAAGGCAGGCATTTCAATGGCTCCTTTCCAGTTTGCATGGATTTTGAGTTAATGAAAACAGTTGATGAATGGATTCTTAATCCAATTCTCAACCATCCTGGAATGTATCAGAATGTGCTACTAAATTGAGCTGCTTTATATTATAATAATCTATAATAATTATATTAATAATAATTAATACTAATATATATAATTATTTTAATATGACAGGCACTGTGAAGTCTTTTTTATAGGTAAGACTATTAAAGTCTTACAGTAACTCTTCATAGTAAATACTACTGTTGTCTTTAGTTTACACTTAAGGAGTCTCAGAGACAGAGATGCTCTTATTTGTCCTAAGTCACAGCTTAAAGTAACAAAGTCAGTTAGTACTTCAGAAAATGCAAGTTCAGAACTCATACTCTCAATCATTGTGCTCTTCTATCTTGCCTCATTTTCTTGCTCAAAGTTCAATCTACTGCAAGTAATGTAGTTCAGTTCAATATATATGTACTAAAAACTATTACTAAAATTTTATAAAAAGCTAGTTTTCTACCAAACATCCTTAGATTATGTGTTTTTTCTTTTTTTCCTTTAGCTTTCCTATACACACCCTGATTGAATACTTTGTTTACATCTGAGCTTTTATAAGCACATTTTTCTAAAATTTAGTAGTAGTTTCAATTGTGATAGTTTACTTTTAAAATATGTAGTATCTAGGCACTCCTGCGTGGCTCAGGAAATTCAGTGTCGAATCCTTGGTTTCAGCTTAGGTCATGAACTCATAGTTTGTGAGATCAAGCCCCACATCGGGCTCTGTGCTGACAGCATGGAGCCTACTTGGGACTCTCTTTCTCTACTCCTCCACTGCTTGTGCACGCTCTCTCTCAAACGAAATAAATAAACTTTAAAAATAAATAAATAAATAAATACATAATATCAATGTCATACACATAAATTAACTGTTAAAGATCTTAACAGTTGATAATTGTGTGTGTGTGTGTTTGCGTGTGTGTTTGCGTGTGTGTGTGTGTGTGTGTGTGTTCGGGGAGGGGTTCTTATCCTCCAGAGACCTGTGCATCTATTAAGCACACTGACCTAGATGATTGGTTCTGAACCATAAGAGGTTTGGTCCCCTAGGGAATTATTTGGCAATGTCTGAGGACACTTTTCATTATAACCACCTGGGTGAATACTGATATCTACTGGGTCCAGGCCAAAGATGCTGCTAAACATCCTGTATTGCACAGAGAAGAATCCCACACAAAAAAATTACCCAGCTCCAGAAGTGTCAGTAGTGCCAAGACTTAAAAATCCTGAGTCCTGCACTATCCCTGGAGCCTTTTACATTAGTATAAAAAACTAACAATGAACTGTGCATTTTTCCTCTTAGGTAAATGAC
The DNA here is from genome assembly GCF_008692635.1 of Crocuta crocuta. Taxonomy (NCBI): domain Eukaryota; kingdom Metazoa; phylum Chordata; class Mammalia; order Carnivora; family Hyaenidae; genus Crocuta; species Crocuta crocuta. The sequence goes on along the minus strand of NW_027531917.1, from coordinate 11,899,492 downwards.
ATTTGTTTGATTGGATTTATTTATTTTTACTTTACTCCAAAACAAGCCCCTCCCCCCGTCCCCTGCTTTGCAAATCCTCTCAACATTCCCACAATCAGAAGCCGATATGTTGGGGGTTTTTTCCCCTTTAAAGCATAAATATCTTGATGATAACAGTGATTGACACAACATCTGTGAAATTCTATACCAAAAATTCACTCAGCTCTCAATGTTTTTACTATGCTATTGATGTTGTTTGCTAAAGTAAATATCCAGACTTCATCCATTTATCAAAATTTGGGCATTCTCTAATACAATCAAACATTTATCTGGTATCTTAATTTCCAATCCCTTTAGATGTAGGCTTCTGTCATCAAGAACATCAAGTTTCTGGCTGCTATGAAATTAAGTTTGCCTTTTTCAAATAGTTTGAGCACAACTGTCATTTAGTAAAATAAACATGGCTCCATTATTTCTTAATGTCTTCCTTAACAAGTATAAGATTAGACTACATCTTACAAACTCCCATTGAGCAGCACTTAAGAAGTGAGTAATATTTCTGTCTGCCTAAATCAAGTAATCCCAAATGTAAGTAATTTACAGGAAGGCATCAGGGACCATTACAATAGGCATATTACAATATGTCACTGGAAATCAGCATCTCCCCACATGTTTGATCAACAGCCAGATGGAAGCTTTTATCACATTTATTTAATCTGAAATACACATGGTAATTACACTGGACCTTTGATTCAAGGCCTTATTAGTGTCTCAAGAGAAGTCAGGAAATGAGTTTGTCAGTTGCAAACTGATGTAGTTCTGACCCTCTGGGGGGAATTTCCATCTATCACTGCCTAGACTAGAGTACTGCTACAAATTACATTGTACCTCAAGGAAGTAAGATAAAGTAAAAGCTTTGTTAACCTATGTAGGGGGAGAAAGGGGCTCTTGATCAGTCCAAAATATTGTTTACTCTTTTGTTCACTTACGTTACTCCAATGAGTGGTGAGTAAAGTGCAGTATAAATTGTATGGCTAATATCTTACAAAAAAAAATTTAAACAAAACAGCAACAAGAGCACACTGAAGTAAAATACTCCCACATGTCTACTCCTCAACCTAGGATCCTGGCTCTCTGCTACACCTAAATTTAGTGTAAGTGAAAGTATATGAGGTGTTCTGGGATTAGTGATAGGAAAAAGATATCACACGGGCTACTTCTCAGAATTTTCCAGTTAGAAAAATGCTGGATAGCAAAACTTTATTTAAAACTTTATTTAATACTAAATATTGGATTTAATAGTAAATCCTGACTATTCTACTTCAACATTTTTACATAGTGCTTAAACATAAATAAGTGAGCTGAACCACGTAAATATGCATAAAAACAGTTAAATTATATGGCTGATAAAGTGGATGGGCATTTCTCTAGAGAATGGAGGCAATGAAAGACTTCAACTTAACGTTACATATTTCTTTAAAATTTGGAAATTTATATTATGATTATGTCATTTTATTTTCAAGATCAGAAAAAAAGGATTTTAAGAAATAAAACACACACACACACACACACACACACACAAACAAAGCCTTCCAAAAGTGTTCACAAAAACTGTGGCGCATCTTGTTATATATTGTGGATGTTTTCTTAGAGAAATATGTAATTAAGATTTTGCAATCCATAAAGTAAGCTATAACTAAAAGAAAAAATAATATTTTTATTAATTAATATAAGATGGCATATATCTATTATATAAGATGGCATAACTAATAAATAGTTAAATCACATGCATATTCTGAAATGACTTCAAAAATTTTATTGCTTGATTAAAACTCTATTAGTGACTGTTACTGTTGTCATAATTAACTTGCATAATATTTTTTGTTCTAATTAAAATGCTAATTAAAAAACATAAAATCATCCTATCAATAATTTATCTTTTTTTTTTGACTTAGGCCAATATGGTATTTACTACAGTTATTTTTTGGATATTTCACCTCTCAATTGAGAATATCTTTAAGTTTATAACCTCTTTTATTCTATTGATGTCATTACTATTGTTTTAAATTATTCAGATCTTGAAAAGTATCAATTGTATAAACAAGGATAACAGAATATTTTGACACTCTTTGCTGGGCACCATGCTAAGAACTTTTCATGTCAAATCTTATTTCACCTCCACTACAATTCTACAAGATGGAAGATCAGTAAAGATGGTATTTTACAGAAGTATAAACCAAGGCTCAGTTAGAATAAAGTAAATTGTTCAAGTTACTCAATTTATAGTTAGTTGAATCCAGTTTGAGCCTCCCTAACTATAAGAGTAGAGTTAATTGAGTCTAAGATTCATTTACTGTCTTATTTTTACGGTAAATCTTTTTTTCCAAAAAGAGGCAAGTTTTTAAATTCTTCTTTGGTAAAAAAACTGTTTAAGACGCTTTTTTTTCCCCCTATTTTATGCTTACATCAACAGAAAATCTTACAGGTAATATAGTACTTACAATTCCTTTCATGTGTAAAGTTAAAAAAACAGTTATGAGTCAGTGAAAAAAATGGAGAAGCAGATATTAACATTTCTAGTGCTGAGCTGTAGACTTACAATATAATCTTGAGAAAATAACTTAGTTCTTTGTTATTTTCTTGATATGTTATCTTGCAAGACAATTTGAACTCTTGGTGAATGACAGATAATAGGAAATAATGAGGAAAAGCTGATTTTGTGTGGATGTGGGATAATGGAGAAGGAAGGAACTAAACAGCATTCAACTTATTATAGAAGCAGAAATAAAAAATTATGCTAAATTTGGAAGAATGATTAAAACACATTAAGTTTTCAGTCACAATTAGAATATGATTCATTTCAGGTTATATATTTAATGTATCTTTGAAGGACATAATCTCTTCCTCTAAATTGTATGCATATTGCTTAAGTAGAAGATAGATACAAGGCTCTTTCATTAAAATTCTAGGATATTCTTAGATATTAGGTACCACTTCAAAAATGATTTTGAAATCTACATTTATGAGTGTAAGACAAAGTTTAGAATACAGAGTACAGGTCTTTAAAGTTGCCTTTAAAATTTTTTTCATCTTAGTTTAAATGCCCTTAGTGAATGTAACTGAGAGGTTTCAGTTAGGTTTATCATTTGCATGCTTGAGCTACAAAGTGCTATGTATGTAGTAATTGTTACAATGAATAATTATATTTTATGAATAATAGGAATTTAGGCCCAGTGCTTTTTAACAATGATGTAGGACAAAATTTTGCATATAATTGTACTTCATATAACTTGTAAGGGCAGAATTACTTTATGGGCATATCTGCCACTTATTAATAAAGTCAATTTCCTCTGAAGAATTTATTACAGGGTTAGTTGCATTTTGCATACTTATTTCTTAAATTTAAAAAATACAGTCTATTATTTCATGAAATATGCAAATTTCATGTATGCTTAATTTGAAAGCATTGTCATATGTTAAGCATGATATGTGTTTAATGTGAACTTTCTTTTCGTTCATTTTGGGAACAGTAGAGTTTATCTTAATACTCACAAACATGAACACAACTCCTTCCTGTCCTACTCACTCTCTAGATCTGAGAGCTACGTGATTATTAAATTTTTATTGATGGTGAAGATATAGCAGCTCTTGACAGGTATTAAGTATATAAATTATGTACAATGGAGCCAGTGCCCAAGAGTTAACTACTCTGGAGTTTAACACTGATATTTTCTTCTGAATTAATGTAAGAAGAAATCACTAAATTTTGATACAGCCTTCTTCCAAAGTTCTTTCTATAGTTAAAAATATATTCAGTAGATCCGAGAATAAGAAATGACACTCTGAATTGCCTTCTATAGTACAGTATTTAAGATATCCTGGTGAATTTTGTATTATAAGTTTATCAATTAAAAGATTGAATGTTTCTCATAAGTCAATAATTTGAATTCCAAGCATATTTTTCTATATACCTTTTGGGTTTAAATAAATTTATTGGTGAATTTGCTAAATCTAGCAACCATTTACCAGTTTTGGCCATTTTGAAAAGTAATTTCAGGATATGGGGTAAAGAGGAAACTTAGTGATGTTCGGTAGTTGACTTGTATCTTCCAACCTTCTCATGAACTGGTGTCAGAAGAAACAAAGAATCTCAGGAAAGAAATCCCTTCTGAAACCTGAGAAAGCTGTTCATATGAACATTTTTGTTCAGTCAGTTACTTTTTAATATGCATTAGTCATGATATATCCTTTTCATAGCACTTTTCCTCCAATGAAAATGCTTTCATACCAGTCTAATTAGGTTTAAGTTAGGTTGTTTTCGGTTTGGAGCTTGGTACCTAAGTTATAATGATAAAAACATTTGTTAACTATTTATTATAAAATCTACCAAATTTGACATGAAAATATAACTGTGTTGTAAAATTGGCTTATGGATAAAATTAGCCATTGAATAAATTTAATAAAATGATTAGAAAAATGCTTTTAATAAATATTAACCATTATCATTTATGGATGGGTATTATACTAAGGCCTTTATATATATATATCTGATTCCCACAGAAGTTCTATGTGGCTCATACTACTGTTATCCTGTGTTATATATGTGGATACTGAGGCAGAGAGAGGTTAAGTAACATATCGGTCCGATAGCTATTGTATGAAGGAGCAGTAAGGGAAAGGTAGGAGAGATTTACTTTCTATTTGAACATAAACTAGTATATGAAAAATATAATGGGGTAAGATTCCAGTACACTTAAGATTTAAAATTTAAAACATACAGAAGCTCTTCCCACTGGTATGTGATGGTTTCTTCTAAACGATGTATAAAGGGGACGTGCACATTATATTCTTCTGCACACGCTCATCATTGTAACTGGAGAACTGGCTCAGTGACCATTAATAGTAATTTTAAAAACTTATATGAACATACGTATTATGACTATTACCATTATTATCAGAGTAACCAATTCAAAAATATTAATAGACGCAAGGCTATTTGACTGAATTGATCAGCGGTACAGTAGCTGTTTCAGAGCTGACTGGTTTATAAAGGGAAATTATTTCAGTAGCAGTGGTATTGTGTTTCTAATGTATTGGCCCATAAAAAGAAAATGGACATGCTTCTATAGGTGATCTTTCCCCATCATTTAAAAATATTTATTTATTGTGATCATTTCTGCTGTGAACAGACATAAACAATTGCTACAGACTAAACTTTTTAGAATAATGTTGAGTGTTATAAATAGTCTCATTGTCAAACATATATTCTTTATATTTTCTAAGTTTTTAAAAATAAATCTGTCATACTATTGATTTCTCTGATAGAATTCTTAATTTAATTATGATTAGGCTAATTCTTTTTAGTTTAGTTTAAGAAGAAATGTGCTTAAATCTAGATTTTCCTCTTCCGTAGAAATCCTTCCATACAATTTATTTAACTTCTAGCCTGCTTAAAAATAGTTTAATTCATACTTTTAGATTTGCACAGGGTACATTGCCAAAATAGACATATGGCAATGTTATATACTAGTCATTTGTCTTCCTTCTTAATGGTTGTTCCCGTTTATTTATTTTTTGTGTGTAGGCTGAGACCAGTCATGTGCAAAGAGTTAGTTAGGTATTGTTGAAATTGAAGGCAGAACACTTCCTAGTGAGAAAGACATGAGGCAACAGAATAAAAAACAGCAGCTTCTACAGATCACAGAAATGTAAGAGAAATTGCGTACCATAGAATGGATTTGAGCATATTTTACTGAAAAAATACAAACCTACAAAATCCAAGTTTGTTTATAGTCTCTAGCCTTATAAAGTTCATTATTTTACTCACATTATATTTATTGAGGCCCTGTTACACATAACTTATATACGCAGGGTCCATATAAACTGATTTTTACAATAACTCTTAGAGGAAGAAGGTAGAACAGGTATACCATCCTTATTTATAGATGTAGGATACTAAACTCTAAGAATGTCAAACTGAAGGTAATACTTGGAACTTATGGTTCTAAGTAACACTATTTCAGATATTCTCTAATCTTAAAGAGAGGCTACTATTTAAGGCAGGAAAATTACACCCTGTGTCATCTGCCTAATGGATAATTTAGCTAACTTTTCCAAACGGTAAATAACCCTATAGCTATCCAAGAACTTATTTTATTCTCCCTTTGATCTCATAGATAACCTTAAAAAGCATTCCTTTCTTTCACCTTTCTCCTCTTACCACATAAGAAATCACTCTCTGGCAAGTACTCTCCCCTTTTGGACGTCACAGCTAAAAGAGATGAAGCATTTGTGAAGGGCCCTCGGTCCTAATAGTTACACTACTCTGCTGGTTGAGAGTCCTCTCCTCTCTAGATTGTTCAAATTCTTCACAGCTGAAAAGTTTCCTCATTTGAAGTAGTCAAGGAAATAATATCCTGAGAAAGAAAGACCAGGGAAATGAAGAGATTTGTGTTAGAACCTACTTTTATCCAAAAATAAGAACACTCTTTTACGAGAAATTTTCCACTTAAATTTTAGTTCTCAGGAACAAATGGAGTATCTTATTCAAGTGTGTATGTCGTTTGGGCCCAGCACACTATTAACTATCCATAATACATATTAATTAATTAAATCAATTGTTATATAATTAGGAAACCTGTAATTCATAAAAAATAAAAAACAGATTTTGAGTCGAGACAATTCTTGCAAGAGAGAATTTATAGTCCAGTGAATAAAATTTGTGTAGGATGCAGCAGCACTTCACTTTTGCATCAGTGACAATCACACTTCCCTTGCTACAACAGTTTATAAATTGATTATATCTTTGAACTAAACAACCTCGAAACACTAAATTCAAAACAAAACAGAACAGTAAATCTGTAATTACCATCATAATCTTTCTGAAGAGAAGTCTATGTACTATTACACCTGGAAGCATGTGGCAGCATGTCTATTTATGAACTTGATATGGAACAAAATTTATGGTGCAATCAATGCACCTTGGGAAGAAAGGCTAAGTGTTGTGCTTGCTGGGAATTGTCCCTATTAATGAAAACCTATTGTACAAGGAAAGCTTCATTTAGAACCCATAGATTTAGAGTCCCTATACATGTTGTTCATAGTTAGAATTATGTGTAAATCACTGCACACAGACAAAAAACAATATATTTTCATGTTTTTTTATTCCTTAGAGATTGTTCTTAAGTAATTTTGTAAGAACAGTAATTGTACATAAAATTAGAAGGTAATAGATGATCCTTGAGTGAATATACTGATATGTTTTTCTCCGGGTGCTTTGCTGATGTCGTATAATGCCAAAGTACACTATATTTTTTATCAGTAAATTATGTATAACTATTTCTAATGTTTTGCAATAGGGACTCTCTTTCTGAAGTATTACTCCATTTAAAGAAAACAAAGCTGGCTCTAAGTACATAGAAAAAATTCAAATTTAATGTTAGAACCAAATTATCCAAATAAATACAAATCTGGATGAGTCATTTTTACTTAGCAATAATTTATAAAATATTTAAACCGTAACGCTATTATTATTTATCAACAAATATTTTAATACTATGAAGGAGTAGTGATTTATTTCTCAGCAGAGCAAATGTTATCTAAAGATCCAAGTTCTGTCTGGAATTTAGTATAAAAACTTGATATTATCCATTCACTCACTAAATCTGCTAGCTTCTAAGAACTAGAAGCTAGTGTAAAAGTGCTATTTCAGCTACATTACAAGTATGAGATGAAACCTTCATCTTTCAAGTAAACTTGCATCTTCGAGGGATATAAAACTTGCTTTAGCAAGTGAATTAATTCAAAAGAAAAACAATTTTTGAATGAAATAATTCAGGGCTAATTGACATGGGGAGACCAATCAGTGTTTTTTGGACATCACATACACAGAGGGAAAGAACATTTTACAAGATTAAGAAACTGCATTAACAGGAAGTCATGTAGAATGGATGGACACTGAAGTTCTCTTTATGATAGAATGAAAGAGAATACAATTCTGTGAAAAATAAAATGCTAGAAATTACCTCAACAAACGTGTTCTCAAAATAGAAGTCATCTGATACATAAAAACTGATTTTCGTAATTATTTTTACAGTCTTTCAAAAACTACTCCAAAAACTTGCTTAGACAAGCTGTCCCATGGTTTGTCAATCTTTACATTAATAATAACTATGATTTTCTGAGTCAACACTTTGCATGCTTTGAATAAAATAAGCCATTTATAATACAGAACCTGGCATAGATTAAATACTCAATAAATTATTCTCTCATTTAATCCTCACCCATCAAACTCCCACCAGCTTCATTTAATTCAATCTCATGTTATGCAGATTTTCTTCTATTAATGTCCCCTCCACATTTTTCAAATATTCAGACACTTAGAATGGTTCTCCATTACCATAGAGAGCAAAGTCCTGAATGAGTCTTTTAAAAGTTAAAAGAGGAAACCTACATTTTTCTACACTGATTTATATTTTCCACCTTCCTCCCCTCTCTTATAACTGTTAGATAGTACTTACATTACACTGTGTCAGATATTCTTCTAAGCCCTTTATTTACAGTAACATTTAATTTTTGACAACCCTGGAAAATAAGAAATATTCACATTTTAAAGATGAAAAGGTTAAGAAGTGTGTTCAAAGCCAAAGTAGCAGTAAGTGGTTTAAGGTTTGATATAAACAATTTGTAAACCCAGGATTTAGTGACCAATTTCTTCCACTTGAAAACTTTAACTGGGGCACCCGGGTGGCTCAGTCGGTTAAGCATCCGACTTCGGCTCAGGTCATGATCTCAAAGTTCGTGGGTTCGAGCCCCACATCGGGCTCTGTGCTGACAGCTAGCTCAGAGCCTGGAGCCTGCTTCAGATTCTGTGTCTCCCTCTCTCTCTGACCCTCCCCTGCTCACGCTGTTTCTCTCTCTCTCTCTCAGAAATAAATAAAACATTAAAAAAAAAAAAACCTTTAACTGACTTTTCTTCTGTATTACTGTTTCCCTTCTATTTATGTACACAACACAACATAGTTTCATTCCAAGATTGATTTTGCTTGATTCTCTTGATGTCAATCATTACATCTTAACCACTATAAAACATCGGTGTATGAGTAGAGAGAGGGCAGGGGTTTGCAATGTTAACACACTACAGCACCTAATACAGTGTACAACTCAATTATAGGTAACTCACTTAAAGAAATTGATTGGTGCAGTCTTGGATGTTCTGTTTGTCTATAAAAACTTGGCAGGGAATGAATATGGATTATCCATACTTCCCCTAACTCTATTTTCCATGTCCTTAAATTTTAACATTAGTCAAGTGAGATAATACATGAAAAAGATCATACTATAGTTTCTACATTAGTCAGTTCAGGCTCCCAAAACAAAATATTGTAGACTGAATGATTTAAACAACAGAAATTTATTTTACACAGTTGTGGAGGCTGGAAGATTAAGATCAAGGTGCCAGCTTGCTAGCTTCTGGTGAAAGCTCTCTTCCTGGTTTTCTCAGCTACCTTCAAATTGTGTCCTCACATGGAAGGGAAAGAAAGACGGGGAGAGGGCGAGGGAGAGGGACAGAGAGACAGAGAGAGAGTTAGCTCTGGTATCTTTCCTTATAATCTCATGCCTAAGGGCCTCACCATTTGAGGTCTTGACCTCATTAAAACCTAGTTTTCTCACAAAGGTTCCATCTCCAAATATCACTATAGTGGAGATTAGAACTTCAATGTACGGATTTTGGGAAAAACACCATTCCATCTATAGCAGTTTCTTAAAAGAAAATCTTACTTTCCAAAGTCTTAAAAATGCAAATAAGTACATTCCCAGCAAAGAGAATTAACTAGAAATGCTAAATATCATTTGATTGTGATTCAGAATCACTAAATAGGGAAACTAAACTTTCTATTTCTATTCTTTCTATTTCTAAGGCTGACAGTCCCATTTTTACACTTTTTTTAGCTTAATTTCATATTTTTGAACCACTTTATAGTTAAACTGAAATTTCTCTATGAGTTTTAGTCACTCTTAAAAAATTCAGCAAAATAGAAAATTGCGATAAAAGTGGATTAATTTTTGTAGTGGCTCTTATCATGCATTCTGGTCCTATCTGGTCTAAATTTATGTCCTGCATTCATTTAACTCTTGACTTTCCACAGCTCTGATGGTTGTTACCAGGGAACTCTGTTCTGTGACTTTTGCGCAAGAGACCCTTGTTTTTTTCACTAATTCTTTTTTATTCATTCCATCATTCTCTTACTCATTTTTCACTATTGACATTGAATACTATTCCTAGATTTGTCAAGGATTTTTCTTTACCTTAACCTCAAACCTAATTGACAATCTACTATCCAATTCACTATTCCATACTTTTTTATTGATATTGAACTATTGATAATGAACCTATAGTCTGAAACTTGACATATAAACAGTTTTGTAGATAATTTTTATTAGTTATCAGTAAGAAAACAGTGAAATTTCTTATCAACCTCATGAGGATGTGACTTAGCATCAGTAACATGATACTCATCCTTAGAATGTTATCATTTACAAAATTACAATTGTTAATCCAAATTTGGCTTTGAAAATATATTTATTTTAATATATAATGAAAATTGTTTTCCTTTAAAAAATAGTCTTTAAACCTAATTTAAAACTATTTACCTAAAATGATTTTAATTTCACTTTCTACCTACCATTTTGTTCAAACTGCAGAACATATATGATACCGTAATAAAATTATTTATTGTTAAAATAATTCTAATACTTGAATTAAAAACTATGTGGCATTTATAATTTCTGCATGCTGTGATCCTAGAGAGTCAAATATTTTTCATTTGAAGCTTATACTTCTGATTTTAAAGGGAAACACACAGCTGACTGGCTACTTGATGATAGAAACCCCCAGCAATGATTTCAGAGTAAAAAATTATATAATTTAGGATTCTCCGTGTTAAGATATTAAATAAGGGGTGCCTGGGTGACTCAGTTGGTTAAGCGACCAACTCTTGGTTTCAGCTCAGGTCATGATCTCATGGTTTGTGAGTTCGAGCCCCACATGGGTCTGTGTGCTAACAGAGCAGAGCCTGCTTGGGATTTCTCTCTCCCTCTTTCTCTCTGCCCCTCTCCTGCTCTCTCTCTCGGTCTCTCTCAAAATAAATAAATAAGCTTAAAAAAAAAAAAGATGTTAAATAAAACCACTTGGGGTACCCAGGCAGCTCACTCAGTTAAATGTCTGATTCTTGGTTTCAGTTCAGGTCATGAATTCACAGTTTGTGGGTTCAAGTCTCACTCTGAGCTCTGCACTGAAAGCATAGAGCCTGCTTGCAGTGCTTGCGATTCTTTCTATCCCTTTCCTGCTCACTCACTCTCTCTCTCTCTCAAAAATTATAAATAAGAGTGCCACGGTAGGTCAGACGAATTAAGCGTCCTGCTTCAGCTCTGGTCATGATCTCACAGTTCACGGGTTCAAGCTCCATGTTGGGCTCTCTGCTGACAGATCAGAGCCTGGAGTCTGCTTCAGATTCTGTGTGTGTCTCTCCCTCTATGCCCTACCCCCTGACTCATGCTCTGTCTGTCTGTCTCTCTCAAAAATAAGCATTAAAAAAATTAAAATAAGTAAATAAACACATTTATTTTAAAAACCCTGTACTTTAAGGTTACTTTCTCCTTTTCTAAATATCAGAAATCAATAACCCTGAATATTATTATTTGACATAATATTCTCTTTGGAATCCTTTGTTAAGGGCCCAATAACCTTAACTGAAAGATGTTAAGAGTTCAGAAAATTTTAATTATATGATATTCTTTGTGTTTTGTTCTTTAGCTAAATAGAGTGCTAATATATTGCTAAATCTGTTGGGATTTACTCACTCCAATGATAATAGACTAACTCCAACAAATCATGGACTACCACTTGAGAATGAATAACAGTTTTTAAGATATATGATGTATTTATGTGAATAATAATGAAGAATCGGCTACTTGTAAAGAAACTACAGAAGGCTGTACTTCATTTTTTTTTTTTTATTGCTATAACAGTAGGAGAGGAATGAGAGAAACAAGATGGAAAACTGAGTAAGTTTCATGGTTGGGAAATAAAAGTGATAAATATAATCTTGACAAATACCAGACATAATAATTTAGAATATGAAGTACAAAGGAAAAAACTGAAAATAAAGAGAACCAAAAAAAAGCGTAGAGTGTAATGTAAAAGTAATAACATTTAAGCATATTTTAAACAATGTTGAAATGTTTCAGAATGTTAAAAAATATTGTTTAAAAATGGGAAATAACATTAATGTAAATATACAAGTCCTATATCAGAAAACTATGCAACCTAAAAGACAATAAAGATTTGAATAACTGAAGAATCATACTATGATTATGAAAATGAATAATATAAAAGAACATCTATAAATTATTATAATCCCAATAAACAATTTGTTGTGTTTTTGTTTCTTTCAAAATTATTCTGCACCTAATCTAAGACTTCTGCAATGCATTAAAATAAGTTTTAAAGCTGTAATACTAGTTGCCCAACAAATTGAGATTTTCAACAAACTAAAAACTGACTTTTCCAAATATGGTCTCCAGGCTTTAGAGAATGAGTGTACTTTGGGATTGGAAAGTGAGCAGAAGAGCCCACCTTGGACCTGGGACTCTGTGGACTGGTACTCACTGCTCTTGGGGAGAGGAGGGAGAAGACAGGTGACTGTAAGACAGCCCAGGCTAATGGCACTTAGGAAATGGGTTGGGTTAACTTAGTCTTCACTCTCTTCATCTCCAGTACTCAGATTCCCCTGGAAACTCCAGCAAATCTCCTGAAGAAGGAAAGATTTCATTTTACTGTAGACCATTTTTTCATTCCTGTTCATCCATCCACATTGACCTAAAGGAACACAATATAGGTTTTCAAACTTCTTGAATGCCTTTATTCTGAGAAACAAAATTGAAAATATAACTTCAAGATTATTTCAAGTCTATTCTGCTTTTTTTGAACAAAGTTAATTCTTTAGTTTTAGTCAGAATCAGAACTTACACAGACACTGGAGATAATGAATCTATATTATAATTGTATATAATTAAAAAAACCCTATAATCTTAGTGTAGGTGGTACATACATCCCTCACATATAATAGACTAGAATATTCCGAATGTAATATATGTAGATATTTAGCTTACGGTAAATGATAAAAACTATTGATGAAAGAAGTAGTGTCAGAGACATTAAAATTCTTATTGTCAAATAAGAATTATAGTTCTCTTTTATACTTTAACCTCAAACAATAGACCGAAATACATTTTAGATAAATTAAAATATGACAATAAAAATGTTAGATGACAGCATAAATCCATATGTGTATAATATCATCACAGCAAAAGCAGTTCAAATCATGACTCACAAGTCAGACATCATAACACAAAAGTTTGATAGCTTTGATCACATAAATTATAAGACCCATCTGTCACTGAAAAGACCACAAATAACGAATAAATAAAAAGAAATTGTTAAAAATGTCCAACTTTCTATGGAAAGAGCTGTTGAAACAAAATTTGAATGAAAAAATAGTCAAACTTCATTAACAGCCATTTCAAAATTAATGAATTCATATGCACAAAAGTAGTTAGACACATTTATGGTAACTTGTAAATACCAAATACTTAACACTTATCAATATTAGATTGACAAATTTTTAAAATTATAATATCTGATGTTAGTATTATAGGGGTGAAAATCCTTCAGATGCAGTTGGTGGAGGACAAATTTATATAATCTATCTATAATATAATTTGGCAATATTTATCAAAAAGTCTTTAAATAATATTGTTTATGCCAATTGATCCAGGAATAACACATTTCAGAACTTACTTTCAGGAAATAAGACAGGTACAGAGATGTATGAATAGGAGTGATTTCTCAGTTCCCAAAAAGAGAGCTCAGTTCTGACAGAGATTCAGCAAAAATATAGAAATGATTTATGACTATGTGTATTTGGGGACTTGAGCAAGAAGTGGAGTTTGAAACTTATTCTAAAGTGTCTAAGAGGTGCCTGGGTGGCTCAGTCGGTTAAGGGTCTGACTTCTGCTCAGGTCATGATCTTGTGGTTCATGAGTTGGAGCCCCGTGTCAGGCTCTGAGCTGTCAGCACAGAGAGCCTGCTTCAGATTCTGTGTCTCCCTCTCTCTCTGCCCTTCCCCTGCTCACGCTCTGTCTCTCAGTCTTTCAAAAATAAATAAATATTAAAAATAAATAAATAATAAATAAAATGTATTAGCAAGGAATAAGAATAGGTAATTCATAGGTGGGGCACATTTATTTTTTATTTCTTTTTCTTCCTGGTTTTCTTTTTTAATTTTTAGATTTACAGCTAATGGTAGAAATTAAGGGAAATACAAGAAATATATAGTGGAAACGTACATTGACAACCGCTGCAATGACAGGTTCACTTTTTAATACTCTGTGTTTTTAAAATAAACCCCTTCCCCACCCCCCTTGAACATGTATTCTTAGTTCATCAATTTTCAAGGCATGTGTTCTTAGTTGGACAATTTTCTTCCTGGTGGAGACTGAATTATCTATAGCCTTACCTACTCTTGTAGCTTCTCTCATTTTCAATTTGTATCTCCTGAGATCACCCTTGGAGGGTTACATGTGGGAGTTTTTTGTTGGCTGGCCCTTCATTCAATTGTCCAGAACACAGATCACATGATTACATTCAACTGAAGTGAAGCTGGAAAATGCTTTGCTCTGTGCACTGTAAGAAAAGGAAACATGTTTGTTATTAGCTAGAAATCTCTTCCCCAGTATACCCTTCTGATTACCAAATATTTTTTGACCTTTTTTCCCTCATATAAATCCTTGCCATAACCTGTCTAAAGAGACAACCTAACGTCCCATCAAGCCAATGTATCCACCTCAAAGACTAAGTTCTTCAGATATGCACAGTCTTCTTCATCATATATGGATATATTTGTCCAAGGAGAAAAGGCAAATTATTAATGCTGCTCTCTACCCGTTCACAAAATACGGTGAGGGAACATAGCCAGGATGAAGTGCTTCTTTATATAAATGCTCTCGTTTGGAAATAAAGAATGGGAAACACTGAGTAGTCACTTATCCTAGCAATTATGAAAACATGCCAGACTGGTATTAAAAGTTCCCTCTGCCTTGGCAGTAGTTGTAATTCCTTGAAGAAACTGAATTCTCCTCTGTACATTCTGTTTTTGCTTCCCCCANGGATATTCTTTCCTGCTTTGTCAAAGATCAGTTGGCTGTATACTTTTGGGTCCACTTCTGAGTTCTCAATTCTGTTCCATTGGTCTATGTGTCTGTTTTTGTGCCAATACCATACTGTCTTGATGACGACAGCTTTGGTAAATTTTATCCCATGGCCACATCTGAAGTATGCTCTTCAGGGGGACTACACAGGTGTTATAGTCCACTTCTTGCTCCCACCAAGTTTGGGGATCCTGAGGTCATTTGAAGTTTTAAGTAGACTTTTGTTTTTTCTATCTAGGCATATGCTACTTTCATGCAATAGTTTCATTAAAAACACAGTAGACCCCTAAAATATCATATTCACGTGCCTATAATCTTTAAGACCTTTTGAAGACATAATTGTAAAGACTAATTTGGTTCTTTACTTTCTCTGTCCTTTAGACTATAAGTTATTAGCACGAGGATATCTGCAACACGGGCTTGGGAAGGAAGGCAGTACACTCAATCTGACCTTTGCGATAGGGTTGAGCCTTAGTGGGTTTTGTTGCTCAAAGCTCCCCTCAGTTTTAATCCCTTATTGTGTGGATTCTATAAATAGCTGGTTTTCCGAACCTTTGAGTTCCCAGTTGTCTGAGCTTTCTTTTCCTCGTTTCATTTCTGCTTGAAAGCTGACTATCCTTTGCTGGGTTCATGTCTTTCCTGTAATATTTTACTAAAGGCCAAATGTGAAAGTACATTATTAATCTTACTTCTCCAGCTACTTTCTCTAAAGCTACAAGTCAAATAGGCACTTAATCCTCTACATTGAGTATTCATTTTCCTCCTTCTGTCAATCACATTTAGCACAAATTGTAACACCGTCCTCTCCTTGAAATATGTTCTTTCCTTTGATCAACTACAATGTACTCTGCAGGATATTTTCCTACCTCACTGTTCTCTCCTGCTCAGTTGGCTCCGCTGGAAGCACTTTCTTTTCCTAGACTTTAGATATGGGAGTTCCTAGCTCAGTTGTCACATTTCTTGTCTCTTTTTAGACTCACTCTCTTGGGGAGTTCATCAATTGCCATAGCTTTAAATAATATTTATATGATAATAAAGCCTAGGCTATCATCTCAGTCTTTCCTTTGACATAATTTTATTTAAATGATAATTTATTTTTAATGATATAGTGGTGTTCATCACCTAAAAAATATACACATACACACATATACAGAGACTCACATATTTTCAGAAAGAGAAGAGGAAGGAAAGGCATAAAACCACAGAACATTATACACATGTATTTGTCTATCCAGTCTTAAAATGTAAACTCAGTGGCAACAGTGATTGATATGGTAAATGTTAAATTCCCAGGTATATTGTACAAATGATTATTTGTTGACTAGATGGTTGGCTTAATACACATTCATGACATTTTACTTCAATAGAAATATGCTAATTTTTATTTTTTTATTTTTTTAAATATTTTTATTTATTTCTAAGAGAGAGAGAGACAGCGTGAGCAGGGGAGGGTCAGAGAGAGAGGGAGTCACAGACTGAAACAGGCTCCAGGCTCTGAGCTGGCAGTCAGCACAGAGCCCGACGCGGGGCTCGAACCCACGAACCGCGAGATCATGACCTAAGCGAAAGTCGGACGCTTGACCGACTAAGCCACCCAGGCGCCCCGAAATATGCTAATTTTTAGAATAACTCATTCTAATGCAGATATATCCTCTGTACTTAAGTTACACATCAGTTGTGTGATATGTTATTCTTTTTTCTAGACCCCAATGCTCTGGCTGGCCAGACTGGCCCTGATCATGCTCTTATAGGAGGAATAGTGGCTGTAGTAGTATTTGTCACGCTGTGTTCTATATTTCTGCTTGGTCGATATCTGGCAAGACATAAAGGTAGGTAATATTTAACACAGTATTCTTAACTTTGGCAAAAAAACATATTCTAAAGACTAGCTTCATCATGAAATATTAAATGAGTATGTATATATGTGACAGAGAGAGAGATCTAAATATGAAATTATTTCAGAGAATTCTTGATTATTTTACTTAATGAAAGTTGCATCGGTTTAGCAAAATAATGTTTAGCCAATGGCCAAATGTTACAGAGTGAGTCACTGGCTCAGAGAAAAAAAAAAACAAAAGAAAAAGAAAACTAGTAACTTTGTAACATATCTCTAGGATTGACATTCAACTATAATGTTAAATGATCGGTCAACATTTTTGTTTATAGGTTTATAGACACACATATGGCCATATTAGTGAAGAAAATGTGTGATTTTTTTTTTTTTTTGCAATGGGCTAGGTAGCAAACTATTGATATAATCTACTTTTAAGTGGAGTTTTCAAAATGAAAGATGACACATTTTATGTGATCATTATCAACATCTTAACAAAGGGGCCTGATTGCTACAGCTGCATAGATCACATGGTCTGTATCCATCATTAAAGAAATCAAGCTACTCATTACCGATCCCAGTTAGGCAGTTGCCTCTAGTTAACCTGGCCACAGCTTCATCTATAACATATACCTGAAAACTGAGAAAGTGTGCGACATTAGAAGAGTAAAATGTATGGTTTATTATGTCTCAGAATGTGTTCTCACATATAAGAAATCAGGCATAAGTTCCCTCCTCAATGAATGCAGTGCTAATGCTGGCTATTTTACCAGTCTCACAGAACTAACAAATACTTTTTTTTTCTTCCAATACCCACAGGAACATATTTAACAAATGAAGCTAAAGGCGCTGAAGATGCACCAGATGCTGACACAGCCATTATCAATGCTGAAGGCAGCCAAGTCAATGCTGAAGAGAAAAAAGAGTATTTCATTTAAAATTCTGGCCAAGATTATGAGTTTTCCTTACCAGGCTGGCTGCTGGAGAAAACTGGCTATCATCTTTCAGAATTCATTTCTGCCATCTTCTGCTACCTTTATTAACTTCCATACCGTACTGCTATCAGTAGCCAGTGTATACCAACAATCAGCTGTTGAAAGCATCATTCTTTAATTACTGTACCATCCATAATGCAGGACATTTCTTACTGCCTAAATTCCATACCATTGCTCTTTTAACATACAGTGCTTGAATATACAGCCTTAACAATGTTAATCATCTCCTTGGATCATGGTATTGAGTTGTCTTTAATACATTGAAAAAAGTATGCAAAGTTTTTTTCCCCCCTCATTTTTTCCCCTTTAAATCATAAATTTTGTCAGTTTACCACTGGACAGCTTTCATGAGGAGTAGGATTAGGTAAAGACCTAACACGTTTAAGTTTAATCAGAGGTTAGAGGTTTACAATGTTTTCTACATGTCCACCTTCAAAGACATGTCTGGAAACATACGCCCTAGAAAACATATAATAGAATAGATTCTGGAATGTCTGAGATTATACTAGTAAAGCTGTATCAATTTGCTATTTAAAAATATAGTGTTTGGTACAGGAGCCATGTGTATGAATTGCAATCATAATATGACATCTTATATAGTTATGTAGATCCCACCATTAGGTTATTTTAGCTTCATTTACCAAGAAATTTTTACAAACACTTTACTGCTTTTGGAATCACAAAGATTTCATTCATTCCTCTAATTTGATTCTGTAATTTATTTGCTCCATCAGGACTCACCTGCCTAAACAAAATTGAAGTATCCATAGGGCACAATTTTGAAACATTTAGTATCTGTATATAGTGCATATAATAAATCCAATTAAACATTATTTGATACATATTTAACTTTTTTGGCTGTAGGTAATTCAGTCATAAGTAAGCATTTTCTAATGTCCATTATATCCCTTTAGATATTACTTAAACCAATATTATAAGTAGATAACATGTATTAGTATTTCTGTCTGTATGTCCTAGCACTGTTCAACAACAAATTTTTCTAGTTCTTGTTAATTTTTATTTGTTATACAATGGAAGCACAATGTTATAAGGAAAGGTAATTTTAAGCTAACAACCAGTGCACAGCCTCAGGTTTTCAATTACAACCACAGTTGAATAATAACCTAAAAGTAAACTCTTAGTTTGCTAAAAATTAAAAAAAAATTAATTTGGCAGTTCCAGAGCTGCTTACCTATGTTGGTTTGCCAAAAAGAAGTGTTTAAGATATGTTTTCTGTATAAATGAACTAATTCTTTATATTAAATTCCTGTCTATGCATTTTGTGAGGTACAAACTTATGAAACAGTGAGTGATGGAGAATTTCTGCCATGCTTTTAACTCCAAGGTGAAAGTCTCTTTCTCTGGATTATTTCTGAAATTTTGGTGTATTTAACCATTAAGAAATGCTGTATTCTTAAATATGACACAGAGTCAATCTAAAGTCATATTATTTCTTCTAGTAAAAGACAATACTGCTAGATTAGTTCTCATTAAATTTATTATATGCTAAAATTAAAAATCCAGTTAGATAAAAAATTATTTTCCCATTCACAATCATTGCACCTTTAAGAAGAAAACAAATAGGACAATATGGTAGCTATACTTGTGATGTCTGAAAGCATGATGGCCTATGGTTTTAAAAATATCTTGGAATTTATTTTTGGGAAATAAGAATGGTTGAGTATGACATCATGTACTAATATCAAATGGAAGACAAGGGTGCTGTATCTTATTTATCAGAAAAGTATAAACTTTTAAAGACAACGTTAGAATTTTTAAATTGTTTTTTTTTATTGTTGAAGCATTTATCTTGTTGATTTCTTACAAAACAAAAAGGACGATGTCAGACAAGCAGCACTTTTTCAGAATATACAGAACATAAATAATATGATGTGGTTGAGTGTTAACATAATAAATCATATACAGTATGACATTTTAAGGAAATAAGTCTGCATTGATGTGATTGCATGCTTGTTTTTACAGTTCACTCCATACCATCTGTGGAAAAATGCAATAATATGTTAATATAGTATGGTAGTTTGAGAGAATCAGGTAGGTGCTACTAGACACATTGAAACTAGAATAGGTTTATAAACTGTTCATATCTTTCAATGCATAATCTTTAGAAAGCCTCCACAAAACAAATTCATCCTGTTAGTACAAAATGGAAAGGTTCTTATTACAGAAGTAAGTTGTATAAACTGCACCCTCAATGACTATTTAAAGCTTAATTTCAGGATGCACTTACAAAATTACTACTCTTCATGGATGGTGTATTTACATCCCTCTTCATTTTGTCTATATTCTACTTGGCTCCAACTGCTAAATTATTGCCTAAACAACTCAATCATTATTTATAGCACTATAAAATTAGAAATCAAAAATTGGTTGTATTTCAAAAATTTTGACTCTTTTAACCCGTTAGAGTAATATAAAAACTCATTAGAATTCATAAAAATAACCTAATATGATTTGTGGGCTCTAATAAAATGTTTTGCCAGATAAAATAGTTCGATTTGAATTAGGGATCATTTTTAGTTACTGAAAAATATAGCAATAGAGTCATATTTTCCTATCTTTAAAATGTAGTTTATTTTCACTAAACAAGTAAATAAGTTGTAAAAGTTCTGCTCATTTCTACCCAAATCAGGAAAAAAATAAATAACATTTCAAAATAGAACCATGTCAATTGCAATGTCTGAAATGTGCACATGTGTATGCACAGAGAGCCAAATTCTGTCTCTGCTTAATGAGCACAGAAGCTTTGGAACTCAATGGAAGGAATGTGAACACACATACACCCCTAGTAGAATATGGAGCATTATTCTTTACCAGAAGTAACTATTCTCTGCCAATGTACTGTTTACAGTATAAATTGATCGTTCAGGAAAAGTGTAAACAGCATTCTTCTTTTTCTTCCATTCTTGAATGTCCTAGATAGAATGATTATTAAAATTAGGAAGAAAAAGGAACGTTTGTGAGTCCAAGAGCAAAGATAGAGCACATGAGCATAGTATCGATATGTGTATGTTTATGTGTGTGTGTGTGTGTGTGTGTGTGTGTGTGTGTGTGTGTGTGTGTGTGTGTGTAAGAGAGAAAGAGAAAGAAAGAGAGAGAGAGAGAGAAATTTCAACTTGTTTTCTTTTCCCAGAGAATCCAAGAAGCAGTTTAAGGAACCTGATATTGGAGTTTAATCTAGAAACTGGATCTCATATTGATTCAAGATGATTAATATTGCATTGAAATCCCTCAATTAAAATAGAGAAAGAAAACTAACTTTCCTAAATATGGCAAAGAAGCTAACACCTCATTTATTTTTGTTTCTTTGTAAAAATATAAATATCTCAATTAAAAGGACAGGCTCACTTGTAATTATGTACTCATGACTGTAACAGCAGTGAGATTCCATATAGGCACATGTACAGCAGCTGTTTGACGGTGATGGTTCTTCCATGTAACATACCAGTTATCGTGTAATTTAGTGCCACTTATTACAAAGTGTTACCAAGGGGAACATTGAAAATACTTTTCCTTTAGACATATGGATAATTTGATGAATGACAAATATGAAATTCATATTACATTTTTTAATTGTGGAGAAAATGCGAAACCTCGTATCTTACTGCAACTTCCCTTTCATATTGTTAATTACTTAGAGCCCACTAAAAATGCCCACTATTATCCCCCTTTGCAAATGGTGATCTGTGATGAATATATGAAATAAAACAAGCAAGCATAAAGAGCTGGCAACCACAGCTGAAATAAGTGAAACACCTAACAAAAATTACTGAGTAATGCTTTTTATTAAGTGGCACAAAGTACACACTAAAAACTATGCAAAATATAGGTAACTACAGTGTACGTACATGTAAGTATCTTGTACTTGCTGTGTATGGATGTTGGAAACCCATGTAATTATAATATGCATTTTGAATATTGGGAAAGAGGAAATCTTAGTGTAGATAATAGAATTTGTTTTGAAATATACACTGGCAATATTGAAATATACTCAGTGCAATATCTGAAATTCTATTGCTGGATACTTCATGCAAAGGGATTTTAAAGAATTATTTAACACCATCCAAGAGGTTGCTAGCCTTCACCTCCCCCACACTAAAGCATTAATTAAAAATGCAGCTGATTCAACAACAACACTTTAAGTTTTTCTCAATCATGAATGCGACACAATAAAATTATTTGGTCTACTTTTTAGCAGAACTGGAGAGAAAGAAATAACCTGAGTTTTAAACTTTGCTTGATATCTAATTGGATTTGGAATTCTTAAACTTTCTTTGAAATATGTGTATGTTTTAATAGATTATAGTAGTTTTATTATAAGTACAAATTTATTCAGTCAAAGAACACGGGTTACCCCTAATTAATAGTTAAGGTCACTATATCTTAATGGGCAATTTTTTAGGCTTTTGTTCTATTTATTTTATTCTTTTCCGTTTCTCTCCCTATTCTCTCCCAGACATGCCCTTTGCACTATACCCTTCCAAAGGCAATGGATTGAAAGTAACAAGATTATAAAGAGAGCTAAAGGGGACAACGTATCAGAATGGGTTCTAAACTCATCAGCATTTTTATGTATTGAGATTATTAATATTGAATGCAATAGTTATTGGATATAGCTGGTAAGTTCTCTGCCATGCATACTTACAATAATCCTTCTACCTCTCACTTTTAACATGGGCTATGATATAGAAGAAATAATGATTTACAGGATATCCCAGGAAGCACTCTTCGGGACTTTCATAACAGTCCACTCCCCAGCCCCTGGGAAATCTCAAAAGCCAATTTCTTTTAGTGTATTCAGTGGTGTATGGATCTGCATTGGTTTTTCCTTTTCTATCATTAACTTTTCCTGTAGGCAAAATATGCTAATTTTATAAGGATAGTTCTCATGCCTACTGATATTTCACTGTAATATAATTGTGTTGATTTTTAAAAAATAATTTAAATGGCAACACTTTGGAATCCAATCTGACATTTCATTTAATATTTAAAATGCAAAATTTTCTCATAAATTAATGCTGTGCTTTTAAGTAAAAATTATGTATATGATTTATTTTCCCAAGAAGTGTTATCTATGTGATGCAAAAATTTAAGTATTTAAAATTGCCTCATTAACAAAATACCTGAATAATGAATGCAAAGCCTTGCCACCAATGCCCACTTTATTGTGTCTGCTTAGACGTAATATGAATTTTTCAAGTGATGTAATTTAATTATTTGAAAAGGAAATTACATTTTAAAAGTAGATTTTTCTTTAGAAAAAACCACACACACAAGAAAATTTTCAAATTATGATGTTAAATCTATAAAATATGCTTAAAGTAAGATGTTTCTATGTTATGTGGTTATGTTACAAAGAATTTTTGGTCGAATCTTTACCATCTTTTCCATATATATATATATGTCATATATATATATATATGTTAGTTACAAGAACTGTATGGTTATTTTGGAGAGAATGGGCCCACATGTGAAAAATATGTAAAGAGAAAACACTATTTTCCCCTATAACACATACTGTATATTTCAAAAGAAGAAAAGTTAAAAGATATTTGAAGATTGCAGGGGCAAAAAAGAAAAAAAAAAGCCTCCCAGGGCTCAGCACTTAAGCACTTTTCCCACATCCAGGGTCAGAACAGCGGTGATTCTCACACGGACTTTTAAGTGCGGTATGAATGCCACATTACACTTCTATTATACACAGTACTGTCAAACCTCAAATGTTTTCTTTCTTCAGATGCTTTTCCTTGTACATGCTCCTAGTAGACACTTTTCTCTTTATATTTGCTGATAGTGAAAGTTATATGCAATAAAATATTTGATGGTTGAAAGCAGTGGTCACCAGTTGGTTAAAAAAACAAACAACAAAGTATGAAATGTAAACTGAATTGTTATCTCTTTATCCTTTTTGCTTTTCTCTGTGTTTCTAATGTATTGAATGACTCATAAATAGAAAAATAATTTAGAGATTTTTTCAAAACTAGTACTTTCTCCTTATAAATGTATAAAATTTTAATCTCTTACAAATTTATTTAACTGTACCTGCTGTACTTATTGTAGATTCAATGATGCAGTTAAGTAGTAACCCAAGAGTTTGGGTTTACTGACCTATTTTCTTCATATTCAGTTCACATCAGTATTTGTGAATTGGTTGTTTAGCTTTTCATTCAACCAAAAACTATTCCCTCAAGAAAGCTCCATTTTTATCATAAATATTTCAACATAATCAACATTGGAACAAGTCTGCCATGTTAAACAAAAAAAAAAAAAGAATTTAAAGACTTATCTCTGAAAATGGTACCCAGAAATGCAGGTGTTCCCAGTAATATAGCTTCAAAAATAAAATGTTCTGTTTATATGACATGAAATTCATAACTTTTGGAAGGGTATATTTATGAAAATATAAAAATAAATTCTGTGCTGTAAAGAAGATTTGCCAAAATAAAGCATATTGCACAGAAAATAGAAAAACACAATTATTGAATCTACTATTATCATAAACATCGTCAAAAAACAAAATGCATATTGTAATATTAGGTACATGACACTTGCATGTTGATATGCCTATATACTTACAAAGTATTCAATGTGTACTTAGTGGCGCTTAAAATATGTCATGTACAACTCTTATAAACATTCTTACAGGGTTCCCATTTGCACTTCATCTTTCAGTAAAGTCTTGTCAGAAAAAAATTGTCTGATACATATGGAAAAATAAAATTTGAATTTTAGTTATCTGTTGGACATTACTGAATTGTCTATTCATTTAGTTCATTTTCTTAGGTCTGAAAGCAGACATTGAAAGATGGAACTTTCTTTTTTCCCACTGACAGGTTATAAAAGATGTTATAAACCAAACACATTATTTTGCGTATCTTTTTCAACTGACCACATTATCCATTCATTTTAAATTTTCTCAGTGATGCCTATTTTCCTTGTAAACTTCTAAGTGGAATTTTTAAAAATTAAGCAGTAGTAAAATGTTATCTTATTTGTACAACATTTAATCGTTACTCTTTGGAAAATATGAACCTTGTAATATGGTCACTAAGGGTCAAAAAATGTTGCTGACTTAGGGAAATTTGTTTGAGATTGCCAAAATTTCAAAAATCTGTAAAGGTAATTTTACATTCACTTATGTGTGTTTACTAATGTTGACTAGGAACAGAAGCAAAAATACCTAAACCCATTTTTTTTTAATTTTCACACTCTAACCAGTATTATATATTTCAACTACCTAAGATAATACAATTAATAATATATCCATCCTAAGCTTATGCCAATAAGGATTTGAGATAAGCTTTTAAATTTATGGAAGATTTTCTTTGTGTCTTTGGAAGTTCACTTACCATAAGGTATTTTATAGTCTACTTTAAATAACAGATTTTGTTATACAGGGTAAGCCAAAGGCTGTACAAGAATTAGTGTCATTGGGTCTGATATTTGTGTTGGACCATGAAATATTCCATTAAAATTTATCTGTAAATACAAGGCAAGATTTTGTATCTGGTTTATTTTATTAAATAACATTTTATTATTTTAATTCATTTTTTCCTAGCAAAAGCACCCCTGCAATACAATTTAACAAAGTTGATTCCTCATCAAAGATAGAATTCAGCACATCTGAAAGAAAATGACATTTGATATAATCACATTCTTTGACACAATCGGTTTCCCCCACTATCCAATATGCCCACTTTCATACAGCTGTACAAGCATATACATATATAACATCCATATTACCTAGATTAAAATCGTCTGTGTGTTTTCATATTGACAGTTGTTTCTGTATTCTTCGGCATTTTTTTAAATCAGGGAGGCACACTGGGAATTCTACTTTGTATAATTCAACTAAAGGATAGAGTTAAGTTTAGGTCTTCTTAATAATTGCATAGCGGCTTTAGTCCATGAGCGAGACCCTCATTATATGACAAGCCTGAATTGATGCTAAAAATAACTGCACACTCCTTTAAAACAAGAAGTTCTAGGAAATACATGGTTTGATTTTTTTTAAACCATATTTGTTTGTTTTGTGCAATTTAAGGATTTTTTTAATGTTTTGAAATCCAACAAATAAAAAATATAGAGACGAGATTAAAGGAAAAAAAGCAATTTCCTTGTTGCATTTTAAATGCCACTTTGTGCTACTCTACACTGCATGTTATATATTAAAAACATAACTATTGAACACCTACTATGTAACAATCTCAATTTCATGAAGTACACTATCAACCTGAAGATAGCATTTTATGCCCAGACCTTCAAAACTTTACTAAATTATCGTTCCAAGTATTGACCGTTTTCTGTGTTTTTGGTATTCCTGTATTGGTCACAGGAGTGGGGATTTCTGTCAATAATAATAATAAAAAGTAGTATGAGAAGTAGAATTTAGAAATAAAGAAGTCTTGTGATTTAATCAAACTAAAAAAACAAACAAATAAATAGCATGTCTTTCAACGAGTGTTCATGGTCTTAAATTTGATGGATTTTCTCTCTCTGAAGATGTTTAATGCTGACTTTTTAAAAAATACATCTGATTATTGAGTTAATACTTTATTATGTAGAAAATTTAGGAAATTAACATAACAATGAGCAGAGTCTGTTTATTATTATTAAAAGTTCTAAAATCACATGTCCTGCACATACTACCAAAACTTTAGTTCACGTTGTCATTATTAATGAAGTTCTTACATGGATGGAGGGTGTATATAATATAATCATGTGGCATTAAATATTTACGGAATATATTTTCACATAGATTGGAGGTAGAGTGGGACTTTTAAACTAATGAATTTTTGCTGGAAGACAACAATATGACAATCATTGACTCTGAAGTTTGAAAACATAATTATTAAAATTGGTATATCGAAAATATATGTCTTCTTTACTCACAAATTAAGAGAATATCAGGAAGTGGAAATTTTTTACATGTGTTGGGATTGAAAATGAGTAAAAGGGAAATAGAAGATTCCTAAAGTGTGTCTATTTGGCAATTATATCAAATAAGAACATGTCCTAATACCCTTCTGCCAGAGATCAGAGAAAACTTTACAAAATGGGATCTCAAAGGTTCAGTACTCCTACAAACTCTTAGTCCAAGGCAAGAGAATTTTGGGCTGTAAGAACTCCCACTCTAACCACATAATCTACCAAGTATATACTAATTTGCTTTAAAAGTAACTTTAAAATTGTATTTGTTTCCATGAAAATATAAAACAACTTTACCCCCCTTGCTATAAAATAAATTCCCATGCTTCAGGCTATATTTTGGGGCACTAAATCACACTTCCATTACCTCAGGTGACACTAACGCCCCTTCTTTGGTCTGTAAATATCATAGAAGGCATTAATATTTTTTGTCATATTTTGCTTACAGATTTTCCTGCTAATCTGACAGAATCATGTCAAATTAGACATATACACAGTACTTTGCTCAGAAATTGGGACCAATTTCAGTGTAACCATGAACTCCAACTTAGGAAACTGCAATAATTTTATACCAAACATTACGTTCCTAGCTGCAGAAATGCTTCTCACTCATGTTTGTCTTCTTTGTATGCAGCCATTAGCTATGATCTTGGTGCTAAGATATTGCAATAGGGCTCCCTATGCCCTTTCCTGACATAAAGCTCCTAAAAGCCTTGGAATCACCAGAAGTGATAAATGTCTTTTTCTATGTTATGAGATGACTGGTGGCTGAGGGCTTTTGGAAAGTCTCAGGATGGAGGCTGGTCAACAGGGGAACCATCCAACTGATCAGAGGGTTGGAATTTTCAACCTCTGACCTCTGGGAGAGGCGAGGGGAAGGGTTAGTCACCAGTGGCCAATGAATTAATCAATCATGCCTGTGTAATGAAGCCCCAGAAAAATCCCTAAAGTATGGTAGTCTGAGACTTTCCTACTTGGTGAACACAGGGAGGTGCTCAGAGGGTGGAGAGTTTGGGGAGGAAATGGAAGCTCTGTTCCCCTTTTCCATATCTAATCTTCCCTCTGGCTGTTCCTGACTTATAATCTTTGTAATCAAGTAAGTAAATGGTTTTCCTGAGTTTTGTGAGCAGTTCTAACAAATAATCAAAACCGAGCAGGGAGTTGTGCTTGTCTTGTAACCAAGCTGGACAGAAGTTGTAGCTAACCTGGACACCCACCATTGGCAATTGGCATCCAAACTGGTTTTGTGAGATGAGCCCCTAATCTGTGGAGTCTGCACTAACTCCAGGCACTTAGTGTCAGAATTGAGTTAAATTGTAGGACGCTCAGCTGGTGTCAGAAACTGAGTTGGTGTGAGAATCCCCAACACGCAACCCTACCCCACAAGCACACTTGTAGCACAGAAGTATTTAGCCAAGAGAAGAGAGCTGCTCCTCCTTTTCACACACAATGTAATTCTCTAAATTCAAATACCTATGCTTCTGGAGAGACAAAAAAAATATTGTTTTCCCACCCAGAAGAATTTTGAAAAAAATCTTCAAAACTAGCATCATGTTTTAACAGAGGAAACAAGCATAGGAGGTCACATACATGCCAAGTTAGTGGAAGAGTCAGATTTAGAGCATAAATCCAACTACTAAACTCCACTGCCTCTCTATTGTGCAATTGTGTGCCCTTGGGAGCACATAGATTCTCCTTGCCCCATCACTGTGTATAGAGCATTATTAGCAGTGTTCATCTTTCAGAAGCATAATCTATATTGCAGGAATCTTCGAGTAATCATTGTTAAAATTTGTAAGATTCTGGCTAGAGCTTCTCTCTGCTCTCGTGAATGATTAAGTACAACTATAATGTAAATTTTATTTAATGAGGTTGCTGGCAGTAAGTAGAAATCTAACCAGAGATTTATTTTATTTTTGTTTTCTATGGGACATGTAGAGGAGAAAGAGACAGTTTGGGGACATGGTAATTCGTGGAGGTAAGAGCTGAACAACTTTCTATTAATGAAGGCCTTGGATACTCTAGGGAAGCATAAAGATGTTGGGGAGCATATGATGAAAATAAGTACATTTCCCCAATTTATTGTACAAATTGGTTTGGCGCTCTGGAGGAAATCCATTGAAATACCAGTGAAAATGATCATTGCATACATTGTCAAAGCCCAACATTACAAACGATTTAAAGCAACAAACTCCATTTATTGAAAAAAGAGTCACATTTTGTTGAATGTATAAATATGAATCAGTTTAAATCTAAATCTATATAGCTAGTAGTCTGTTTCCATTTATGATCTCAGGCAAGACTAGATCTTAGATGGCAAGACTTGTTAGGTGAAGCCATATGCAATACTTACCATGAGGGCTGGCTTCATGGGTGAGTGGACAGTAGAGTTGCAAAGGACTTCAAACTCCAAACAGGGTCTCACATTTGGAGTTTCATTCCTTGCAGTGTTATCTCAAATTTCTTATTAATTTTCTTAGAATTAATGTTTTATAAGTGAAATCCAGTGGGATGATGGAGTATGCCCTGGGGGGTTGGAGCTTCAGCTTCTATGTGGTTCTGCCTTTCCACCTCGTTGCCTCCTAGGATAGGTTCTAGGCTTCTTAGACTCCACTCATATCTAGTGACCACCACATCCCACGGCCCCAGGCAGAGACCAAGGCACAGTCTTAGTGAGATGTGGGTCAGGAAGTTCTTGCTCCAAGTATGCAGTCACAAGGTGAGACAGGTGCTGAGGGCAGTCTGTACTCACATATGAATGGCCCCATGTCCAAGGAGTACAATAGTAAATGGCAATTAAGAGTATTATGGGTGAATACAACAGTACAAGAAAGGGAAATATTTTTTTCTGATATTCGAACAAAGGGTATCATGTTTTCATTTTGCAGAGAGCCCCACAAATTATGTAGCTGGCCCTGTTCACTGCTTCAATATGATAGTGACTATCAGTTACTTTCAAAAGTTTCTTTAGAATGACCCTTGACTATCTTCAGATGCCTGATTTAATGGGTGTATGGTAGGACATGAAATAATGTTTCTTTTTGGTTTTTTGGGGGGTTTTTTTGGCTAAACATTTTACAAATCTTTTCAGTTCTCTATTTCAGGGGAGATACTGGTTCAAAATTCTAAGGCAAATTTTACTTAGGAAAGTAAGATTTTCATTTTTTATTTCTATGTTATAATCTCTGTGAACAATGAAACTACAAAATTGAATAATGGTACATTCTTTTGAAAACAAATAATACAAATTATATACATAAAATATATGGCCCAGGGCTATTTTGTATAACTCAGGGAAGGGACTTGGCTAGTCATTTCAGGTTATGTTCTGCGGATATCAGTTTAATGTGGCAACTACAGTGATAAAAAGAAAAAGACGGACAAAAAAACAAGCCAACAATACAGCATAACCTGAATAATAGATTAAATAATAAACAGCAAATAAAAATAAATAGCAACTTACTTCTCCTTTATGATTAAAGTTGAGAAACAGGTGGAACATTATTCTGACTCCAATTCATAAACACTGTGTTCTAATGACATTCACAACAGTAAGTATTTCAAACCATTATCACTGATTTTGTTGAAATGCAAATCAGATTCCACCTATGCCCCGATCACACTTCAGTAACTCTATTTTCAGATAAAATTACATACAAAAATCTTTCTAATTTAATCCTGCTTTTGAAAAAAATGTTTATTTACTTATTTTGAGAGTATGCTAGAGAGACAGCACATGAGCAGGGGAGGGTGAGAGAGAGAGAGAGAGAGAGAGAGAGAGAGAGAGAGAGAGAGACTCCCAAACATGCTAAGTGTGGAGCCTGATGCAAACCTTGGGATCACGACCTGAGCTGAAGAAATCAAGAGTCAGATGCTCAACCAGCTGAGCTACCCAGGTGCACCTGATTTAATCATCCTTTTTGTTCCAATTTAGATTCCTGTTATTCCCTCTATTTTTACCCCATTATACAGTTTTCTTAAAACTTTTGCATATCATAAATACCTCAGGTTTCTTCACACTTTTCCCTCATTTGTGAAAAAAAATAATTTTTTAATCACTAGAAGATACCGGGCCAATCTTATGAGGTGGTGGTACAGTACTGAGTATATCAGACACTGCCCCTTCCTTATATACTTATATACTTCCTTATATACTATATATACACACATATATAGTATATATATATATGATGCATATATATACACACACACATACATACACTCTAGGAAGGGGAACGTATATTAGCCACATATTCACAAAAATTCACATATAATTGCTAATTCTGATAAATGTGGTAGATGTGTATGAAATGATCTAAAGGATGCAAATAGAATGCCTCACCTGATGCGGTGTCATAGTCTGAGGAGGAAATCCTGGAGATGATATTTGGATTAATTGTTAAATATTAATGAGGTGAACACACGATAAAAAACAATTGAGTCCAAGAAAGCAACAAATGTTAGAGGTTGAGGCAGGNGATAAGAAAGCATAAAAAAAAAAAAAAAAAAAAAACAGAAAAAAAAAATGCCAGAGCAGAATTACATGGCCTTTTATCTATTTGCATCTCACATGGCGGGGTTTTTTTTGCACAATCAGCATTAAATATTTATTCACTACCAACTATGTGCAATGCACTGTATTATATAATGTGGGTAATCTATGTGAGAGAAATGTAATAGACAGGGTCCATCACAAAAACAGAAATCCCTGAGAAAGTTTAGAGAGTGTTAGTTACACAGGTGAGAAGGCAAACAGGGGTAGTGAGGCAACCCAGGGAATAACACCATTAGGAAATTGCTATCATGCCCTTGCTGCAGAGACTGAAAAGCTCAGAAGCCAGGATCTTCCACCAGGAGCTATCACCATTGTGATGCTTCCAGACAGGATCTGGTGCTGTGAGTAGAAGACTGGTTTGTCTGTTGTTAGGAGGGTGGGGGTGGGGTGGTGTTCCTGAGTCAATGAGGAGCCCTAGAAAAGCAAATAGGAATGGCATTGTTTTCTCCCCTTCTCTGCTTCTAGTCTTCCACAAAAGCATTCTGGGTGAAGCCAGAGGGGGCTTGGCGATTAGAACTTGGAGGATACATAGCAAAAAGAGGGACTTTACCAGCACCAAACACTTTCTCTATTTATGGAACTTACAACCTACTCAAGGAAGATCACTCCTTGCTAGCGATGATTACCAAGGATGGTATTTTACCTTGGTATTATATCCAAGGATGCAAATGTTTTTATTCCCACAGCTCTTGTTGTTACATGCACAGGAAATTTGCACCAGCATCCACAAGACAAGGAAAATTAGCTCTAAAGAAATTACAAACTGTCAGATGCTTGAGGTTCAATTATTATAAATATTTGATAGCTATGGTTTTTTAACACATTTCATTTGAGTGTTCTGACTATTCGTATATGTTGAACCATTTTTGTGTACATGAAGATGGTCCCAAAACCCTTTATTTTATTTAAGCAATAACCACCTACTCTGTGCCACAGATTATACAATGTGCTACAGATATGGAGATAACAAAGATATACTCTATGTTGCTGAGAAGTAGAAGTATCAGAAGTATTTCTAAAGATAATCACCACACACCACTAATGAACACTATAATAAACATTTGAAGAGAATTCTGTGACGTCACTATGAAAAGAGTCACTATGATTGGCTAATAGTTCTAGAAAAGAAGGAAAATAAATATTAGCTGGCTCTTAGAAAACAAATAAGAGTATACAAAGAAAAGAAGATGGTAAAATACTTTCCAGGCTCGGGGAGTAAAACTGACAAACATGGAGGCCAATAAGATCTCGACATGTTTTAGCAACAGATCAATTTTTTTAAAAAATTTTTCTTAATGTCCTATTTATTTCTGAGAGAGAGACAGTGACAGCATGAGCAGGGGAAGGTTAGAGAGAGAGGGAGACACAGAATCTGAAGCAGGCTCCAGGTTCTGAGCTAGCTGTCAGCACAGAGCCCGACGCAGGGCTTGAAGCCAAGAACCTCACGATCATGACCTGAACTAAAGTCAGGTGCTTAACCGACTGAACCACTCAGGCGCCCCAGCAACAGATCAATTTGAGTGTGGTATTATAGGATTTTTCTGCAGCAGTTGAGGAAAATGAAATTGGCTTGGGAGGCTGGGTTTTGTTTACCTGTAAAGGAGTGTGCATTTTATTCTATAGGACATTATATATTTTTGTTATTTTTTAAGGTCCGGAAAATTTTACTTTTCTTAACAAAATCAAACGTTGAAGTCTAATGTACAAAATAATGAAATTGTAGCTGCTTAGTTAAATGAACTTGGAGAAG
Organism: Crocuta crocuta; assembly: GCF_008692635.1. NCBI lineage: Eukaryota > Metazoa > Chordata > Mammalia > Carnivora > Hyaenidae > Crocuta > Crocuta crocuta. The sequence continues at coordinate 11,866,166 of NW_027531917.1, read as the reverse complement.
TCTATAATTCCCTTTCACTAATCTTTGGCACCCCACGTTAACTAAACCTTTTAATTTATGGGAATCATTAGAAAATCATTGCTAGACATTAGTGAGTCAGCAGATATATTTGAATTGAGAAATTACATAATTACAGGTGTGTTTATGTTTGTTTTTGTTTTACAAAGAAAACTCTTACGGCAGCAAAGAGGAAAAAACAGAAGAGGCATAGATCCATTTATTAACTTGTTCAATAAATAGATATTTACTGAGCACCAGTCTTTTGCTAAGCTCAGTACAAACACTAGGAATACTAAGTGAAAAAGATTCACTTTTCTGCTTTCAAGATGTTAGTGAAGGAGACAAATGCAAACAAGCAATCTCAGCATATGGTACAAAGGAGTGTTTGGGCTAAGTTCAATGTGAACTGGGAATCTTACAGCATCTTAAGAAATCAAGGAGACTCCTAGGGAAAGTGACATCTAGATGGAGATGGACAGAATGAATAGGAGTTTGGGGGGCACAGAGAGCGAGGTCAGAGGAGGGAGAATACCTCATGTAGATGGACCGGCATATTCAACAATAGAAACAAGAAGCATAAAAACAAACACAGAGATTTGGGGAACTGCTGTTCAGTAAGAGCATACAGATTACAAAGTTGGAGACATGAGTTCAGAAAAGTAAGGAATAGCCAAATAAGGAATTCTTGTAAGTCTCATTAAGAATCATAGAGGGGCACCTGGGTGGCTCAGTCAGTTAAGCGTTTAACTTCGGGTCAGGTCATGATTTCACTGTTCCTGGGTTCAAGCCCGCATAGGGCTCTGTTTGACAGCTCAGAGCCTGGGGCCTGCTTCAGATTCTGTGTCTCCCTCTCTCTCTGACCCTCTCCTGTTCACACTCTGTTTCTCTCTCAAAAATAAATAAAACATTTAAAAAAAAAGAAAAAAAGAATTGTATACTTTACCCTTGGAAAAATGCTTTGTCATTAAAGTATTTCAAGAGTTTGGAGGCAGCAAGAACAGTTAGTACTACTAATAACAGCACTGTGCACATTTGCTGAGGGATTCAAATATTTCAAAAGTAATAGTATATGAGTCCTTAAAATTTCGTTGTTTTTACACATCAACTGACTGGTTGATAGGAAATGACCTAAACTGAGGCCAACTCCACCCAAAGCACAGATGGAAAAATGTGGTTATACAAACCCATCTTCTTCACTCCAATTCTGATGCCTATCATTCATGAAGATAGTCTTACTCTCTATTAGTCAGTCCATTTGCTCTGGTCACTTGTATTCATTTAGGTACCTTCTATCTTTTCTTTGTCAAAAGCCCAAGTCTTCATTAGAGGATTTTATCTTTGTTCAAGTCTGATAATATTAATATTCAATGCACTTCTCTGTTCTTTGTTGATACAACTGAAAATTTCACAAACCTAAAGCATGTTCATGCAATGGAATGTGTTAAAGTATAGGAGTATAGCATAAACTGAGGTTTCTATTTAATAAAAGAGATTCTGAATACTTAAAAAGTGAGTATGTGCTCAAAAAATATTTGTTGAATGAATGAATGGTCCATTCAAATTATTTGCTATGTTTCTAAAGGATGTTACACTTATTCATTTATTTAACAAATGTGTATTGGCGGCCTCCTATATTCCAGCTATTCTTCCAGGCCCTTATTATATTATTGTGAATTTAAAAGAAGATAATTCCTCATTTCATGGTAGTCTTTTATTGGGGGTGAGCTAGATACTATGCAAAAAAATAAATGCATATTTTCTTCAGGTTGCAATTACATTTATGAAAGAAAATAAAGCAAGAATGTAGAGTGGGTCATGCAGAAGTGGAGGTATTTGGTTTTTAATAGGGTGGTTATTAAGAGTTTCAGTGAGAGGTTCACATTTGAAAGGCAGAAAGGATAAGAAGGAATAAAATGTGTGGTATTTAGGAAGAGTGTTTTAGGCTGAGTGAACAGCAATGCAAAAGTCTCAAAAATTTTTGAGATACATTTGAAGAACAGAAGAGTCACTTGGGAGTGTAACGGGGAGGAAGAGGAAATGAGATCAGAGGAAGACTAGAATGGGAGAAACAATACTTTGTAGGATCTTGCAGGCTATTTTCAATACTTTGTCTTTCACTCTAAGTAAAATCAAAACCATGGAACAGTTTTGTGTAGATGAAGGACATGTTCTAACAGGATGTGACACAATTACCCTGGATTCACTGATAAGAATAGGGTGTGAATAAGGAGGAACAGAAGCAAGGACACTGGTTAAGAGTGTTATAATAAGTCTGGTCAAATATTATATTGATTTATCAAGGTAATGATAAGAAATTGTTAGAGGATACTGAATACATTTTGAAGAAGGAGCTGAGTATTTATTGAAGGATTGGATATGGGGCATGAAAAAATCAGAGGAGTCAAAACTCCCAAGATCTGACAATTATGGAGGACAGAAGTCTGAAATCAAGTGTCGGGCCATGCTCCTTTAGGGTATAATCCTTCTTTGTCTCTTCCTTGCTTCTGGTACTGGTACTGGTTGACAATCTTTGGTGTTCCTTGACTTGGCTCTACATTAGTCCAGTCACTGTCTATGCTATCATATGGCATTCTCCCTGGTATCCCTGTGGTTTCTTTTACTTCTTTTTTTTAAAGTTTATTTATTTATTGGGGGGG
>NW_027531917.1:11813151-11863378 GCF_008692635.1 Crocuta crocuta | reverse complement strand
AGGTGTTTTGGTTTGGGGGGGGGGGGGGGGGGTGTAGGGTCAGGGGAGAACACACATGCAGAGGAGGGTCAGAGAGAAAGAGAATCCCAAGCAGGCTCCCTACTGCCGTGCAGAGGTCAATGTGGAGCTCAAACTCAGGAAGGTGAGATTATGACCTGAGTTGAAATCAGGAGTCAGATACATAACCAACTGAGCCACCTAGGCACGCCTACCTCTGTGTTTTCCTATGGGGATTCTAGTTATAATGGAGTAAGGTCCCATCTGACTCCAGTGTGACCTCACCTTAACTAATTATATCTTTAATGGTTTTGGGTCCAAATAAGGTGTTGTAGGTTAGGACTTCAACATTTCTTTAGGGGAGGGGGACACAATTCAACCCATAAAAGATTGGTTTTAAGGAGATTAGGTAAAATGATAAAGAAAAACTCTTTTAGGGAAGTATGCTAATAGAGGGACAGAGCTATGGATGATAGCTGAAGGCAAAGTGGTGTTAACAAGATATTTAGTATGAACTTTTATTTTAACATAAAATGTTTAAGTGCTTTTATATTGATGAGAACTATCCAAGAGAAAAATTAGGGAAAAAATTAAAATAGTGATTCCGGAGAGGGAGAGAACATTTTGGCAAAAGATGATGGATTAGATAAAAATTGAAGCACCTTTGGATGGATTAGATAAAGATTGGTGCACCTTTGAAGAATAGAACTTAGCATTATACGGAGAGGTTTTTTTGTTTTTTGTTTTTTTTGTTGTTGTTGTTTTAATTTAGAGAAAATGGAAAGCAGAGTGGTTAAGTAAAAGGGAGAAAAGGAGGGGAGGAAGTATGGAGGGAGAAAGGGTGAGTTATAAAATTGTCCTATAGTAGAGTGGGGAAGTGAATGGACTAGAATAAAAAGCTAGGGAAAAATGTAACAATCGCCACTCAAAAAGCAGGGCTCACTGGAGTTAGTAGTCCTGGCTTTGAACAGTTTCCTTGTGCAATTTTCTAAGAAGAAGAAGAAAAAAGAGAGAGAGAGAGAGACAGAAAGAAAGAAAGAAAGAAAGAAAGAAAGAAAGAAAAGAAAGAAAAAGAAAGGAAGGAAAGAAAGAGAAAATGGTTAGGCATTTAGGGGTACAGTTAGATAAGATTTGGTTTTGACTTTTTAAAATTATTATGTAATTTGGAAACCAATGTATACAGGATTTCAGAGACGTGGAGGCAGGAAGAGTGGACGCCGAGTGAGCGGGCTCTCTGAGCAGCCCTGGAGTGCTGCCCAGAGGACCCCGTATTCTGTCGGGTCCGATCTGGGGGTCCGCAGCAAAGCTGGGGGCCAGACGCAGACCCGGAAGTTCTCAGGGCTCGTAGAGTAGCCTGCAGAGTTCGGAGGGGGCGGTCGGGGGTGGGAGAACGCGGAGGACCCGGTGATCCGCGCACCGAAACCACAGAGGTCAGCCGGGTGAGCCCCGGGCTGCGGTGCCGCCTTCCGAACGCGGCCAGGGGGCGCGGAAGGGGCGGCCCTCGCTGGGTGGGGGCTGCTCCCCGGCGGGTCCTCGCGGGGCCCGGACAGGGGGTGACCCGAGCTTCGCGGGGCGCGGGCGGCCCATCCCCGGAGACCCCTGCGAGCTGACCGGCAGGCCCGCGCTTGCGCGTTGCTCTTCTCCTTGACCTAAGCTTGCTTTTTTGGCAAGTGAGTAAGGTGAAACCATGAAGAGTCTAAGAAATGAAAAGACGGGTGCTTTAAAGTGACGGTAATGAGGAAGTAGGGAATATATTGGGCAGAGAAGAAAGCGAATGCATGGGAGGGGAGGATATTGAAGTGTGGTAATATCCCTGGATATGGCTGGTATATCACAGGGGTGAGTAGGTAAGAGAAACAGGCAGAGGTATTGTAATCCTATGAGATAAAATGCGAAACAGGATTAGGGGATATGGTAGAATGATCTTGAAGGAGCAAGGAGAAAGATGGGAGTTACCAACGCTGTCTCTCAGCCTGGTTCTAGAAAAGCTGTGAGAGAAAAGAGCCATCAGCTGTGGGTGGTAATTAAGAAGATGAAGAAGACCCAGTGCCCTTTGAATCTATGTGGTTAAGAAATTTTGATGGTTAACAGGTAGGCAGAATGGGAGGGTGTTTTGAAGAGTGCAAAGTTCCGGAGTTCTCTCCTGATTTCTGATTCTGAAAGTTGGGAGAACAGAGAAGGAGCATTTATATTCCAACCACTGTGACTCTCTCCTAGCTTATGCTAATAGAGTGTATTTTATATTTAAAATCTTTTAGTATAGTAGAGTGTTTTGACCTCTTAAAAAAATCTTTCTGGCTTGGAAATAACGGGCCTAGAAGAGGCCAGCCAATTCCTTGTGATAAAAAAGGGCCCACCCAGGTTATGAAAACTAACCAGTCCAGAGCCATACCTACTATACCTGACCCAGGCACCTCAGGAGATGAAATCCCTCTACCTTAATCACCATAGCCCAGGAACCAGGCAAGAGACCACACAGAAGCCCAAAACTCAGTGGAATTATTCACACTGGCCAATTTGAAACTGTTTAACCCATTCTGCCTTGCCTTTTTCTTGAAAACCCCAAGAATGTACTAGTCTAATGTTTTCCTTTAGCTTCTGTTCTCTTTCTCTTGACCATCCCATCCCTATTGTTAATAGGGCCTGTAAGTATAGTAAACTTTCTTTTCCTCTATGCCTCTCCTCTGTCTCTCTCTTTTTTTTTTTTTTGAGAGAGAGACAGATAGCATGAGCAGGGGAGGGTCAGAGAGAGAAGGAGACACAGAATCAGAAGCAGGCTCCAGGCTCTGAGCTGGCCGTCAGCACAGAGCCCGATGCCAGGCTGGAACCCACGAACCGTGAGATCATGACCTGAGCTGAGCTGAAGTCAGTCGCCTAACTGACTGAGCCACCCAGGCGCCCCTCCTCTGTCTCCTCTTGTGGCTGCACTTGACTGACCATGTCTTAAAAGAATACAAAACATGGGGTCAGCACGTATTCATTACATTGCTTATTTGCAAATCTAATAAACAGAAATAAAAGAAATTATGGACTCCCAATTAACAATTTTCACATATTGACAAGCCTTCTTGGTCTAACTCAAGCACTCATTTCTAAAATAAAATCTATCAAAGGCAAAAACCAAATGGTTGCTCTATTTTTTGGTGTATAGATATAGATAGAGATTTGGTGTGTAGATTATATTATATTGTTGTCATGATTTGTGGCCCTTAGGGTGTTATAAAGTGTCCTTGTTTTTCTTGTATAATGTTTTTTGGCTTGAGACCTACATGAATGATGTAAAGATTGAAACCTCTGCTTTCTTACTGTCTTTATTTGCCTGATAAATCATTATCCATCCCTTTATTTTAGTCGCTTTATATCGTCTCATGTCTCTTTTGAGTACAACACAGATTTAAGTTTTGCTTAAAGCCAATCAAAACATATTTCTTGCAATGGGTGAATTAAACTCAATTACATTTATTGCTATGACTAATATATTTGAATTGAACTCGATTGTACTCTATTTTTAATTTATTTTGGTATTTAGAAATATATCTATATGTCTCTCTATATATACATATGTGTAATTGATTTAGTATTTAACTTTATATTAGTTAATTTTCATGATATTCTGAGAACAGTGATCAAAACTTTTTCTGGAAAGGGTGAAAGGTAAATATTTTCCACTTTGTGGGTCATATAATTGCCCTGTCAGTGGCTGAACTGGAATAAACGCTGTTCAAAACCAATCATGGAGAATAAACAAATGGACATGGCCAGATTAGACTAAGGGACAGATGACCTGAGTGTTGTAGTCTGCTTTAGGCTGAATTTACCTTAGTTTCTACTACTTGATTTTCCATCTTTTTTTTTTTAATTTTTTTAGAATTTTACTTATTTCTGAGAGAAAGTGTGAGCAGGGGAGGGTCAGAGAGAGAAGGAGACACAGAATCTGAAACAGGCTCCAGGCTCTGAGCTGGCAGTCAGCACAGAGCCCGACGCGGGGCCCGACGCGGGGTTTGAACCCACTAACCGTGAGATCATGACCTGAGCTGAAGTCGGACACTTAACCGACTGAGCCAGCCGGGCACCCCGGTTTTCCATCTTAAAATAATTTATATTGACTTACACTTGAGATCTATATGGAAAAAAAATCCTGTAGATTGCTTTGGGTAGTACTGACATTTTTAACAATATTAATTCTTCTAATCCATGAACACAGCATAACGTTACATTTATTTGTGTCATCTTCAATTTTTTTTTGTCATGAAAGACGTTATAATTATCAGTGTAATTATTAGGTCTTTCACTTCCTCAGTTAAATTTATTCCTAGGTATTTTATTCTTTTTGAGGCAGTTGTAAATGGAACTTTCTTTATTTCTCTTTCTGATAGTGTTTTTAGTGGATAGACATATAGCAGATTTTTGTACATTAATTTCATATCCTGCAACTTTACTGAAGTCATTTTTTAGTTCTAAAGGTTTTGTTTTTGAAGTTTTTAGGGTTTTCTATATAAAATATGTTATCTGCAAATTGCGACAGTTATACTACTTTGTTTTCACTTTGGATGCCTTTTATTTCCTTTTCTTGCCTAATTGTTTTTGTAGGACTTCCAAAGCAATGTTATGTTGAATAAAAGTGTCAAGAGTTTGCATCCTTGTTTCCCATCTTAGAAGAAAAGGTAACCTTTGAGTATCATGTTATTTGTGGGTTAGTCCTATATGGCCTTTATTGGGTTGAGGTACATTCTCGTTATCCCCACTTTTTTAAGAGTTTTTATCATAAATGGATGTGGAATGTTGTCAAATGTTTATTTTGCATCTATTGAGATGATTGTGTGACTTCTCTTTCATTTGTTAATGTGGTATATAACATTGATTGATTTACTTATGTTGAGCCATCTACGTCTCCCTGGAATAAATCCCACTTGATCCTGGTATGTGGATTATTAATGTATTGTTGAGTTTGGCTTATGAATACTTTGTGGAGGTAATTTGCATCTATGTTAATTGTGGATATTGGTCTGTAATTTTCTTTTCGCATGGTGTTTTTGTCTGGTTTTGGTATCACAGTAATGCTAGTTTTGTGAGATGAGTTTGGAAATGTTTCCTCCTCTTCTATTGTTTAGGAAGAGGTTGAGAAGGGTCAGTTAATAGCCTCTGACCAGCCTTTGTATTTCTGTGGTATCAGTTGTAACTTCTCTCTTTCATTTCTGATTTTGAGTCTTATTTTTTTTTCTTGGTGATTCTAGCTAAAGATGTGCCAATTTTGTTTATTTTTTCAAAAAGTTTGTTCTTAATTTTATTGATCGTTTCTATTGTCTTTTTAGTCTCTATTTTATTTATTTTGACTCTGAACTTTGCCATTTCTTTTCTTCTACTGGTGTTAGGACTTGTTTTTTCTTTTCTAGTTCTTGAAATATAAGGTTAGATTATTTACTTGAAATCTTTCTGTATGTATGTAAGCTTTTATCAGTATGAACTTCCTTCTTAGGAATTGCTTTTGTTACATCTCTTAAGCTTTGGTGTGTTGTAGTTCCGTTTTCATTTGTCTCAAGATATTTAGTGATTTCTCTTTTGATTTCTTCTGTGACCCATTGAATGTTCAGTAGCATGTTGTTTAATCTCTACATATTTGTGACTTTTTCAGTTTTCTTTTTATAATTAATTTCTAGTTTCTTACCACTGTACTCAGAAGGGATACTTGATATGATTTCAAACTTCTTAATTTAATCAGTACTTGTTTTGTTGCCTAAAATGCGATCTGTCCAGGGGATGCTCCATGTGCACGTGAGAAGAATTTGTTTTCTGTTGTCTTAGATGGAATGTTCTGGTGAAATCTGAGTCCATCTGGTCTAACATATCATTTAAGACCAGTGTTTCTTTATTGATTTTCTGTCTGAATGATCTATCCATTGATGAAAGTGGAGTATTAAAGTCACCTACTGTTATTGTATTGCTGTCTATTTCTCTCTGTAGATCTATCGATATTTGCTTTATATGTTTAGGTGTTCCTATGGTAAGTGAATAAACATTTACAAATATTATATCCTATTATATTTACCCTTTTATCATTATGTAATAACCTCCTTTGTTTCTTATTATAGTATTTGTCTTAAAGTCTATTATGCATGATGTAAGTATAGCTACCCCAAACTATCTTTTGGTTTCCATGTGCATGGAACATCTTTTTACATCCCTATATTTTCAGTCTGTGTGTGTCCTTACTTTTGATGGAAGTCTTTTATAGGCAGCATATAGAGGGGTCTTGGTTTTCACCATTCATCCACTCTATGTCTTTTGATTAGAGAATTTAGTCTAGTTATGTTCTAGTAATTATTGATAGATATGTTAAGATGCTATTGCCATTGTATTAATTGCTTTCTGGCTATTTTATGATTCCTATGTTCCTTTTTGCTTTTCTTGTTCCCTTTCTTTTTGTTTTGATGTTTTTCTGTATTGGTATGCTTAGATTCCTTTTTCTTTATCTTTTGTGTACCTATACTTGGTTTTTGCCTTGTGGTTACTATGAGACTTATGCAAAAGGCTTGCAGAAGGCTTGTATGTTTAACAGTTTATATTGTTGATAATCATTTAAATTTTAACACATTCTAAAGGTCTATATTTTTACTCTCCCCCACTGAATGTTTTATGTTTTAGATGTCACGGTTTATATCTTTTTATCTTGAATATCCAAATTTTTGTTAATTATTGCATCTGTTTGTCAGTACTTTTAAATTGTGCATGCAGAATTGATAAACTTTATTATACATACATAAATTGTATCTCAAATTAAGCTAATTAAAACTATTAGTGATAGGTTAAGGAATATGATAAATCATACTGAGATAATTTTTTAACTAGATAGAAAAACGCAACTGTCATTCATCATATCATATTCAAAAATGAATTTTAGGAGTGTTTTGGTGGCTCAGTCAGTTAAGCATCCCACTTTTGATTTCAGCTCAGGTCATGATCCCAAAGTCCTGAGATTGAGCCCTGCATCAGGCTCTGCATTGGGCATGGAGCCTAATTAAGATTCTCTCTCCCTCTCCTTCTGCTCCTCTCCTTTTCTCTTTCTCTCTTTCTTTATTAAAAAAAATAGATGGATTAAAGAGGAAGGGATAATGGTACCAGGGAAAATAATCCAGAAAGATTTTCTTTTATGTATAACATTTTAATGAAAGAGTTGGAGAGCAGGGGTAAAAGTCAGACAAAAAGACAAGAAAATATCAGAAGAAAATATGGAAAATATGCTATATTATGTGTGTCAGTAAGATAGGTGAATATTACAGTATGACTTACTCTTTCTGTACTCTCACATAATAAGACTATATAATAAGTTTTAAAAAGAAGTAAAAAGAAGCAGAAGTACAGGTAGAAATTTTGAAAACAAGTGCAACAGTTATTAAGCAGAGGAACATTGATAGCCAAACATAATTATTAGTCATTTATTCTCAAAGATTAATCCTTCTTGAGGGACAATAAATAAGATATTGCCATATTATAAGTAACTACATTTTTCAGCATGTTTCCAAGAGGAAAATAAATTTACTGTAACAAATTATGTTTTCCACCCATGGCCACCACAATATTTCCAGTCATACATCGCACTTACTTTCACAGACAAATGGTATCTGTGGCCCATCCTTTTAAATCTGGAAGGGGGCCTGTGATTGCTCCCATCTACAGAGTGTGACAGAAGCCATACTTTGTAAATTCCAGGTGGAAGTCCTATTGAATATACAACTTCCCCTTGGATATTTCTTGGGACATATACTTTGGAACCTGAGAATCCATGTAATGAAGCCAATTACCTTGAAGCTGCTATGTTGCAAAATCACATAGAAATAAAGAGAGATACCCAAGGAGTCCTTAGCCATTCTGGTGTTCAGTCAAGGCTTCCTAGCTGAGGCTTTGCATCCCAGACACTGTCAAGCGAGTAGATGAGATTTTGAATGATTACAGACTACAGGCTTCAAGCTGTCCCAGCTGATACAGAGTGAAGCAGACACAAGTTAGTCCTGCTGAGGTGTCAGTCCAGACACCAGACGTGTGAGCAAAATAATTATTGTACACCACTAAGTTTTAGGGGTTTGTGTGCAGCATTAGATATCCAGAACGTTTGTCTAAAAATGGAAGGTAGATAGAATATTTAAAAGGAAAAACTGTCAGATGAGGAAAGATAGTTCTTTTCGATATGAATTTCATAGGGTAGTGGGGATTTTGTGTCTGTATCTTTAGACAACATATAGAATGCAGAACAGGAGTTTAGAAAAGAGATCTAGAGGAGTTGTAGATTAAGAAGACATTAGCTCAAAAATGATCTCTCTCATGAAGGTATATATGCTGTACCTTCATACTTCCAAGAGGTGATCTTTGCTAATTAAAAGTTCCAGATCATCTAGAAGGTGATATCAAACAGAATTCTTAAAGTGTATTTTTGTTTGTTTGTTTTCTATTTCTCATCAACATCAACCTACTTATTCAAGTTAATGTTAACCACATTAGTTCATAGTTGTTCTGTCAATTTTATTTAGGCTGTGTAAATAGAAACTTGGAATGATTAAATTGATTCTTTCCTTGCACAAAAGTGGAAGTTGTTTAATATGACTGGTTTTTTTTTAATTTAATTTAAAAAATTTAATCCAAATATTCTCTGAAGAACTACTAGACTAGGAGCCATCATGCAAACATTCATGAGTAATAGAAAGATGCTGCCCTTAAAGATACAAATATCTAGAAGGGAGAGTAAGATACTTCAACATAAAACACATATTTAAATAAATAAAATATGGAGAAGGCTATGGCAAATGTCGCAATAACATAGAAATTCAAAATGATAATATCTGACTGCAAGTCCATGGAGGAAGCTTTTCCATGGTGTTGGCTTATAAATATATACACATTGTTGATTGACCAAGAGAATATTTTAGATAGAGAAAACATTTTAGATAGAACATTTTAATAGAGCTTATGCACACTCATAAACTTGAAGAAGCACATAGCATAGCTGGAGACACTGTGCAGTTGAATTTACTTTGATAAGTACATGCATACCAAGGTAAGAATATTGGATTTTATCTTTTGATAAAATGACTTTTGATGGTTTAAGATAGAGTTGGCATGATAAAAACTGTATGTTAGAAATTTATACTTTTCTATTAAGGACAACTCTGAAATCTAGAAATCTGAACTATATATATGTATATGTATACACACACACATATATGTTGAATTTAATCATTCCAAGTGACAATATAAGTGGCATATGATATACTTTTAGTGTAAACTGGTGGAGTAAAGATTTCTTGTCATCTCCTAAATAGAGCTGGTAAAAGTAATAATAACAGAAAACAAAAGAAACAAACAAAAAACTTGATTTGAACCAGACTTGGGAAGCCCCAGTGCCTGCAGCATCAATACATGAAAAAATGTATTGAAAGAATGTGTCAAGACTTTGGCCAGGTTCACCAGGCAACTAGATTTCCTAAACCACAAGGCACAAACTGAGGAGTGAAAAGCAACTTATTTTGAACAAACAGATCACAGCATAGAAGCTCGTTGTAGAAATCTCCTGAATTTTGATTGACAATACTTAGGTTAGAGGAGAAGCTAGAAATCATGCAGACATTCTGTCACTGCAAAAGCTAGCTTTTAGTGTGACAAATTAGAGGAGAAACTATGGGGTTGCAAACAGCCTTGCTGTTGCCAATATTTGTCAGCTGAAGTTAAGTAAAAACTTAATCATTTCACACACACATATACCTTCCTCCCTCCCTTATCCTGGGAGAATGGTTTTGGCTCTCTAGAATACGTTCACTTTTCTCTCATAAGAATACTTGTGTGTGTGTGTGTGTGTGTGTGTGTGTGTGTGTGTGTGTGTGTGTGTTTCATTTGTAGTCTTTATGGTCCAGGTAAAGCTAATTCTGTCCTTGGATTTAGAGTTGAGAATAAAAGCCTGGCATCCCCTTGCCCCCAGAGACATTGTTATTTGTTTAGGAATGACCTGTCACTCAACAGAATAAATAAATAAGATTGAATTTCAGAAATTTTAGAAGTGAAAGCTAGGAAGTAAAATACTTTCCCCTTTTTAGCTTGTGAGTTTCCTGTGTCACTTGGGATTTTATTATTTCTATATACCAGATATTCGGCTGTAGTTTCTTAAAATAAAGTTATTTTTCTTTTGTGACTACTAGAGCATAAGAGAAAACAAGTTGAGTGCAAGCACAGTCATTACAGGGTATTAGGAACCTAGGCTCTGTCCAGCTCCATTCTCTTATTCTCTCAATTATGTGGCTCTTATGGTCACAAAATGTTTGCTCCATCTGCAGGCAGAAAGAAGATGGAAGGGCAAGGAGCTAAGATCTGGGTCAATTCAATCGATTCAGTTATTCCAGGAAAATAATATCATTCCTGGATCACATCCAGTAGAAATTTTCCATTTCATTTTAAGAACTTGCTTGTATGGTCACTTCTCAGTATCACACAGTCTTGTTACACAAATAGTGCTCAACTGGACACACTGCAGCTCTAAATTTGCTTCTATTAGTAAAGGAGAAAGGGAAAATAGATATTGGATAGTTAATGCACTTTCTGCCAGGTTTGGTAAGAAGAGCATTACAGCCTAGAACTCCTGGTAATAGAAGGAGTCTAGAAGAAAACAGTGCTGAGAGACTGCCTGATGCAGGCAGGCTTGGTCCCAGAACCCAGAGAGGGTCTCTCACAGGACCAGCTAAGAGGGTCTTTGGCTTCATGCAGGATAGAAATCAAACACAAGCTGGAAAAAGTAGAAACAGAGGTTGTTGAATAGTGTAGGTGACAGTAGCAGATGGTGTGTCTGGGAGATCCAGAAAAGAAAAGAGACTGAGATCTTGTTGCAGCCAGGGTTTTATATTGGAAAAAGATCTAGGGTATGTGTTCCTTCAGGAATCCAGGGTAGCGTACAATTAGAGCTAAATGTCAGGTAAACAATAGGTGTTACTCTGTAAATTACCAAAGATGGGAGTATTGATGCCAGTGTCAACTGCAGTTGGTTTGAAGCTAACTGATCTGAAATGTTTTTGGGATCTGTCTCTTCTTAGGTGTTATCTGGTATTTGGGGCCTAGGATAGAACTCAAAGAATGATTGACTTTCTTGCTGCCCCTTTGAAGTGCGAACATAGCTTCTTTGATTTACTCAAAGGCAAAATATGGAACGTAAGTAAATGAGTCACTGTAGAAAAATAGCAGAGATGGAGCCTTTCTAGAATGGAGATCCTTCCGCTTCCTTACCTCACTCCAACTCCAACCAAATTCTAATGACTGTTTGATATTCTGGCTCCTGTGTGCTGGTCAGCCCTACCCTGGAATTTTCAGATCCTGAATAAGAGGAATTCAGATAATTCTTTAATCCAGTTGAGTGTGTCTGTGTGTGAGTGTATTTCCTTGCAATTGAATAGGTCCAAAACATACCCATGGTGAAGCTTCTGGCTATACCAGAGGTGTATCAGGGCACCCTGGAGATGCTCATGAGAAAATGACAGTGGCTTAAACTGAATGTCCCTGGGATTTAATCTGTCATCACTCTAATTCACCATTCCACTTTCTTATTTATTGTAAACTTTTGCAAAAAGTTTGCCAGGAAGAAGTTTTCAGATTCATAAGAAGAAATACAAAGAGCAGTGTAATGGGCCTTAGGTAAAAGTAACTGAAAATAAACTATGAAAATGGACTTAGCATGCAAAAGACATTTGTGTGAGCTTACTAGAAATATGTTAGAGAAATTATAGCATAAAGCAGGTGAAATTCGGTGTACGCATTTTGTCATTATATTGATAGCATAGTGAGACACAAGGACTTAAAAAGTGAGACAGTGCAAAGAATTGAAAAATTATGTGGTGAAATTGATATAGTTATATATTTGCATATAAAGGAAAAAAAATCACAGAAATGGAGGTTGCATGGGAAGTAGGTACAGGGAAATGTATTCTCCTAAAAATCTAAAAATAGGGAGATAAAAAAGATAATTAAGAAAATTAAGCCAAGTGAAATATAAGAGAAAATTTGTAAGAAAAAGTGTTTTGAAAGAAAGTAGTAACTATGTATAATAGAAAAAGATGATCTAATGTATGTATTATTGTTGACACTTATAAAGAAAGCAAAATAAGTAGAATAGGCTAAATGAAAGCAGAAAACATATATTTTCCAAAGAGATAATTTAAGAAAACTTTCATAAAATAAATGAAAACTTATAGCTACATACTGACACTACAAGTTGTGTTTGGGAAGAAAGAATATGCAGATCAATTAACATAAGTGTACTTAAAGAAAAAACATTTTTACGTCAGAGAAAATTTAATTTGTCTATAAGTTGGAATAAGGCTGGCTTCAGAACCCCTTTGTAACAACATGACAATTAGGAAATGAAGAAGTATTGTTTCAAAATCATTGGGGAAGTAAAATGCAATTCGAGAATTTTAGGTTGAGCTAAACTTTTACTCAAGCATGAAGGCAACAGAAAACTAAAAACTTAGGATGTACGGCCCTTAGTAAGCCAATTTACAGGGCAAGTTTTAGCAAAGAAGTGAATTGGGAAACTTAATAAGTTTTAAAATGTTTGTAAATGCCAATTAAGCAACACAATTCTGGCAATTAAGGTAACAGAATGTGGAAGGAAAAAATTCATACATAGGGGTGATATTTAAATAATACAACCCAAAAAATCCAGGAATGTTAGCATATAAAGAAGGTAAGTGATGGATTGAAGCCATTGGGCTGTGGAGAAGGTAAAGGGAACACAAAGAATATAAAGACATCTTCACATTGTGGTTACGTGTAGTTCTGGTGTCAGACTTGGGTTGAAAGCCTTGGTTCTGCCCTGTACCAGCTCTGTGACCCGCTACTTCACATCTGCATATAAAGGTGTGTCATACTGTTCCTACAACATACAGTTGCTGGCAACATTAGATTAACCAGGTGTTTGTGGAGTACACAGAACAGTGCATAGCACATGTTATCCCCTTGAAGAGTGGTCTTTAACTACAAATAGACGGTCATGTTTAATAAGAGCTCAATCTGTAAGACTATCTGGGTTCAAATCTCAGGTTCACTTCTAGTTTTTCAGAAAAGAGAGTCTTAAGTTCCAGTTTTATTTCTTACTCCTTTGGAGTCTCTGAAATGGAAATAGACAAATTATTCCATTGATATGAATTAAACTAATCCTCTCCTATTTGTCATAAAGTAGTGACTACAGTATTCTTTTTTAAACTGCATATCTGCTTTAGTTTCCCTTGCCTCCGGAGACATGACTAGTAAGAAGTTGCTGTGGCTGAGGTCAAAGAGGTTGTTGCCTGCTTTCTCCTCAAGGATTTTGATGGCTTCCTGTCTTGTGTTTAGGTCTTTCATCCATTTTGAGTTAATTTTTGTCTGTGGTGTAAGAAAGTGGTCTGGGTTAATTCTTCTGCATGTCGCTGTCCACCTCCATTTGCTGAAGAGACCTGTCTGTTTTCCATTGGATATTCTTTCCTGCTTTGGTGAAGATTAGTTGGCCCTACATTTGTAGGTCCATTTCTGGGTTTCCTATTCTGTTTTATTGTTCTATGCATCTGTTTCTGTGCCAGTCCCATACTGTCTTGATTATTACAGCTTTGTAGTATATCTTGAAATCCAGGATTGTGATGCCACCAGCTTTGGTTTTCTTTTTCAAGATTACTTTGGCTCTTTGGGATCTTTTCTGGTTCCATACAAATTTTAGACTTGTTTGTTCTAGCTCTCTGAAGAATACTCGTGTTATGTTGATAGGGATTACATTGAATGCATAAATTGCTTTGGGTACTATTGACATTTTATCAGTGTTTGTTCTTCCAATCCATGAGCATGGAATGGTTTTCCATTACTTTATATCTTCTTCATATTCTTTGATAAGCTTTCTATGGTTTTCAGTGTATAGATCTTATATCTCTTTCATTAGTTTATTACTAGATATTTTATGGTTTTTGGTGCCAAAGTAAATAGGATTGATTCTTTGCTTTCTCTTTCTGCTGCTTCATTATTGGTGTATAAAAATGCAACTGATTTCTACATGTTGATTTTATATCCTGTGATTTTTCTGAACTCATTTATCAGTTCTAGCAGTATTTTGAGTGGAGTCTTCAGGTTTCCCACACAGAGTATCATGTAGTCAAAAAAGAGTGAAAGTTTGATTTCTTCCTTGGTGATTTGGATGCCTTTTATTTAATTTTGTTGTCTGATTGCTGAGTCTAGGGCTTCTAACACTTTGTTAAACAATAGTGGTGAGAGTGGACATCCCTGTCGTGTTCTATCCTTTAGGGGGAAAGCTCTCAGTTTTTCCCCATTGAGGATGATATTAACTGTGAGTCTTTCACATAATGGCTTTTATGATATTGAGGTATATTCCTTCTATCCCTACTTTCTTAAGTGTTTTTATCAAGAAAGGATGCTGTATTTTGTCAAATGCCTTTTCTGCATCTAGTGAGAAGACCATGTGGTTCTTATGCTTTCCTTTAGCAATGTGATGTATCATGTTAATTGATTTATGTATATTGAACCACCCCTGCAGCCCAGGAATAAGTCCTGCTTGATAATAGTGAATAATTCTTTTAATGTATTGTTGGATTTGGTTTGCTAGTATCTTGTTGAGAATTTTTGCTTCCATGTTCACCATGGAGATTGGTCTGCAATTCTCCATTTTAGTGGAATATTTGTCTGATTTTGGAAACAAGTTAATGCTGGCCTTATAGAATGAGTTTGGAAGTTTTCCATCTATTTCTATTTTAGGAACAGCTTCAAAAGAATAGGTTTTAACTCTTCCTTAAATGTTTGCTAGACTCAACACCCCAACAAACAAACAATCCAGTTAGGAAATGGGTACAAGACACTTTTCCAAAGAAGACATCCAGATGGCTAACAGACACATGAAAAGATGCTCACCATCACTCATCATCAGGGAAATACAAATCAAAACCACAATGAGATATAACCTCACACCTGTCAGAATGGCTAATGAAAAACTCAGGAAACAGCAGATGTTGGTGAGGATGCAGAGAAAGGGGAATACTTTTGCACTGCTGGTGGAAATACAGACTGATACAGCCACTCTGGAAATGGTATGGAGGTTTCTCAAAAAGTTAAAAATAGAACTAACCTATGACCCACCAATTGCACTACTCAGTATCCAAAGGATACAAAAATGCTGATTCAAAGGGGCGCATGCACCCCAGTGTTTATAGCAGCTCTATCAATAATAGCCACATTAAAGAGAGAGCCCAAATGTCCTTTGACTGATGAATGGATAAAGAAGATGTGGTTTATATATATAATGGAATATTTCTTGGCAATCAAAAAGAATGAAATCATTCTATTTGCAACCTTGTGGATGAAACTAGAGTGTATTATGCTAATTGAAATAAATCATTCAGACAAAGATAAATATTATATGATTTCACTCATATGTGGAATTTAAGAAACAAAACAGATGAGTATATGGTAGGAAAGGAAAAATAAGATAAAAACATAGAGACAGGCAAATCATAAGATACTCTTAAATACAGAGAACAAAATGAAGGTTGCTGGAAGGGAGCTGGATGATAGGTATTAAGGAGGCCACTTGTGATGAGCACTGGGTGTTATTTGTAAGTGATGAATCACTAAACTCTACATCTGAAACTAATATTACACTCAATTTTAATGAACTGGAATTTAAATAAAAACTTTAAAAAGAATAAAAAAGACAAGAAATAACAAGTATTTAAAAGGATGCAGAGAAAAGTGTGCAGGTGCCTTGTATCCTGTTGGTGGGAATGTAAATTGATGCAACCACTGTGGAAAGCACTATGGAGGTTCCTCAAAAAATTGAAAATAGACATATGATAAAAAATTTTTTAAAACCCTGCATGTCTGTATAAGGACATTCTGGGTTTTTTTTTTAATGATATAAAGATCTTTGCCTTATATTACCTTGAAAGCATGTCTCCTCACCCATTTACAATGCTCAGTGTATCTTTCAATGTCATATAATGTTCTCCTGGATATACTGTGATTTATTTTACTGTAATCCTTTTGAGACCTTTTAAATAACCTTTGTTATTTTAAAGAATGTTGTGATAAATAATCTTTTAGAGAAATTTTTAAGTCTTTATTCTTATTTCTTTTGAATAAATTCTTAGAAGTAGACTTATCTCAGAGAGATTATTTGACTGTTGATAATTAATTTTAAAATATTCATAAAAGTTATAGCAAATGATGTTCCCATTAGCACTGGGAGTTTCTGTTTTTACCTCTGCCAGTGACCAATATCAGCATTAGTTTTTAAGATGAAAGTAATTTCTTATTACTTTATTTTGCATATTATCTGTTACTTGTGAGACCATATAAAATGCTAAGCACAGGATTTGGGAACCAGATTTCTTTTACATTCAGATCCTAGATTTGCTAATTTATGGCAGTGTGACCTTATGTAAATTAATCTCACTGATACTAAGTTTCTTCATTTGTGAAATAGGAAAATTACAGTGTCTTGCCCAAACTGTTTTTAGGTTTTTTTTGTTGTTTTTTTTTTTTAAATATCTTTATTTCTAGGAGAGAGAGAGAGAGAGTGAGCAGGGGAGGGTCAGAGAGAGAGGGAGATACAGACTCTGAAATAGGCTCCAGGCTCTGAGCTGGCAGTCAGCACAGAGCCCGACGCGGGGCTCGAACCCACGAACCGCGAGATCATGACCTAAGCGAAAGCCGGACGCTTAACCGACTAAGCCACCCAGGCGCCCCATTGCCCAAACTGTTTTTAGAAGCTTTTCCTGATATAGTGTATGTTGAGTTCCTTGTACATAATATATAATTAATCTGTATCTAAAGTAAACGTATCATTCATATATTAATAATAGATATATTTTAGGTGAAGAGCATCTTCATATTCTTCATACTATTTTAATGAGTTGATTGTCATACCCTCCTCTCTGTTTTAAGTAGTTGATTGTTATATGCAAGTTGAACTCCAGGAAATTGGCCTGCCAACTCTACCTTTCAGTTTGCTGTGACTGTTTTTGCCCTATGGCTCCCAAGAAAGCTGCTTTCCTCTGTTCCTCACTCCCAACTAGTGGTTCTCATTTCCATATCTGCTACTAGCCTGCTCTTTTCCCTCTTCTCTGCTTTCTCCTTACAACTCTGCTTTCTCTGGGAGGTCAGCTGTGGGTGTGGCCTTGCTGTCTTCCTTCTATCTGATCCCATCTGTAATGTACCTAATGGAAATTCATCCACATTCCTAGCAGGTGTATGCTATTATTCCTTAGTTCATGATTCTGATGCAGGTATCTCTCTTCCAGGATTGGTTCATGAAGAACTTATATTCATGTTGATACCTTACCCAGAGTTAATCCAGGAAACATATTCAAACAATCAATGTTTACAAACATTGGTTTTGTCAACTTATTTACATACTCCCCTCAAGGGAAACACTTAATTTGGCATGAATTCTTCAGATGTTCTTGGCTAGCATCCAGGTATTTAAAAATAAATAGATAAAAATACACAAAAGCATGTTTAATTTTGTGTCATCTTTGAAGTCACTTATATGTTCACTGTTTAACTGAACACTCTGTTGAATGTAAATCTTTTATTACTTTTGTTTTTCTTTATCAGGACTAGAAAATAATGCTCTCGTTAGAGATTTAGTTCTCTACCCAAAAGTGCCTCCAACTGAGGAAACAGTACACTGGGAAACATGATGTGGTTTTTAACAAATTGCTAATTAATATCTGTTGCTTCATATTTGTGTAATGAATGGGAAACAAAAATATAAAAATGTTCAACTATCACAATCATTATAGGTACTATAAATTTTACTTACCTCTTTATTTCTTTTTCTCATACTGTTTTGTAAACTGTAAATGCTTTATATAAAAGGTGGAAAAGAACATCTTTGAATGTAGCAGAAAAATGAAATCTGAATTTTGGAGGATATGTATATATACACAGATTGCTTTTGTATATCTAAAAGCCTCAATTGCTTTTCAGAATGCTGCTTTACTAAATCCAAGTCAAAGCATAGCCTTTTCCATGAACCATCTATCAGGGTTGAACAAGCAAAACCTATTGTCTACTTGTACAATACTAGGACCCAATATTTTTGGTTACTTTTTTTCCAAGCTGCACCTGTAAAAACACATGATAATTGAGTATAGTTTCTGTACTAAAGAGGAAAGTTTACCAAAAATGTATTCTTGCATCATTTTTTATTTCCATTAGCTTGACCTTTTTCAATTGAGCTTAAAACATACCATCTTTCTTCTATGCTCTGAATCCCTTGAATTATAAACACACTGTAGGATAGGATAGGATAGGATAGGATAGGATAGAGTAGAGTAGAGTAGAGTAGAGTAGAATAGAATAGAACAGAACAGAACAGAACAGAACAGAATAGAATAGAATAGAAATACTTTGTTACTAAATCAACTTAAGCACTTTATAATCTTGCTACTTTAGTACATGGGCCAGTTGCATTGGTATTACCTACAAGCTTTTAAAAATGCAGAATTTCAGTCTACATTTCCAATATACTGATTTAAAATGTGTGTTTTAAAATCATGCTCATATGCTCATTAAATTTTGCACTACGAATATCTGATCCTCTTCAGCCATTTTCTCTTCTTAACTTCTTGCTTGATTTATGTACCACCCAGTATTGAGGTCGCTTGAAAAAGGTTACCAAGAATCCCATATTAATCAAATCCAGTTTTTCTATAGGTCATCTCTTCTTCCAGTCTTTTTCCAATATATTTCAGTGTCTGCAACGTTTCTTTCTAAAGTTTTCCTTCCTGAGTCTCTAATGGTAGTAGTGGAACTTCTCTAAATTCTCTTGGAACTGCATCTTTTTTGTCCCCATTTCTTCTTTCTAACATAGATGTCAGGAACACTCCAGTATTCTGGATTTGCTATCATTTTTATTCTATTCCTCATAAAATTACAATCACTCTTAAAACTTGGATAACTAATTTTAGGTATCTGACTTCCAAATCTTTATATCTCTAGCCTGCATTTACCCCATGAGATCTCTTTTATCTTAAAAAAAAAAACTTTTTTAATATTTATTTTGAAGTTTATTTTTGGAAGAGAGAGAGAGAGTGTGTGTGTGTGCATGAGCAGGGGAGGGGCAGAGAGAGAGGGAGATACAGAATCCAAAGCGGGCTCCAGGCTCTGAGCTGTCAGCATAAAGCCTGACAGAAAGCTTGAACCCACAAACCATGAGGTTATGACCTGAGTTGAAATCAGATGCTTAACTGACTGAGCTGACCAGTGCCCCAAGATCTCTTTTTATCTTAAATAGCTTGATGAGCACCCAACCAGCGTATCTTCAAAGTCAGTGGGTTTGAACTTGAACTTAGACCTTTCCTTCCCAAATTACTTTGGCTATTAGGCAAAATGTCATGGTTTATTTCTCAATACACTGTAAATTCCTTAAAATATTGATCAATTTAATCTAAATTCCTAAAATATTGATCAATTTAGCACTTTACAATTTGAAGGAATACAAAAACAATTACCATATAGTTCACTTAACTAACCAGGTTCTTGCATTCAAATGTCTATTTAGTTCAATTCTACCAAAGTGGTTCTTAGGAAATTCTGGCAGGGTTCTTTAAATTAGGATTATTTTTTAAAGTTTATTTATTTATTTTGAGAGAGAGAGGGCGTGGCGAGGCACAGAGAGAGAGAGAGAGAGAGAGGAAGAGAGATAATTGCAAGCAGTCTTCACACTGTCAATATGGAGCCCTATCTAGGGCTTGAACTCACAAATGATGATATCATGACCTGAGACGAAATCCGGAGTCAGACACTTAATTGAGCCACCTAGGCGTCCCTAGTGTTATTATAATAACACAAGAAAGGGTTAAACTAAAATCCCCCTGTAGGAAAAAGTTATATGGAGAATGTCAAAGAGCTACCTCACATGCATGTGAATTATATATGCCTGTATTTCCATGCCTATGTATCTCTCTTAAACTACCTATCTTTCTATCTATTAAAAGAAAAAACACCACTACTGGAATATGTCATTGTGATTATAATATCTTCTTTAAGGACTTCGTGGAAGTATTTGCTAAAAATTATAGATGAAGTATCTACATACTATTTATGGTACAGATCCTCTCTTCACTTATTGTCATATTATTTCCTTGTTTATTCGTCTTGCTAAGTGTTACATTTATATCACCTATGTTTTTATACATATATAATTTATTGTCGGCTAATATACAGTGAGTAAAGTGTGCTCTTAGTTTTTGGGATAGATTCCGTGGTTCATCACTTACATACAACACCCAGTGTTCATCCCAACAAGTGCCCTCAGTGCACATCAGCCATTTTCCCCTTACTCCTACCACCCCCATCATCCCTCAAATTGTTCTCTGTATTTAAGAGTCTCTTATGGTTTACCTCCCTCTCTCTCTATTTGTAACTGTTTTCCCCCTTCCCTTTGCCCATGGTCTCCTGTTGCTTCTCAAGATCTACATATGAGTGAAAATATATAATATCTGTCTTTCTCTGACTGACTTGTTTCACCCAGCATAATACCTTCCATTTCCCTCCATGTTGCTGCAAATGGCATGATTTCATTCTTTCTCATTGCCAAGTAGTATTCCATTGTATAATATAAACCACATCTTCTTTATCCATTCAACAGTTTATGGATATCTAGGTTCTGTCCATAATTTGGCTATTATTGAAAGCACTGCTATAAACATTGGGGTGCATGTGCCCCTATTAATCAGCACTTGTACCCCAATTAATTTATCCCTTGGGTAAATTCCTAGCAGTGCTATTTCTGGGTCATAGGGTCATTCTATTGTTAATTTTTTGGGGAACCTCCACATTGTTTTCCAGAATGACTGTACCAGTTTGCATTCCCACCGACAGTGCAAGAGGGTTCCATTTCTCCACATCCTCACCAGCATCTATTGTTTCCTGAGTTGTTAATTTTAGTCACTCTGACAAGTATATCATCTATGTTAAGATAAGTTGGACTTTTCTTTCTTGAGGGTTGATATGCAGTCCACAGAAAAATTTTGGTTTCTTTAATGGCCCCATATTAAAAATAAATTCAGAGTCCAATAGCTATATTTCTGTAATTTTTTCTATTTGTTAAAGTATGTGCTTGTAAGGGCAGGTCCAGTGCCTGTCTCATACATCAAAGTGCTTGAAATGCTGTGGAGGCTGAAATCAATGGAAAAAGAGAACAGATTTTGGACTTGACTTAAGTATCTGTGCTCTGCTAATTGTGACCTGGATAAATAATTTAAACTTCCTGAGATTCCATTTTTTTACTTGTAAAATGTTGTTACACATGCTTTGTGGGAGTGTTTTAAATGATAAATAATGGAATTTAAAGGTAGTTAGTAGCATAGGCATTAGGGATTAGCCAGACCTCAGTGGAATAACTTGGTTCTACTGGCTACTACCTAATATCTTGTGCAGGTTATACAGCTTCTAAATGCTTCAGTTTCTGCATTGATAAACTAGTGATAATAATTCCTCTCATTAGGTTATTGAAACTATTAAACAAGGTAATATATGTTGAACTACCCCCAATTTTTTATAGTCTTAAATAGTATCTGTAATTATTTTAACTTCTAAAAAGTGACCAGTTTATGTCATTTTTTGTTTGTTTGTTTCATCATTTCCTAGTAATTTCCTTACCTTTGCTGTGCTATGCAGATTGAGTTTAGGAACTCTGGTTTGTTTCTTCAAGTGCTTGTTTTACTAGCTTCTAGTTATATGTCAATATTATCTCTGAACTTTATTTTTTCATCGATGGAATCATAGTGCTTTGATGAGATAAAGCATGTAAAGGTGCTATGACAACTCTAAAATGTTACAGAATCTTAGTTACTAAATTGTAGATTATCTCAGCCATCTAATTCATTCTACAAACGTTTATTAAGTGTGTAATAAGTTCTAGGTTTTGCGTTGGACACTCAAAAGTGATACATATGGGCTCTGCTGTAAGGGATCCATAGATCTGAGGATGATACAATTGTATATATAGCAGCTGCAGTACTGTGATGTATTCATGACAGTAATAGTCATGGGATGACTAAAAGATGATCTTTCATTGAGTAGCACCAAAATTTACTTTTCTGAATTTTACATGAAAATACTGTGATTGAAGATTGATCATTCTCTTTTTAATGATCAACTGCCATTTTGCCTATGTGGTCGTTAATTTTATGTGTGAACTTGTCTGGGCCATGGAGTACTCAGACATTTTGCCCAACATTTTTCTGGATGTGTGTGAAGGAATTTCTGGATGACAACATTTGAAACTGGTAGACTGAATAAAACGTATTGCCCTCCCTAATGTGGGTGGGCCTCCTCCCATCAGTTAAAAATCTGAATACAACAAAAAGGCAAGAGGGAACTTCTCTTGCTTGACTAAATGAGCTGAGATATTATTCTGGCATTGAGATTTGAACTGAATTATTGGTTCTTATTGAGTCTTGAGCCTGCCAGCTTTTAGACAAGAACATGTGCCATCCCCTCTCCTGTATCTCCAGCTTGCTGCCTGTAGATCTTGGACCTCTTATCCTCCATAATAACATGAGCCAATTCCTTATAATAAATTTGTGTATACACACATGTATATGTGTGCATGGATGTATATGTACCCACACATACACACACACAGAGACTATTGATTCTGTTTCTCTGGAGAACTTGGATGAATTCATCCCATTTTTAAGTTTTAAAGAAAGATAATGTTTATTTTTAAGAAAGAGAGAGAAAAAGAATAAATGAGTGGGGGAGGGTCAGAAAGAGAGGGAGACAGACTCTGAAGTAGGTTCCAAGCTCTGAGGTGTCAGCACAGAGCTGGGTGTGGGGCTCAAAGCCACAAACTATGAGATAGTGCCCTGAGCTAAAGTTGGATGCTTAACCATCTGAGCCACCCAGGCACCCCTAATTTATCCTATTTTTAACCCAAATCACTTACTGTGTTTCCGATCTAACTTCCCTACTCTTCTACCATATGGTCAGATTCATTAAATGACTGAATCAAGATAAAATAGTTTCATAGCCAATCCAGAGAAAACTCTTTCTTTGGGAGCTATGAGGCTATAGAAGAACATGAGAAAAAGTAGTATGTGTACTAGTTATTGAGTATGTTTGTTCAATTTTTATTTCAACAAAACACCTTCAAACCATTCTCAACTCTACTGGTATCTTGTAATTTGTCCTTTCATCTATTTCTGTAAACAAAATGATGACCTTTATCTTTAACTTCAAAAGATATATTCCTAACTTAGCTCTATCCCCAGGTAAAAATTACATAAAATCTGCTAAACTACTACTGATGTGAGAAAACTGATGCAAAGCTATTAGCTTCTTAGTCATATCCTTTTATTATCATGTTGTCTTCATGGTTCAAAAGATGCCAAATGCAAACTTTACAGCAGTGGCTGACAGAGAGATTCCTTGCCAGCAGCAAAATAGTTCAAGTAAGTTGTAAAATCTGCATGGTCAAATTGAATTCGGAGAAAGTTTGACTTACTCCTAGAGGCAGTGATTAATTTTATTAGGAGAAAAAATGCCACCAAGTTAGTCTGTCAGTCATAATGTCTAATTTCATTGAAGTGTTTAAAAAGTTATAGTATACACCTTGGTTCTATATGAATTCTCAAGTAGTTAATGACAGTAGAACACAAACCACATATTAGCAGTTAACTGTGTATGAGATACGTAAGGAAATAGAGATCTATCTAAGACTATATTGTCTAGACTTCAGCACTAAGCAAAATTCTCCAAAGAGTCTCCCTGAGGACTAATATATACAGGAATGCATTTAACACATATCTTTCCTTAAATAATATATGATGTTTTTGAGCACAAACCGTGCTTCAAGTTTAAAATCACTATCAAAAAATAATAAAAGAAAATCATATAAAACTGAAATTGAGAGAAAGTAAGAGAGCGAGACAGAAGGAAAGAGAGGGTGGGAGGAAGGATGGAAAGGCTTTGTGTAAAGCCATACTTTATTTGCATGTTATTCCTGCAGTGTTAATTATTAATTGTGTGTGACTGTGTGTGTATTCATTACACAAAGAATAGAAAATCGAATTGAAAATGTCTGACTAACCTTGTCACTAGAAATGAGGATTTGAGCTAGACAATATCAATATCTCTAATAGCTCCTGAACTCTAATTATTGTTCAGTATGTAAAACTTTATTAACACAGAAATGAATTTCTTTTCATATCTTTGCTTAGGCTGATGAATTTCAAATATTGATATGACCAACAAAGTTCATATTTTATGACTTTAGTTTTACTTTTCTTTAAATTTTAGTTTTTAACATACCATGCAATGTTGGTTTTGGGGTGGTTTGGGAAGTCAGTGATTCATCACCGCATACAGTACCCAGTAGTAATTACAACAAGTACCCTCCTTAGTACCCTCACCCATCTAGTCCATTTCCCACTCATCTCCCTCTCTCAACCTATAGTTTTTTATGTATCATTAAAAGTCTCTTGTGGTTTGTTCCCCCTCTCTTCTCTCCCTGCCCTTCCCATCTGGTCGTATGTTTTGTTTCTTAAATTTCATGTATGAGTGAAATCATATAGTATTTATTGTTCTCTCATTGTGTTATTTTACATAATAATACCATCTGGTTCCATTCTCGTCATCGCTAATGACAGATTTCATTCTTTTTGATCACCAAGTAGTGTGTGTGTGTGTGTGTGTGTGTGTGTGTGTGTGTACCACGTCTTCTTTATACATTCATTAGTTGATGGAAATTTGGGCTCTCTACATAGGGTGGCTATTATTGATAGCACTGCTAAAAACATTGGGGTGCACATGCCCCTTTGAATCAGCATTTTTGTATCCTTTGGGTAAATACCTCCTAGTGCAATGGCTGGATGGTACGATAGCTCTATTTTTAGTTTCTTGAGGACCCTCCTTATTGTTTTCCAGGGTGGCTGCACCAGTTAGCACTCCACCAACAGCAAGAGGATTCCCCCTTCTCCTCATCCTTGCCAAAGCCTGTTGTTTTTTGTGTTGATAATTTTAGCCATTCAGACAGTATGAGGTGGTATCTTATTGTGGTTTTGATTTGTATTTCCCTGATAATGAGTGACGGTGAGCATCTTTTCATGTGTCTGTTAACCATTGGATGTCTTTGAAAAGTGTCCATTCATGCATTCTGCCCATTTCTTCACTGGATTATTTGCTTTTTTGCATGTTGAGTTTGATAAATTCTTTATAGATTTTGGATACTAACCCTTTATCAGATATGTTATTTGCACATATCGTCTCACACTAGGTAGGCTGCTTTTAGTTTTGTTGGTTGTCTCCTTTGCTGTACAGAAGCTTTTTACCTTGATGAAGTCCCAATAGTTTGTGTCAGCTTTTGTTTCCCTTGTCTTCAGTGACATGTCTAGTATAAAGCTGCTCTGGGTAAGATCAAAGAGGTTTCTACCTGTGTTCTACTGTAGGATTTTGATAGTTTTCTGTTTTACATTTAGGTCTTTCATTTATTTTGAATTTATTTTTGTGTATCATGTAAGAAAGTGGTCCAGTTTCATTCTTCTGCATGTAGCCATCCAGTTTTCCAACACCATTTGTTGAAGAGATATTCTTTTGGGTATTCTGTCCTACTTTGTCAAAGATGAGTTGACCATATAAATATGGGTCCATTTCTGGATATTCTATTGTGTTCCATTGATCTGTTTTTGTGCCAGTGCCATACTCTCTAGATCACTACAGCTTTATAATATAGCTTAAAATCAGGAATTGTGATGTCTCTAGTTTTGTTTTTCTTTTTCAGGATTGTTTTGGCTATTTGGGGGTCTTTAGGTTCCATAAAATTTTAGGATTATTTGTGTAGCTCTGTCAAAAATGCTGGTGGTAGTTTTATAGGGATTACATTGAATGTGTAGATTGCTTTGGGTAGTATAGACATTTTAACAATGTTTGCTCCTCCAATCCATGAGCATGGAATGCTTTTCTATTTCTTTGTGTCCTCTTAAATTTCCTTCATAAGTCTTATATAGTTTTCAGAGTATAGATATTTTACCTCTTTAGTTAGGTTTATTCCTAAGTATCTTGTTTTTGGTGCAATTGCAAATTGAATCTATTCCTTGATTTCTTTTTCTGCTGCTTCTTATTGGTGTATAGAAATGCAACAGATTTCTGCACATCAGTTTTATATCCTGTGACTGCTGAATTCATATATTAGTTATAGCAATTTTTTGGTGGAATCTTTCAGTCTGTCATCTGCAAAGAGTGGAAATCTGACTCCTTCCTTGGTGATTTGGATGCCTTTTGTTTTTTTGTTGTTGTTGTTGTTTGACTACTGAGGCTAAGACTTCCAGTACTACGTTAAATAGTAACAGTGAGAGTGGACATCCTTGTCTTGTCCCTGACTGTAGAGGACAGGCTCTCAGTTTTTCCCCATTGAGGATTATATTAGCTGGTCTTTATAATATTGAGGTATGTTCCGCCTGTCCGTACTTTGTTGAGGGTTTTAATCAAGAATGGATGCTGTAAAACAAAGTTTATTCTTGAAAAAAACAATGAGTATACACTCTATAAAATATAGTAGTGTTACATTTTGGCTTAATGTATGTTGTTGGCCATCATTTCATTAATAAACCCATATCAAGTAACATAATGTTATTTGTAAATCCTAAAATCACATATGATTATAAGGAGTTATTACCTTCTTAAACATTCATGGAAATACATTAAAGATTGATAGCATTAAATCACATTTGTCTATCTTCCAGGGCCTCATATTAAATTTGGTTGGAACAATTAGTAATTATGGTTAGTTAACATGGAAGAAAGATTGACAGGTAATTGAGCAGGTCATTTTCCATCCCAACTTTATTTTTTTTATTTATTTTTTTTAATGTTTTATTTATCTCTAGGAGAGAGAGAGAGACAGCGTGAGCAGGGGAGGGTCAGAGAGAGAGGGAGTCACAGACTGAAACAGGCTCCAGGCTCTGAGCTGGCAGTCAGCACAGAGCCCGACGCGGGGCTCAAACCCATGAACCGCGAGATCATGACCCAAGTGAAAGTCGGACGCTTAACCGACTAAGCCACCCAGGCGCCCCTCCATCCCAACTTTAATGTAGCCTAAAAATTTCATTAGAAATTTTACATGTAATTTTAGAAATGTACACATGTTAACACATATGTGGTAAAAACAACCATATACATTTGCATTGGAGAAGGAAATATGATGCAGATCCAAAAGAGCAAGAATTTTAGATTCCAGAATAAATATCTATGCTGATTTTGCTTGATTCCAGAGTCATAGTGAAGTTGATGCAAAGACTTTATTCTTCTTTTTCAAGACTGTTTTGGTACCTTGCATTTTCATGTTATTATTAGGATCAGTTTGTCAGTTTATACAGACAGTAGTGACTAGGATTTGAAAGGGAATGCATTGAACTTGTAGATTTACTAGGGAGTATTCCTATCTTAAAAATATTAAGTCTTCTAATCCATGAGCAGGCACTGGCTTGCCTCTCATCTAGTCCCTCTTTAATTGTTTTTCCATAATGTTTTGTGATATTTCAGTGTAGAAGTCTTGAACTCTTTTGTTAATGTGCTACATATTTTAATATGCTACATATTTTAATATTTTGGTGATCCTATTGTAAAATTAATTATTTTCTTAATTTCATTTTTGGATTCTTCAATACTAGTATGTAAATATTTATATTTTTATACATATACATATATATTTATGCATATATATGCATATATACATTTATTTAAATTCAAGTTAGTTAACATATGATGTAGCATTGGATTCAGGATCAGAACCCAGTGATTCATCACTTACATATAATGCCCAGTGCCCAACAAGTGCCCTCCATAATGCCCATGACCCATTTAGCCCATCTCCCCACTTCTCCTCTAGTTTTTTTCTTTATATTTAAGAATTCCTTATGATTTTCTTCTCTCTCTGTTTTTATCTTATTATTCCTTTCCATCCCCTATATTCATCTGCTTTGTTTCTTAAATTCCACATATGAGTGAAATAATGTATTTGTCTTTCTCTGACTGACTTATTACCCTTAGTATAATATACCCTAGCTCCATCCACTTTGTTGCAAATGACAAGGTTTCATTCTTTTTGATCACCAAGTAATATTCCATTGTATATATATACCACCTCTTCTTTATCCATTCAAATATTGTTGGACATTTGGGTTCTTTCCATAATATGGCTATTGTTGATAGTGCTGCTATAAATATTAGGGTGCATGTGTCCATTTGAGTGAACACCTTTGTATCTTTTGGATAAATACCTAGAAGTGCAATTGATGGTTCCTAGGATAGTTATATTTTTAATTTTTTGAGGAAACTCCACACTTTTTCCAGAGTCGCTGCACCAGTTTGCATTCCTACCAGCAGTGCCAAAAGGTTTCACTTTCTCCACATACTTGCCAACGTATGTTGTTTCCTGAATTGTTAAGTTTAGCCATTCTGACAGAGGTGTGTGAGGTGCTAGCTTATTGTGGTTTTAATTTGTATTTCCCCTGATGATGGGCGATGTTGAGCATCTTTTCATGTGTCTGTTAGTCACTTGGATGTTTTCTTTGGAAATGTGTCTATTCATGTCTTCTGCCTATTTCTTCACTGGATTGTTATTTGGGGGGGGGAATAACAAATAACAAAGGTTAAGTTTGATGAGTTCATTATAGATTTTGGATAATAATTCTTTATCTGATATGTCATTTGTAAATATTATCTCCCGTTCCATTGATTGCCTTTTAGTTTTGTTGGAAATGACTTTGTGTATTGATTTTGTGTCTTTCAATCTTGTTGAACTTTCTTAGTTCTAATGGTATATTTTGGATTCCTTGGGATTTTCTATATACAAGGTCATGTCCCCTGAATAGAGATACTTTTGCTTCTTTCATTCCAATCTGAAGGCACTTATTTATTTTTCTTGCTTAATTTCTTTGACAAAAATCTCCAGTATAGTGTTGCATACAAGTGATGGTTATCCTTATTTTTTTTTTATTTTAGGGGAGAAATATTCAGGTTTTTACCACTAAACTTGATGAGAGTTATCAATTTTTGTTGACATCCTTTGTTAGAGTAGAGTTTCTTCTGTTCCTAGTTCCTTACAGGTTTTTACAATGATGGCGTGTTAGATTTTGTTAAATCCTTTTTCTTTTTTTTTTTTAAACTTCTTTTGTTTTCATTTATTTCTGTGAGAGAGAGAGAAAGAGAACAGGGGAGGGTCAGAGAGAGAGGGAGACACAGCATCTGAAACAGGCTCCAGGCTCTGAGCTAGCTCAGCACAGAGCCCGATGTGGGGCTCGAACCCACGAACCGCAAGATTGTAACCTGAGCCAAAGTTGGATGCTTAACCGACTGAACCACCCAGGCACCCCTGATATTTTATTTCTTTTTGGCAATGAATAATATCCATTATTTGGATGTATTACAGTTGTTTATACACTACTGACTGAAGAACATCTTGATTGCTTCCAAGCTTTAGCAATTATGAATAAACCTGCTGTAAACATTTTTGTACGGGATTTTCTGTAGACATACGTTTTCAACCCCTTTGGGTAAATACCAAGGAATGTGGTTGTTGGATCATGTAAGAGTGTGTTTAGTTTTTTTAAGAAACTGTCCAACTGTCTTCTAACCTGGCTATATCATTTTGTATTCCCTTCAGCAGTGAATGAGAGTTCTTGTTACTCCACATTCTCACTAGTATTTGTTGTTGTCAGTGTTCTGAATTTTGGTCATTCTGATAGGGGTGTAGTAGTATCTCATTGTTTTAATTTGCATTTTCCTGATGACATGTGATATTTTTTCATATGCTTATTTGCTGCCTGTATATCTTCTTCAGTGATGTGTCCGTTAAAGTTTGGGCTGTTTATTTTTTTATTGTTAAATTTTAAGGGTTTTGTGTATTTATGATAGCTGTTCTTTATCAAATGTGCTTTTGTAAATATTTTCTCAGGTATGTCTTCTATTATCTCGATAGTATCTTTCACAGAGCAGAAGTTTTCTTTTTTTTAATTTTAATGAACTCTAGCTTATCAATGATTTCTTTCATGATTGTGTGTTTAGTATTGTATCTAAAAAGGCATCACCTTACCCAAGGTAATCTAGGTTTTCTCCTATATTATTGTCTAGGAGTTTAGTAGGTTTTGTTTTACATTTAGTCCTGTGGTCCATTTTGAGCTATTTCTTGTAACAGGTGTAAGTTCTGTGTCTAGGTTCATTTTTTATTTTATTTTTTATTTTTTTGCATGTGGATGTCTAGTTGTTCCAGGACCATTTGTTCAAGAGGTTATTTTTGTTCCTTTGTGTGTATTACCTTTGCTACTTTGTCAAAGATGAATTGACTTTATTTTTTGTGAGTCTGTGTCTAGGTTCTATCCATTGATCTATTTGTCCATTCTTTCAGCAATACTTGATTACTGCAGCTTTATAGTAAGTCTTTAATTCAGGTAGCATCAGTCTTCCAACTTCATTCTTCTTCAATATCATGTTGGCTATTCTGAGTCTTTTGCCTTTCTATATAAACTTTAGAATTAATTTGTTAATATCCATATAATAACTCACTAGAATTTTAATTGTTACTGCATCGACTCTGTAAATCAAATTGGGAATAACTGATGGCCTGACAGTATTATCCTCATACCCATGAATATGGAATATCTTTCCATTTATTTAGTTCTTTGATTTCATTCATAAGAATTTTATAGTTTTCCATGTAGATCTAGTACAGTTTTTGTTAGATTTATACCTAAGCATTTTATTTTGGGGAACTGCTAATATAAATTGTATTATGTTTTTAATGTCCAATTCTACTTCTTCACTATTGATATACAAGAAAGCAATTGATTTTTATTTATTAAACTTCTATCCTACAATCTCATTGTAATCGCTTATTTATTCCAATAGGTATTTTTAATCTTATTCTCTTGGGCTTTTTACATAATTATGTTATCTGTGAAAGATACCATTTTATGTCTTCCTTAATATACTTCTTCGTGTTTACTAAAAATTTTTATTTTAAAGTCTATTTTTTTTAATGATACCACAACCACTACAATTGTGTTTGGGGTACTGTTTGCATAGTATATACTTCCTAAAATGTTTGTACTTTCATCGTCTTTGTGACTGTGATTTCATGTGTGTCTCTTATTTGTTAGTACACCTGATCCTTGAACAATGTGGAGGCTAGGATGCTGCACCCCCACAAAGTCAGAAATCCACACATAACTTTTGACTCCCGAAATCTTTGCTAGTAGCCTATTGCTGACCAGAAACCTTACCAATAACATAAATAATTGATTAACATATATGTTATATGTTACATAGACTATATAGTGTATTCTTACAATAAAGTAAAACAGAGAAAAGAAAATGTTACTGAGAAAATCCTAAAGAAAAGGAAATATATTTATAGTACTTGACTGCATATTGCATTTCTAAAAAAAAAAATTAAAACTCCATGTATAAGTGAACCTATGCAGTTCAAATCCCTGTTGTTTAGGGTCAGCTGTATATTGCTGGAGTGTGTTAAATATCCACTTTTTCAATTCCTACCATTAAATTAGAGTGCTTAATTTATATATAGTTAATGTAATTACTGATTAAGTAAATTACTGTAATGTAACTACTTTCTTGGACTAATTCTGTGAGGCCACTGAAGTCTCTACTGTTGTTAGCTAATGACTGGACAGAGGTTTCCTTAAATGATTTGAACTAATAATTCTCCCAGCCTTTTCTGAGAAGTTTCATGTCTGTGTTGGGGTATGTGTTTGATGGTCTGACAGGTAGTTTACAATTCTGCTTTAGCCCTTAATTGTTTGAATGGAGCTTCAAGGCCAGTCAGAAATGAGAGAGAAGGGCCTTGGCATGTCTTTCTTTACTAGGCATGCTTCTCATATATGCACGACCCTCCAGATTCCCAGGAATATATCAGAGGAATATGATATTTCATTTCTCAGTGTTTCATTTTATGGTTTGGGTCTGCCTCTTGGTAGTCCCAAGTCAAGCAGCTTCAGTGTTAAACGATCACCAATGATTATTTGCTATGAATTCTTTTCCCACAGAGTGAGCCTCCAGAGTCCTGTCAAATAAAGACAAATCTTGATAATGGAGTTTTCAGAAAACTGTCAAAGAGTATATTTTAGGTGGTAAATATGGTTTTCATGGAGCTCCAAATCTGTTCATATTCCTTCAGTAGCTTCTGGGATGCTGGTTTTCATAGCTATCATTGTTGCATGACTGTTGGTTTTCAAAACTACTGAAGAGCTGCTGAAGAGAGAGGAGAATGGGATTAGGGCAAATTAAAATGATACACAGCTCACTTTTTAAAAAAGAAATTCTGGGGGCACCTGGGTGGCTCAGTCTGTTGAGTGTCTGACTTCGGCTCAGGTCATGGTCTCACGGTTCGTGGGTTTGAGCCCCGCGTCGGGCTCTGTGCTGACAGCCAGCTCAGAGCCTGGAGCCCGTTTCAGATTCTGTGTCTCCCTCTCTCTCTGACACTCCCTGCCTCATCCTGCCTCTCTCTCTTTCTCTCTCAGAAATAAATAAAACATTTAAAAAAAAAACAAATTCTGCTGTTTATTTCTATCTTTCTTTTTTAAGTGAATGCCTCGTAAATAGTTACAAGCCTTTAGTAATTCCTAGAGTTCTGAAAAAGTTTACTTTGACCATTTTTGTTAGTGTTCTTTTTGCCTTAATAGAGAAGCAGATCTTCAGAAGTCTGTACCCCGTCAGCCTTTCTGGACCACCCTCCTGTTTTTGTGGTTTTTCCTTCAAACTTCACTCAATCTCTTGCCTTAAGAATATAGATAACGAGCTGCTGAAGTATAAAGTGTTGGAAAATCAGAGTCGAGATGGACTCTCACAGTAGGGTAGGGGATATGGCTAGAAAGGAGACAGAAAGAGATGTCCGGAGGTGAAGCATATGTGTATGTTGACATATGGTTGACAAATTTTGGTTACACAGCTGTGGACCATGCCAAATATTAGGGAATGAACATTTAAAAATGTGTATTTCATTCTGTGTAAATATTATATCAAAAGAAAAAATATAAATAGATCCTAAATTCTAGTATTGCTTTGTATTTGAAAATATTTAGAGGAAAAATTACTGATGGCTGTGATTAACTTACCTGCAACTTGTCCAAGAGAAGATGGATTCAGGAATGGATAGAGAAATGGACAGGTATGTGAAAGAATAAGTTTAGTGAAAGTTAAAGATATGCAGGTATTCACTGTAAAATCTCTCAAATTTGCCTTATTTCTGAAAAAAAGTTAAAATAAAACATTAGGTTTGTAAAAATATAAAAAGAGTGGATTTGGAACATACTTGGTAAAAAGAAAAATAGCATTCCAATATAAATGCCTAGTATTTTCCAGAATTAAGAAACTCTGCAAACATTGATAGAAAGCTAAAAAGATATATTTTTAAAAATTCTTGCCAAAGGAGTAGAGCTGAAATCTTCTAGGAATTGAGAAAATGTTTTTAAAAAATGCTACACCTCTTCTAAACTGTGAGAAGAGAAATTAGTATCATTTGCAGCTCCATATAGGTGACATTTTAGAGTTTTTTCGGTAATAAAATAACACATGAAACAGTGCTTTCCATTTTTTAGTACTGGTTCTGTAAAAATAAGAGAAGTAGTAGATGAATCAGATATCAAACTTTTATGAAACCACTGAACACAATGGTTTAGTTCAAAGCTCTGTAAAAAATAAAATTGGTTTATAGGAATCCTGTGAGGTGAAAATTGTACTGCCAGCATAAAAATTCAATCCAGCCAGGGTATACTGGGGCCATCTTCTTTTTCCCAGAAACCTCTTCAGCCCAAAGTTTAAATTTCAATATAAATTATAACGTTTGTCATCCAAACTAGATTATTTGCCTGTCTTTTGCAGAACCGCTAGGTTGTTATTGAATGTGATTACATGATACAAAGCTTAGCTATACTTGGTAAAAATGTATCAGCAGTCACCACCACATCAGAATCTATTACATAATTAGGAGCATAGAGTAGTGCTTTTGGAGTTGCGAGGAAGAAATTGAATAGCTGGCTCATCATGCTGTTGAACAAAGCAGGAATCAGGACTGTAGGCAGTAACACACTGACATCACAGGTCATCCAGGCTGTGCAGATCTCTATACCTGAGAGAATGAATGGAGCCCAGATACACAGGGCTGTTTGAGTGCTATTTAATCACCTTAGGAGATGTCTGTACTGTGTTTATCTTGCTCTCTTTTATGGACAAATAGGAGCTCTTATCACAATAAATGTACCAAATATCTGGCTATAGATGGAAAAAAGAAAAGCAACTTTGTGATAACCAGAAAAGACATTTTAATACCTGGTATATACTACAGAACCAAGCATATAGTAATGACTCAGGCTAAGTTTGCTGATTAAATAAAGGCATGAATTAATTAGTGCATTTTTTTCAGCAGATGTTTGTGAAATAGATAGTATTTGCAAGGATCTGAGCTGGATGCATTCAGACACCAAGCTTCATGAGACCTTCCGTTTACTAGGGACAATGAATTATTACAATCATTTATACCACAGGGCAGAAAATGAAAAGAGATATGTGAGAGAGAGATGTGGAGCTTCTTATGAAGCTAGGGTCATTTTGGAAGACTTTGTAGATTCAGCTCCTGGAAGGATGCTAAGATATCAATAGGATGACGATGGGAAGTTTAGGATAGTGCAGGTAAATTTAGGTGAAAGAATGGGAATAAAATGTATATAACAAAAATACAGTTTTTAAATCAGCTATAAATAATTCACATGCAATTATTAAAAGTCTATATTTCAATGAGTTTTGATACACTTATATAGTCTTAAAACTATAAGCACAATGATGGTATAGATCATTTCCCTCCCTTGTAAAACTTCCCTCATGTTCTAGATTAGAATACTTTTGTGACTGAAACAAACTACTGCAAAATTTGTGGCTTGAGTCATCAATGTATCCTTTTTTTTTTTTTTACTGTAAAAACTTACTCTAAACCTTCTACACATTAGAAGATCAAAATTCATCTTATGGGAACAAAAACAAAGTATTTTCAGAGCTAGCTCCTGAAAGCTCCAGGGGAAAATCTGTTGCTTTCCTCTTGCTGTTTCTAGAGGCTGTCAGTATTTCTTGGCTTGTGGCCATATTATTCCAATCTTCCATTGTCACTTTGGCTCTCCTGTTCACATCACCCCTCCTATGCCTGTCTTGACTCTTGTACCTGCTCACTGTGTTTACAAAGGGCCAATCTGGATATACATATATATAATCCAGGATAATAGCCGCTTCTCAAGGTCCTTCAGTTAATCACACCTGTAAAGTCTGTTTTACCACATTAGATAACATTTATAGGTACATGTTTATGTTATGAACATATTTGTTATGTAGGGAGTAGATTATTGAGTTTACCACATGTGCTTTTGATATCAGTCCCCTGCCCTAAACACTTGGCCCTGGAAATCACTTTTTATCACTATAGTTTTGCTTTCTCCAAACACTCATATAAATGGAATCATATGGCATGCAACAGTCTTTTGTGTCTGGCTTCTTTTACTTTCTTTGCATGATGCTTTTGATATTTATACATGTTGTCAAGGGTAGCAGTAGTTTATTTCCCCTTTTATTGCAGAATAGTTACCATGGTATGGATATGTGTTTATTCATTTACCAGGTGATGGTCTTTTGGGTGTTTTCCAAATTTTGACTATTCGGAATAAAGCTGTGGATATTTGTGTTTAAGTATGTTGTGCTTTCATTTTAGTTGGTTAAAAAACATAAGCATTTGTAGAATATCTGTGCCATATGGTAAGAGTTTGTTTATAAGAAGACATTAAGCTGTTCTCCAATGTGGTTGGCCATTTTGCATTTTCAGGAATGTTTGATTTACTTGATCTTATTTTTACCAATACTTATTGGTTTTAGTCATTCTAAATAGTATGCAGTATCTTATTGTACTTTTTATATTTCAGTTATGATGGATTATTGTCTCATGTCCCTATTTGCAATTGAAATATCATTTCTCTGTTCAATTTTTTCCCCAATTTAATTTTTTTACCTTTTTATTGAACTAAGAGTCCTTCATATATTTTAGATACAAGTCTCTTATTAAAATGGTTTTCCAAATATTGTTCTCAGTTTGTGGCTTGCATTTTCATTTTATTAAAATGTCTTTTGAAAAGCAGATTTTTTAATTTTGGTAAACTGCAATTCATACATTTTTAAAATCTTATGTTCCATACTTATTGCTGTTGTTTTTTATTTATTTCAGAGAGAGAGTGTGTGTGTGTGAGCAGAGGAGATTGGCAGAGGGAGAAACAGAGAAAGAGAGAGACAGACAGAGAAAGAGAGAGTGAGAGAGAGAGAGAGAGAGAGAGAATCCTAAGCAGGCTCCGTGCTCAGCTCAGAGCTCCTCAGGGTTCCATCCCATGGCCCTGGGATCATGAACTGAGCCAAAACGAAAAGTCAAACTTTTAACCAACTGAGCCACCCATCCAGGCGTGCCCTTGTTGTTTTTTCTAAGAATTATTTGCTAAACCTATAGCAACATTGATTTTTTGCTATGCTTTCTTTTACAAGTTTAATAAATTTAAGTCTTACATTTAAGATCAACTTAGAACTATTTACTGAATATGGTGTGAGGTAAGAACCAAGGTTCATTTTCATTTTTATGGCCAATTGAAAAGGAAGGCTAGGAGATGGTTCTGAAAGGATACAGACAAACAGTAGGAAAATACTTTCTCTGTATTCAAGAGTCTACTTTATTTTGACCTTTTTTATCTTTGTTTACTTGTTTTGTTTCTTAAATTCCACATATGAATGAAATAATATGT
Source organism: Crocuta crocuta (assembly GCF_008692635.1). Classification (NCBI taxonomy): domain Eukaryota; kingdom Metazoa; phylum Chordata; class Mammalia; order Carnivora; family Hyaenidae; genus Crocuta; species Crocuta crocuta. Next base: position 11,826,536 of record NW_027531917.1, on the reverse strand, counting down.
TGTTTGTCTTTCTCTGATGTGTTTCACCAGCATTATACCCTTTAGGTCCATCCATGTTATTGCAAATGGGAAAATTTCATTCTTGTTTATGGCTGAGTAATATTCGTATATGTATGTGAAATCACTTCTTTATTTTTTCATCTATGCATGGATATTTGGGTTGCTTCCATATCTTGGCTGTTATAAATACTGCAATAAATCTAGGGGGTGCATAAATCTTTTCAAATTAGTGTTTTCATTTTGGGGGTTAAATATCCATTAGTGGAATTACTGAACCATATGGAAATCTATTTTTAATTTTTTGAGTAACCATCATACTGTTTTGCACAGTGGCTACAATAATTTGTGTTCCCACTAGCAGTACATGAGGGTACCTTTTTCTCCACATCCTTGCCAACACTTATTATTTCTTGTGTTTTCAATTTTAGCCATTATAACAGGTGTAAAGTGATATCTCATTATGGTTTTAATTTGCATTTTCCAGGTGATGAGTGACGTTGAGCATCTTTTCATGTGTCTGTTGGCCATCTGTACGTCTTCTTGGGAAAAATGTGTATTCAGGTTCTCTGCCTGTTGGCAGAGACATATTGCCAATTTGTAACAAATTTCGTTATTTGTATTTTTGATGTTGAGTTGTGTAAGTTATTTATATATTTCGGATATTAACCTCTTATTGGATATATCATTTGCAGATATCTTCTCCGTTCAGTAGGTTGCCTATTTGTTTTATTGATGGTTTCCTTCACTGTGAACAAGTTTTTCATTTTGGTATGCTTTTAGTAGTTTAATTTTGCTTTTGTTTCTCTTGCCAGAAGAGACATATCTAGAAAAGTGTTTCTATGGCTGATGCTAATGAAATTACTGCCTATGTCTTCTAGAAATTTTATCCTTTCAGGTCTCACATTTAGGCTTTTAATACATCTTAAGTTTATTTTGGTATATGTTATAAAAAAGTGTTTTAGGTTTCTCAGCTTCATTGTTGAAGAGACTGTCTTTTGTCCATTGTATATTCTGACCTCCTTTGTTGAAGGCTAATTTCCAAGTAAGAATGAGTATATTTCTGGGCTCTGTTCTGTTGTACTGCTATATGTGTTTATATTTGTGGCAATACCACACTGTTTTGAATACTACAGCTTTGTAGAATATCTTGAAATCTGGGATAGTGCTATCTTTATCTTTGTTCTTTTTCAAGATTGCTTATTTTGGGTCAGTTGTATTTCCATAGAAATTTTAGTATTTATTCTAGTTCTGTAAAAAATATTGTTGGTATTTGGGTAGGGGATTGCACTGTATCTTTAAATTGCTGTGGACCTTTTAACAATATTCATCTTCCAATCTATGAGTCTGGATATTCTTCCATTTGCTTGTGCCATCCTTAATTTCTTTCATCAGTATTTTATAGTTTTTTAGAGTACAGGTCTTTAACCTCTTTGGTTAAGTTTATTCCTAGGTATTTTATTCTCTTTTGGTGAAACTGTAAATGGGATTGCCTTTTAAATTTCATTCTGCTACTTCATTATTAATGTGTAACAATGCAACAGATAGATATATATTAATTTTGTATTCTGTGACTTTACTGAATTCATTTATGAGTTCTAGTAGTTTTGTTGGTGGAGTCTTTCAAGTATTCTATATATAGAATCATGTCATCTGCAAATAGTGAAAATTTTACTTCTCCCTACCAATTGGATGCCTTCTGTTTCTTTTAGACTTCTGATTGCTGTGGCTAGGACTTCCAATACTTTGTTGAATAAAAATGATGAGAGTGAACACCCTTGTCTTGTTCCTGATCTTGGAAGAAAAATTCTCAGCGGTTTTTACCATTGGGTATGATGTTAGCTATTGTTTTTCATATTTGGTCTTTATTACATTAAGCTATGTTCCCTTTAAACCTACTTTGTGGAGAGTTTTTGTTTGTTTGATTGTTTTATCATGAATGGCTGTTGTACTTGGTCAAATGTGTTTTCTCTACCTGGTGTCTTTAAATGTAAATGCTACTGTCTTTCTCTTCTCACATATTATCCTTTCTAATTACTTTCTGCTTTTCCTTCTGGAATTTCTACTTGTCAAATGCTGGAGCTGTTGACCTCATTTTTTGTATTTTTTTTTCTCTGTCCGTTTGCCTCACTTTCTGAGAAATTTCATTGGCTTTATCTTCACTCTTTTTTTTTCCACTAAGTTTTTTAATTAATTTATTCCATCATAATTTTAACTTCCCAAAGTCTTCACCTAATGCTAATGGCTCTGTTCCATACATATGGGTTTTAGAGATTTAATGACTTAAGTGTTATATCCCCTTTTTTTTTTCCCCCGGCATCATCTTATTTACATAATTATACATGATTTTTTTTTCATTCTGTACTTTCTTTAAAAAGTTTATGATCCTTTGTCATCTGTCCATATTTCAGCAAAGAACTTAAAGGCTGATTGGCTACTTAGTGTAACTGAGAGGACTGAGTCAACTTGTAGAGTTTGCTTTAGGTAGATCCTGTAGAGAGCTGAATGAGCTTTTGCCAAATGTGGAAATTTTGGCTTTGCCATTATGTTAATCCACTCTAGAGCTTCCTGACTCCAGAGCCTGGCTAAAATATGTCATAATGCATGTAATGTGGAAAATCATCCTTACAAGACATTTAAATAAACCTTGTTTCCAACCCCAGTCATGATTGTTCTGCCATCTTCTGTTCCCAGCACCACTGAATCCAAGGTCTGCTGGAGTTTCACAGGGCAGAAGAACCACTTCTTGCCCACCCCCACCTCTGGAAGCACCTTACCCTGTCCATCCAATTAACTTCAATTCCCACACAGTCAGACTTTTATTAAAATGTCTCATTTTCCAAGTTTTCTAATACTTCCTTTCTTATTCTGATCAATTTTATGGCTTTGTTTTTATCATTGTTTTGATCTTGGGATAGTGAGAAAATTAATGAATCTATATTTTTCTATAAATCCATAAATATAAAGTCAAGGAGAATAAAAGTTTTGATGAATAAAACAATCTTAGATTATAGGTTATGAGTGACAAGTGAAACTCATCATTAAGAGTATCTGATTCATATATATACATGTGTATGCATATATATATACACATATATATTTGACTCACGTATAAGTTTTTGGAAGTGGTAAAATTTTTAACAGGCATATTGTCCTTCTAAGTACATTTTTTTAAGTTTCATTATTTTAAAAATTTTTTTTAATGTTTATTTATTTCTGAGAGAGAGAGAGAGAGTGAGCAGAGGAGGGTCAGAGAGAGAGGGAGACACAGAATCTGAAACAGGCTCCAGGCTCTGAGCTAGCTGTCAGCACAGAGCCTGATGCGGGGCTCAAACCTACGAACGTGAGATCATGACCTGAGCTGAAGTTGGATGCCTAACTGACTGAGACACCCAGGCGCCCCTAAGTTTCATTATTGAAAGTTAAAGCTTCTATCCAGAAATTTGGATTACAGTAGTGGGAATACTTCTACAAAGTGATTCAGAAATGATACAAAACAATTTCTTAAATTCCTTGTTTATTTCCAGCAATAGAGAAATTCAATAATGCAAAACCTACATAAGAACTATATATAAGATTATATATCATTATGTTACCTATTATATATTTACTTGTTTATACATACTTTATGTAGTATATCATGATTGAGCCTTGAATTTTCTTACACATTTAGTTGCATGTGGGCTATGTACTTTATGACATGTGCCTACTGTAAAATTTTATGAGTAGATATACAGGTATAATAATGCAAGGAAAAATTTCACACTTACGAGATTTCAAATTTAATCCCAGAGATCATAAGAAAAAGTTTTATTCTGATAGAGACCCTGCAAAGAATAAACCAAAATAGATGAGATAATGTATTAATGATAAACAACCTGTTAAAATGTGATGTTATATACACTTGAGTGATTTTAAAACATTTTAATGAAGCTATGCTAAAACACACAGAATATTTGAAACAATTTTTTATAGTCTTAGATATCTCAGACTTTAGTTGTAAATTATTGATGTAAATCAACTTTAAAGTCTCTTCAAATTGAGAACATGTGGTTTTTCAAAAAAAAATATACTTGAAGGCAATAAATTTGCCATACTTATTGACTTACTTGAACTCAAATTATGAACTGAGGTTGTGGAGCATAATCAAAAAATTGTATAGCAAGCTTTATTCAATATCTCCTAATATTTTAAAGAGGATCATAGGATTGAATCAAATTAGAATTCTAAATTGAGGAAGAAAGAGTCCAAATTACATAGCAAATTAGGAAATGTATTTTGGTGGGATAAAGTAGTACCTTACTTAAGATTCTGTAGTTTCACACACTAGAAATCAACTTTAAAATAGTATAAATGAAACTGTAGACATTATTGAGAAATGCTATCTCCATAGCCCCTTTTCGCTGTAAGTGCAAGTCTGGCTTTATGAGGGTCTAGTAGACCCAGGAACTAGATGGAGACAGGGAGTGATGCAGTTTATCTCCCAGTTTCCCACTCTGGATTCAGATGGTCTCTTGCTCTCTTGCGTGTGCCTGCATGTTTCAACTCGCAGCCTCCCTTTCCCTGCTTCTCCATGACTACAGCAGAGATGTGTCCAGCTCTCTCCCACCCCAGCCTTACCCACCACGTCTCCATACACCTCATTCCTTTGTTTTCACATCTGGAATTCAGTCCACTTCCGTGTTCAGATAACCCGAGTAACCCCACTGCCATTTGGTGTCCTTTCCTGATCCCTTCAACTCTGGAATCACAGAATATAAAGACTGAGACCCATTACTATGGAGTGGCAGGTTGTGACTGATTAGGGAACTGTGAGTAGTTGTAGCTCTCAGGACAGGGAAACATGCTGATGATCAGAGAATGTGTTTCTCCAACAGAAATAAGTAGGATTGGGAAGATGGGTTCTCTGTTCAATTATCAACAACAGAATTAATAACTTTCTCTTCTCTTTTAGGAAATTTGGTTAACTTTGCTTGGTTGTGACTTCCTCCAACATGCTTTCCAAAATACAAATGAATTATTTTAGTCTTAAGTGCCATGGTGAAATTTCTCTAATATTTCATTGCTCTGTTAATTTGAAGAGATAATCAGAATTTGACTATTTAGTTATTTTGAATTTTTGAGTTTTTATATTAAATGAGGTTAAATTTAGGTTAAAACAATAAGAATTTAAGAATGAGCTGCATGCTCTTCTGGTAGCTGATGGAAGTAATTGCCAAAGTTGTCTTATGGGGGAGCTTTTGATAATGTTAGTAACCCCCTTGTAATGTAGCTCATACTCTAGCTAGGAAAAGAACAACACAGAAATAAAATGAACATAATAAATTCTCACCAGTGTGAAGCTGGATGGCTTTAGGTGAGGCTTACACAAAATCAGCCTGTAAGTTGTTATGAGGTTGGAGAATACAATACCTCATATTAGTGATACCTTGTGAAAGCAAAGAGCATTCCAACAGCAGGAATGATGGACTTTAAACATACCATGTGGATAAATAAATAGTGTAAATCTAAATTTTTTTGACCTGGATATTTGACTGATAGCCTGTAGTTTAAGTAGTATCCAAGGTTTCAGTAAATTATCCATACATAGAGAACATTTTAAAGTGTCACCTCACTGGAATTTTGAAAAAATATTTTTCAAATAAGCTAATCAACCATGGATCAACTTTTAGTCAAGGTTTGTATCTAGAGAAAACATCAGATATATAGTAGATATAAAGTTAGCATTTTGGCATTTCAAAAATTGGTCATTACATATTATTTTAATAATCTTTATATGTTTAAAGGGACAAGGAATTATGAATTTCAAGTTTAAGCTTTTATTTAAAAATGTACACCATTACAGTTCTCACTCAGAGACTATTCTATTGACTATTTTTGGTGTAAAGTATGAGGGTAACTTATTTTAAAAAGCAGATAAATCTGAATGGCAAAGTACCATTTTCAGAGGTAGGGTTAATGTTGAAGACATTTCTTTTGTCCTCTCATCAGTGAGGTGCTTGATTCTGAAGGGAGACATTTTCCTCTCATCTGAGCCACTAACACTTTCATGAACCTTTCTTTTTAAATATATATTTCAACAGGAAGCACTCATACAACATACATTGGTGATTTGACAATATATTTTCTCCCCTTAGTGCTGAATTACATATTTTTGACACCATATAGCTAGTGTACAGTGCCAGGAAGTGAAGTGAATCAGGCTATGCACACTAAGGTTTTCATGACTGGGTAAGTGAAATAATGAATGAGTACACATTCCATCATCAGAAAGTATAGTTACACTAGGAAGATATCATTACATTAGATAAGTAACTAAATATAAAGAGATGTAATGGAAAAACTAGAAACATAGGCATTATGAAATGGGTTTGACACTTATCCTTTTTGTCCATGACCATGCTGAGTCCACTTCAGTACCATAGAGCTCCCAGCAGCTTCTACTGTTGGAGCTGCTTCCTGCAGTGGAGACAGCAGTGAAAGATTCAGAGCAATAGATGGTGTTGTCTGTTACTCCTATGGGAGCAGGCTCAGGAGCATCCAGTAGACTTCTCCTTTCCCTAATCTTTTTTTCTTTTTTAACTTTATTATGTTTGAGATTCAAAGTGATGAAAAAGGTAAATATAATAAAGGCAGGCTTAATAAGTCACTGGTCAGTTTGACTCCTTTTAGTCCTTGTATCTCTTTAACACAAACAGCAAATAACAATCTTCCCTTAGCATTGTTAAGCAAAGGGTATGAGATTATACAACTAGTCAGAAAGTGGAGCTGGGGTTAGAACTTGTATTTGGCTTTTAGAGTCTGTGATCTCTATTGTTCTACAACACAGATACCAGCTATAGCACTTACCCTAAGTGAAAGTGATGTGAAGCGTTAGGGAGGTCATGGGCAGGGAAGACGAAAAGGAGAGTCTTCCTTCCCCTCCACACACACACCCATTCTTCAGAAACCCAATAAAGTCTCCCTCATTTAATCAGCAAGAGTATGTGGTCTGAAGCCTGAGGATTGGAAGAAGTCAGATGAGCAACTTAGGATAGCAGCACAGTGTATGAGTTTTGGAAGACGGGGATGGTAGCTAATCATAGAGCAAGCCCTAGGAGACTGGCTGCTTCAAATGGAAGCAGGTAATGGTTTTATAAGCAATTAGCAAGGGGAGTCTTAGGGACTGCAGTTAAACTGATCACTAGAATCCAGGAAAAATGAGTTTTTCAGGTTTTACATATAGGTCAGGCGAGGGGAGTAACCAAAAATTCTCAGTCTACGTGCTTAATGGTTTTTGTTTTAATTAACCTTCTTAATAAAACAGAGAACATAGTCCATTTATTTCAGATTTCTAAGGTTTCTTAGAGGGAGGACTGTAACATGGATGTGACTCCACTCCACTAATTAGTGGGGAATCCATGAAAGTTTGCAGGAAATATTGTACTATATAGTCAAAACAACTACTTTATATTCAGTATGAGCTTGGTGAAAGATCCTCTGCTGGGGGCTATAAAAAGATGACACAGAAAATCTCAGTGACCTCAAGATAGATTTAAATTGACTAGAGAGGCTAAGATGTGTGTAAAAATAACTGTGATGCAAAGCATTTAAATTGGTAAATTAGATTACCATTATAGCCAGAATAAATATTTTTAGTAATAAGGGGGAAAAAAGTTAATGAAATGAAAATTCAGTTGTTCAAGGTTAGGGAAGCAAAACTGATTATTAAGGCATTTCAGCAACATTATGATTAGTAGGATGATTCAGTTTTGCACCAAGACCAATTTGACCTTACAGAAATTAAAATCTCAGAAGACAGAAAATATCAGATGAGAAATGAGCAATTATCAGTCGATGCCCAGTCTGTGACAACTCTACTGTTTACATTAAAAGTGCATCCTCTAATACAGTGAAGGAGCATTTTGTTAGACAATTCTGCTTGGAGGTATTAAAATGCACTTGCTATTTTAAAAAATTGTGCCTTGGCAGATGGGCATCAAACTGGAAATTATGGATACAAATGTCTATTGTTTGAAAACCTACTTGTTAGTATAGGATAAAAAACAAAGGCTATTTGTGGCATCCTGTCTTTGGTGTATAATTAATAACTCTCTAATATTTGTTTCTTTTACTACATAGATTGTTTATGTATATGTATGTGTGTGTATTTGTATTGTTAAAATGATTAAATAAGAAAATTTAATGATACAAACTTTAACAGTTCATGGGTAGAAAACCTCCATTTGGAGAACTGCAAAATCGGGCAGAAGACAGCATTTATAGGATAAAAAAATAAAGAACAGGGAAGAAAAAGACAAAAAATAATCTGATTAGTTGAGGCCACGTAGTCAACCTTGTTTTGGGTGAGTAGGAACAAAGAAATATAGGCCTCACAGCTGGCTTGGCAGTTTGAGATTGGTTGACTGGATATATTGTGTTTCTGATCAAGTGAAGAATTTATAGGGACACAAAAGTTATCCAAGTTTCAATCTGCTGATATAGCATTCTGAGAATAAGTGTCTCCATCTTGGACCTAGAAAGTTATTTCAACAGCATGTACATTATAGTAGCTCACTGTATGCTATCTAAAGGAAAATTGTCTACAAATAATTTTCTGTAAGTTCTATAGGTACCAAAAGTCATTTCATCTTTTTCCACCTCTTAGAATAGTTTAACTGTAGTTGTAATCTGCAGAATGATTGAATATACAATTTTGATCTCTGGCAATTTTATTAGTGTCTTATTGCTGCAAAATAGATTTCCACACAGTGGCCTAAAACAACACAAATTTTTATCTCACATTTTGTAGATGAAATTTGGGGTTTCACTGGGCTGAAATCAAGGTTTTGGCTATGCTGTTTCTTTCAGGAGTCTGAGAAGACTCCATTTCTAGTCTCATTCAGGTTGTTGGCAGAATTGAATTCCATACACTTTTAGGACTTGGGTCTCTGTTTCTTCATTGCTTGTCAGCCAGGAGTCATTATCTTCTTCTAGAAGCTACTCATATTTCTTGGTTCAAGGCTCCTTCCCTCCATCTTCAAACTACTAATGGCTGGTTGAGTCATTCTCTCTTCTAACTCACCTCCCCTCTCCTTCTCCTGTCACATCTCTGCTTCCAATTGAGAAAACAATATTTTTTAGGTTCAAGTGATTAGATGGGGCCCACCTGGATGATCAAGGATGCTCTCCTGGTTTTAAAGTCAGTTGATTAGTAGCCTCCTTCCATCAGCAAAGCCCCTTCCTAGCAGTACCTAGATTAGTGTTTGATTGAGTAACCAGAGAATAGGAATCCTGGCAGAATCTTTTTTAAGATTTTGCCCTCTGCAGTCATTATCGTTTATCTGGTGATTTTAAAAACTTAAGATACAATTTAAATATCATCACTTAATTCCACAGATTATCAGTGTCTTTTTCCCATGAAGAACTAATCATTCCTGAGACTTACCAGTATTTGAAAATCATGGTTTTTATAAGTAGTGAATTCTCATTTGGACCTATGTCCTTGTAAGAAAAAATACATATAAATAATATATATTCCACCTCATGAAAATAGTATTTAAGCAAGCAGATATAAAGTCCCTCTTGTTTGTTCACTCTACCATTCTAATCCATACATCAACTTTAAAATTCCTCCAGTTTTAGGAATTCCTAAAACTTCAGTATGTAACTAACTTTCACTGTATTTACTGATTTCACCTAAATTCTTTATGCTAAACCTCAAATGTTAAATGATTTATCCAAGGCCAAATAACTGCTTGCTTAGAATTTAGCTTTTGTGTTTACTTATATATCAAAATATTTATTCGTTACTAAACACAGAAAATATAATTTTCCCTTTGGTACTCACCTGCTCACAGAATGTTTGGGTTAGCCTTATCTTTTAAAAGCTTTTTTAAAAGTTTTCTAATATTATTATCCTATTTGTAGTTACCTCTTTCCCTGGCTTGGATAATGTTCAAACTTAATTGTATATATGTATTTTTTTAGTCATTAAGTTTACTGAACTTTAGTCAGCACTGAACCAGACTAAATTTGACAATGATTGATCAATAACTCTATGACCTTGTGGCCAGTTATGTAATCTACTAACATGATATATTTAACATTTTACTTTAGCTTTTCATAAGTTTAACAAGAAGACCAAGAAAAAAAGTCTTGTCAATGCAAAGTTTGATCAAATATTCTTTTTTCTTGAAATTCTAACCTTGTTTTTTTTAAATAAATTATATTATAAAGTGATGCATGAGTGTTTCTATGTAACTGTATTTGTAATGCTTATCTGTATCTCTTAAAAAAATAATTATGGGGGTGCCTGAGTGGCTCAACTGGTGAAGCCTTCAACTTCGGCTCAGGTCATGATCTCACAGTTCTTGAGTTCAAGCCCCATGTCGGGCTCTGTGCTGACAGTTTCGAGCCTGGAGTCTGCTTCGGATTCTGTGTCTGCCTCTCTCTCTGCCCTTCCTTTACTTGCACTCTATCTCTTTCTCAAAAATAAGTAAACATTAAAAATAAAAATAATTATGTGATCATGATATTCCAATATTTTAGACACTTTTAGCTCTTGTAAAACACTTGCTTATTTTAGATGTTACAAATTTATGTATTCAATTGTCTGTAATCTTAATTTTTAAAGAATAAAATCATGTTACTTCACATCGTTTTGCAGCTCACTCATTCATTTATCTGGTATTTTTGGGGAGCTATATTGTACTCTAAATGTTGGAGCCACCTGATGAAAGAAATAAATTCTTGCCTTCGGTGCCTTTAGTGGCCTTCTAATAGGGAGATAAAGAAACAGAGTTTTGGTTTCAGAGAGTTTGGGTAATGTAAACAAAATAAAGCAGAGTGAGTAAACACCAAGAGAACAAAAGGGCAGGTGTGCTGTTTTACATGTGGTGGTTGGGGAGGAGGGGGCAGAAGACTGGGTGGTATGGCCACCTGAGCCAGGGAAGATCTTTATGGGCAGAAGTTTAGCAGATGAGAGTCCTGAAGTGAGAATGAGCTTGCAGGCACAGAGCAATAAGCAGCCTGTGTTGCTGGGACAGGAAAACTGATAGAATGCTAAGAGATGAGCAGATCCACCCCTACAGTTTCAGGATTGGGTTCGAGTCAAAATGAAGGTTAAAAATCATATGCCTACAAATTTAACAGTTACAGATCAAACTGTACTCGTGGCCTGGCCAGCATTTCTACTTCTAGACTTAAGTTAAAGGGGCACGTTCTTGCTTCTTTGGCCAGCCTAGCACCTACAAGCCTGACTGAGAACACTGATCTGTTGAGGCTGAGTAGGGGAGAAGCTGGGCTTCCATGCAGGACTCCTAAATGATGATTAGATCTACCTGAACCCACTCAAGAGCTTGACCTGGTGAACTGGCCCAGAGCTGAAAAGGGGCAGGTGTTCCTCTTCAAGGCCTAGTTTTGCTAACTCACAATATCCAGCCTCTTTAAAAGGCCTTCCAAAATTACCCCACCGTAGAGAAGTGAGCATGATTTCCCGGGACACATGACCTCCTGGAGAACTTGTGAGACCCCAGCTTTAAAGGTAGGCTTTCTTTTTCTCAGTTCTACATCCTCACTTGCCATGTCTTCTCTAATTCCTGTTTAAGAGTCACTGAACTTTAACAAAACGTTTTAAAGAAACAAAAATTGTGAAATAATATCACTTGCTAATATGCAGGAGTGTCCTCAGGGCCATACCTTGTAGCAGTTTTAAAGCTGCTTAAGAAATTTTGATCCTCATCTGTATGTGTTGGGAAGCGTTTTGGAAGGTTGAATCTAGAGTTAGATTGAACGTGAATCATTGAACTCCTCCAACCAAAATGTTTTTTCTCATTATGAGTTGGCATATTGCATGTTTTCTTTCTAACAGTTTCTGCCTTATTCATAGTGAATTGTTGCATTATAGGCTGTGAACCCCTCTAACATGGGACTTCATCAGTGGGACTACTGGGGTGCCTATTAGGATATTTTATAATTTGTAGATATGTGTTTTCAAAACTTTGAAACCAGGGGCACCTGGGTGGTTCAGTCGGTTAAGTGTCTGACTTTGGTTCAGGTTATGATCTCATGGTCCCTGAGTTTGAACCCCAAATCAGGCGTGCTGCTGTCTACATGTCAGCTCAGAGCCCATTCGGATTCTCTGTCCTCCCCCGCTCCTCTGCCTTTCCCCCATTGTTTCTCCTTCTCTTTCAAAATAAATAAACTAAAAAAAAAATTGAAATAATACCAAACTTATGTAAATGTCAAAAATATAATAGACATAAATTCTTTATTCCCCCCCAGCTATTTGAGAGTACTCAAAATCAATTTCTATCAAATCTAAATACTTTATTTTCTACAAATAAGAATTTCCTCTTATGTAATCACACAATAACCATCATAGGAAATTAACATTAATGCAGTACCATTTTTAGTTCTCTTAGAGCAAGATACATGAAATTGAGATTATTTTGTGGTTTCAGTTATTTATAAGGATAAAGACCATTGATTCCCATTGGATTGAGTGGCTGAAGTACAGGAGAGTTTAAGACTTGAAGGAGAGTAGTTAATGGAATGGCTAGGACATAGTATGAAAAAGATTGTTTACACCTGTAAAGAAACCACTTATGATAGGTAATTCTAATACAGCTAAAATAAGAATTAAAAAATGATTTAGGTGTTAGGTAGATTAAAGGAAAATTGTAGATTAGTTGGTAACCTAGTATGATAACATAGATTGAAAGTTGAATTTGTTGTTTATTGTTAAAAAAAAAAAGGAGCATTCTAACGTCTACTAAGAGCCATCATGGAGAACTATGTTATCCTCGCTCCCAGAGGTGCAGAGCTGTGGGGAGAAATCGAGCACTGCTTGACAGGATCACAGAGAAAGCAGGCCTTCAGAAGAGACTCAGGAGGATTTTGAACAAAAATGCAAGTAGAATGATTGTTTCTTTTTTTTGAATTACTTTAAATTAGTGCCATCCCAGTTATGTGTTTAATATTCTATTTTATTCAGAATTTTTTATATTTTGTTTTGAGAGGTTTTGGGGGTATCTATCTATTTTCAGAAGTCTTCTAAATTTCTTATTCTATAGAGAAACAGAAGGTGGAGGGAGGAGGGGAGAAAAAGATGCAATACTCCAGAGTTGAACTAACTGTATTTTATTCAAAGCTTTTAAAATCACTATATGTTTGGGGTGCCTGGGTGGTTCAGTTGGTTGAGCATCCAACTTCAGCTCAGGTCATGGTCTCACGGTTCATGGGTTCAAGCCCCATGACGGGCTCTGTGCTGACAGCTAGCTCAGAGCCTGGAGCCTGTTTCAGATCCTGTGTTTCCCTCTCTCTCTGACCCTCCTCTGCTCATGCTGTCTCTCACTCAGAAACAAATATTTTTAAAAAATAAATATTAAAAAAAATCACTATATTAT
>NW_027531917.1:11750372-11813136 GCF_008692635.1 Crocuta crocuta | reverse complement strand
TTTAACTCTAGATAGTCAATGGAGTCCTGTATTTTCTGTCTCAAAACTAGCCTGCTTCTCTGCAGCTCTCTCCTGCCATCATGCTAGCCTAACCAGCATCATCATTTGCATCTAAGGATGCTCTTCCCGAATCCAGTTTTAACAGCTTCAATTTATTCTGCACATATTAGCCAGCCTAATAAAAAATATTATGTCACTTCTTAGATTAAACTCTTCAACTTCCTCCCTCTCTTCAGGATAAACTCTACCATGGACAGTAGCAAATTATTATATGAAATGTCTGCCCACTTCAATGTCCTTTCCCCACTGCCTCCAGCAATTCAGCCACATGGACTTACTGTCAACTTGTAATATACTCCAAACTCTGTCCTATAAAAATTGTCACACATTCTACTTCTGTCTCCAACACCGATATAGATCATATAAAATATCCATACATACATACCTGGCCTCACTCTATTTGTAGCTGATTTCTTTAAATACTTCTGGGTACCTTCTTAGGGTCCCATTCTTTGAGAGGCCTTTCCTTATGATTTTCTTTAATTAATATTCAGTTACTCTCCCTCTCTGCATGCAGTGTGTTGTCTTCATAACCTGTGTCTCACACCTACATTTGTTAAGTGATTTTTTTTTTTTTTATTGTCTGTCTACTATAGAGGAGTAAGCTGGAAAAAGGCAGAATCCATGTATGTTTCATTAATTAACAAATGCCTGGTGTCACATAATTAGTACTTAAGAAATAGTTATTGAGTGAGTAATTCAGTCATCTGGGTAGGAGGTTATTAGGGAGTAAAAGAGAATTTGAAAAACAGCTAGTATTAGGTATAATGGAACCAAAAAAAAAAAAAACCTACAAAAGACTATTTGTTAAGACTTGGTTACTTCTATAAATGGAGAAGAAACAAATATTCATATACCTAGTTAGTAAATTTGCAACATTTATTAAACTCTTCTTGATAATATATAAAGCATGTTAGTAAGTACATTTTGAGCTTCTGTTAGTATCTCAAAAGAATTGTTAGGGTTTGATCCAAAGAAATACTAAACATAATTAGCAGTAACAAGTTCAGATATCTAGATGTGAATTTATCACTTTTGTGATTTGAAGTCTGAAGCCTAGAAATGGATCAAATTGATATTAATATGCATGAAGAAAAGGATAAAATCTTATAGATGACTAAAATGTCATAGTTAGGACATTATATACATACATAGTTGCATGTATACCTGTAAACACAGTGTATCCATCATGGTTATTGATTTAAAAGAACAAAGGTATGGTTCTGGTAAACTTCAGAAGAAAATAAATTATTGCAAGGCTTCTGAATGACTAGCATAAAGGATCAGAAATCTGGAGAACCTGGCTTTAAAAAATGGAAAAGAACTGAATAAACCTAAGACCTTGAGAATAAGCCAAGGTCATGGAGCAGGATATCCAGCTGTCACCATTGGTGAGCCTGTTCCTGGACACTCAACCTGCATCACTCTGACTTTAGCCTCTACTTCCAATCCCCTGGGAACCTCTCTTTTGCAAGATTTATTGTCTCAGTCTGGTTCTTTTTGGCCAGCCTACTTGCTTCCCTTCTAACTATTTAGGTGAAAGAATGGGGTTCTTGACTCTCACCAAGGTGAGAACACAAGGAGTACTTTCTTTCCAAACACAGAGTGTGTAGGCACTGGTAATGGTAATGTTTAAGTGACAGTTGTTCATTGCACAGGTTATCTTTGCATTTTCAATCAGTAAAATTATAATGACTAATTTATTTGTATTGGCCCTGAATAGTTGCATGTGAGTGTGGACCTTATGTGGCCATTATTTACTGGACATGAGGCCTCACCATTATGTTTCCATGACTGCAGCTGTCAAGATAACCAAATCCTCAGGCTCCTCTTGAATTCTCCTTGATGGCAACCAGAATGGAATCTCTGAATCTTTCTGCTTTACCTTTCTCAGTAAACATTGAGAATGGTTATGACCTACCTAACTCTAAATATCCTCTAATTGGTGAAGGTCACTAGTTGATTATCAGTGTTAATTACTAATAGCTCCTAGTATAGAAGAGCAAAGGCCCTGTAGAAATAATGGTCTAAGTTGGACACATGGGTCTATCTTTTATGACAGCCAAACGGAAAGGAAGGCTTATAATAGCACCTAAGCATCTGTTAAAACTAACTGTATCAGTGATCTGTGAACCAAGCCATACTTTAGTGATATACTATTACCCTTCAGAGACATAATTCTGGGCTATAAGGTCAAACATTTACTTTTTAAAAGAGCACCTAAGTATAAAAATTATACATTGCTCTATAGCATTTTAGAATGTTATCAAGTAGAACCCTATCCCCTTCAAATATAAAAATAAATGAAACCAATATGATTCAAAGGCATTTACCATGTGTTACTTTTCTGCAGCATGAAAGAAGTTAAAATTTTCATGAGACTTGCAGTTTGCAAATATTGCTTCTTAATAAAGCATAACCATTATTTGTTTCAGGTCTGAATGAACCACATAATAGGCATAAATCAGATAAATGCTCTTTTACCCTGGAGCCCTCTTTAGGGGTTATCTATCGATGGAGATCTGTGACAATGGACACACTCCAGTAGCTCATGAGTCTTAGCTGCTAAATATAGTAGGCAACAGTCAAAGATCAATGAAAAGATTAATGGTTTTAATTACCCCTACGTAACCAGTTGTGGGTAAAATTTTACTTGCTACTTTCACTGAGGGTAGCACACCACAGTCAACTTTCCAGTAAAGCTAATTTGACTTTCTGCTTGTTAAATTGCTCATTGACAATCCTGTAATGAGTCTGCTCTGTGTGTGACTGAAAACTGAGCATGCTTCCGCTTTCTAAAAACAGGGAGAAAAGGCCATAAAACTGATGAATGACACACAAACAATTTCCTTGTGAAAAATATTAGGAAATAAGACAATTTCCAGGCAATAGTTTCCCTGCTTGAGCTGTATGGAGCGAGCAAGAGAGTACCAAATGAATGTTGTATTTATGGAGCTGCATGAACAATTCTAATAAATACTGACAAACATCTTCTGAAGATACATGGGGTAACTGACAAATTATCTTTTTGACAAAAGGACAAAGACCATTTTAGTCTACATGATTTGCTTATGATTATTGATTATTGGAGAGAACTATATCATAGCCCGTGTATGAATTTATAAATCCACATTTAAGAATAAGTGGAGCTCTGAAAGGTTTTTAGCAGTTCCTCTTAAATTATGTGCTGTATGCCATCAGTTTCATCTCCATAATTTCTAGGTTAGTACTTGTATACAAGGAATCAAGATACTGCATCATAATAACAGCTATCCATCAAGGGAAAAGGAGTGGAACCATAGTTAAAACATTTTGTATGTTTTTACTTCCTTTTTAGTTTTGGTGGTACAAAGGATGGATGTTGCTATGGTAGTAAAAAAAAAAAAAAAATCTTTGGGGCTCTTGCGTGCTTCAGTTCGTTCAGAGACTGGCTTCAGCTCGGGTCCTGATCTCGTGGTCTGTGAGTCTGAGCCCCACCTTGGGCTCAGTGCTGGCAGCTCGGAGCCTGGAACCTGTTTGGGGTTCCATGTCCGCCTCAGCCCCGCCCTCTCCGCCTNCTCCGCCTCTCAGCCCCTCCCCTGCTCATACTCTATCTCTCTCTCAAAAATACTTCATGTTTAATCTTGAAATTATTCACCTTCCCACATTGGTCTGACTGTATAATTTTTAGCTGTTAATGCTCAGTTAGCATTATTAGAATGTTCTCACTATAACGCTAAATTAGGTGGTGACTGTCAAGTGTTAAGCTATTGAATTCAAATGCTCAGAAATATCTGCTGGCTGGTGGGTATGAATTCAGAGGACTATTCAATCCAAGAGCAATGAAGGGCAAGGAATACTACTAAGCACATGCATTAGCATGATTTTTTAAAAATATACAGGCTTAAAGGAAAATAAAGACCTTTCACAGAACAATTCAGTTTTTTTTCCAAACTGCACTATCTTGGTTTATTTGCTCAATAAACCTGTCTACAGCATGAGATACATGTGAATACTGGCCACCCAGAAACTGTTCTTTATTTCTGAAGACAATGAAACAAGTACCTGGAGTGTTACCGTCTCTGAAAACAAATGTTTACATGGGGTTTGGGGTGTAAGAATTTACTACAGTTCAGCTCTTAGGAAGGAAAAAAGGGTTAGCTAGAGGAAGAAGTCAAATTGTAATACAAGCACAATAAAACTCAGTAAAACTGAGGGGAAGATTTGAAACAAGTATTTTCTGTCAGTTATTTGACCTTTCTGCCTTGATGATGCTCAGTCACCAAATGTAGGCTGTTGGAAGTATATGACCTTCAGCTAGCTCTGTAACTAAGGCAAACCTTAAAATACTTAATAGCTGACAGTAGTTTCCTGGCTAGACTTTTTACAGTTGGACTTAAAATCCTTAGTTGAATAAGGATCTGGGTGTCCCATCTCTTTGTCACCGCCCATTCTGTGTGCTGCCTGGATGGGACAGAGTAATTAGTCCTCACTGCTGCAGCTGGTTTAGGCCTACAGTTGATTATTCTGTGTCCCTTTGTTATGGAACCTGGTCTGAATTAGCTGGTGGAAAAACCAAGTGGCACTTGGAGGTCTTGGAAGACAGGAGGTTTATTTCATACCAGTGGGCTCAAAGGGGATCACTCTCCAGAGATCTGAGTCCTGAGTGTAAGCAGAGGGAAAAACTTCTAGTCTGTTACTTCTGCATTAGTAGTAATTTGGCACAGGCGGCAATCGGGATAGGAACAAGAACCCAGAAGGGGAGTCTTTGCTAGGGGACTGGAATTTCCCTTTCAATTCTGTCGGCCATCTTATAACAGATTTTTTTTCCTCTCACCTTCACCACTTTGCATTCTAGATGTCTCCTCCTCTCAGCTACCGCCTCTGGGTGGCTCAGTGGCATACTCCGTGATCAGAGATCCTCCTCCCTGACTGATCCAAACCCCTAGTCACTATGCCTTTCTCAGGCTGGTTTGCTCTGCCTATTCATTCAGAGTTAAAATAGTCAAGAGAACCAAAAACTGGTCACACATACTCTTCCCACTTTGATTGTATAAGAGCAGCCCTGCCTTTGGCTGGTAGTCAAGGTCAACTAGCTTGCAGAACTGATCCTCCTCTTTTGTCTCTTGGTCTCTGAAAACAAAAAGGTACCTATACAGCAACAGTAACTTTATTGTAATGGTCACTTGCTGTGTCCCCAGGCAAAATTGTGCTTCTCTGGAGGACCAGGGCCCCTGACACCTGAGCTTAGAGTTGTGAGAACCTGATTCTTGAAGTCCCATAGGGAGGTACTAGGAGTGCTAAGTGCAGCATCTCCTGCTTCACTGTTGGATTCCTGACCCTATGTGGTCTTCGTATTGGGAACCTAGTGCCCCTTAAAGGACTTTGAGTCCTTGAGTATACAGCATCCTAGAGAAGAGTACCCCATATTCAGAGAATTTTGTCTTTCTGCTGGCTCTTCAGCTGTACTCTCAACAGGCTATTTCACAATCTTCTCCATTTCTGTGAAGCTTCTGTGTGGTACACTGTGTGGTGTGATGAAACCTGTTCATGGGCCTTCTCCAGGACCTCCTTTTGCGGTAAAGTGGGTCCCTGGTCTCTTTGATGTTCTGAGGTGTTTTAGAACATTGGAACAAACATGCTATAAGCTCTTGTAAATATTACTGACTGAAGCCTACTATGCAGTAAAGGCAAATCCCTACCTGGATTGCATGTTTGTTTCTGTCACAGCAGTATCTGGGCTTTGCAGGATGGAAGCATCCTGAGGTTGTCCATTTGGTGAGTGGGTCTTCTCAAGAAACAGTGTATAGATAATAATTTTGGTACTCAAAAGACTACTAAAAGAGAAGTCAAAAGTAACATGTGTTTCACTCCCTATAGTATCAACAAAAGGAGGAATTACGATTTTAGACTCTTTAATGAATTTATGTTAATATTTATTGGAACCACTAAAAACAGAAGTAACAAGTTTGCAAACTGATCTTAAAAGTTGGAATAACAAGGTAAAATGACACACAAAAGGAGATAAAAGGGAATAATGACATGGGTAAAATAAAAAGCACAAGATAACAGAAATAAACCCAAACATAGTGACCATAGTTTATGTAAATGGAATAATATCTTCAGTTCAAGGTAAAAACTGTTATACTAGGTAAAACACACATACATGTACAATGAAAACTATGTACTATTTACAAAACAAGGGTCATGGAAATATTGAAAGAGAAGGAATAGTTGACAGTACTTCATAGAGATATTATAATAGTTACATAGGCCTTTTAAAATAGACTTTAAGAAAACATTAAGCAAAAAATATATTAATTTTCTAAGAAATATGTACAATTTTTAATATGTATTTTTATAGTTTATTGTCAAGTTGATTTACATATAACACCCAGTGCTCATCCCAACAAGTACCCTCCTCCATGCCCATCATTCTCCTAATATGTATTTGTGAAATACTTACAAAATCATGAATGAAATATGGAACTAGGCTTTTTATAATGGAGGAAATTGGCAACACCGTGTAAGGTGAAATTAATTTTTTTTAAACTGAGATAGTTATGCTGAATATATAAAGAAAACTCTTCTGGAATACAGATTAGGCACAAATCTGGAAATAAAAGTATTCAACCTACAAGGCCAAAATTGTAAATAATGTTCTTAAGGGAAATATTTTTAAATGATTAATCCAAAGTCTTTGAAATTTAGAAAACCTATTGAATGAACCACTTAAAGAATTATGATTTTCTTAAAAAAATTCTCTAAAATGAAAAATAATGAAAATATCAACTATTTTAAATTTGTGCTAATGTTAGGAAAGCTTAGATGAGGAAAAAAAGTGACAATTAGTGAACTAAGCATTGAATTAAATTGGCACAAAAAAGTCATAAAGTAATTCTTCCTGATCTCTTACCTATGCATGAATAAATATGAACGTTAATGAGAAATAAAAGTATATATTACAAACAAAAAAACCCTGCAAAGCTGAAGTTGGTTCTGAAACTAATACAATTGAAAACCTGGAGAATATTTTATAAAAAGATAAATGTCAGAAATAAGATTGAGAGTTTGACCTAAATATATGCATAAATGTGTATATAGCAGAGATTATGCAGTTAGTAATTATTAAAAATAATAAATTTGAAATTTAGATTAAATTATTTCTTAAAAATCCACCCAGCCTTTCCTCCAAGAATAGAAAATCTCAGTAGAAATATAATCATCAAAACTATTGAACTGGTAGGTAAAATATTTTCCCCTAAAATATTTTAAAGTAATACCATACCCAGATAAAACTTGGTAGATGCAATTTTAAATGTAATATAACTTTTCTAAATAGGGGGGAGGGGAAGAAATTCTCCCCTTTTGTTGCAAACATAGTCTTAATATCAAAACTGACAGAATATGAACCAGAAATATTACAGGTTAATCTCAGGAAGTAGATAGGCAAACACATTTGTAATAATGCACATAAAAATAGAGCATGCATTAAAATGACAAAATAAGGGGCACCTGGATGGCTCAGTTAGTTGAGTGTCAGCCTTTTGATTTCTTTTATCTCAGGTCATGATCTCATGGTTGTTGAGATCAAGACCCACATTGAGCTCTGTTCTGGGTGTGGAGCCTGCTTGAGATTATTTTCACTCTCTCCTCTCCCTAACTCTCTCCCCCTCCCTCACTCACATGTTGTCTTCAAGATAAAATAAAAATAAAATGACAAAATAGTATGACCAAATTGGGCTTATCGTTGCTAATGACAGACTGATTTAACTTTAAGGAAATCTATATTGTACTTGACCATATTAACACACTAAATGAAAAAAAAAAGTGGTGATCCTTTCCATACATGTAATAAAGGCATTAAATAAAATTCAGTATTCATCCATATGTTCATAGCTAAATTAGAAGGAAATTGATGAAGGTTAAAGGCTACAACATAGAGTAGACATCATGCTTAATAATGAACGTTAAAATTTTTGTTTTCAGATAGATTATATCTTCTATAACTCTTTTATGGAGGGGAGGGAAATTAGAGAAAGACAAATACCATATGATTTTACTCCTATGTAGAATTTAAAAAAGAACCAGTGAATGGGGGGGTAGCAGACCCTTAAATATGGAAAGCAAATAGATGGTTGCTAGAGAGGCAGTGGGTGGGGAATAGGTGAAATTGATACAGAGGATTGTGAGGCACAAACTTCCAGTTAAAAGGTATATACATCAAAGATAAAAAGTACAGCATAGAGAATATTGTCAATAAGATTGTGAAAATGGTGACTGATCATGACAATACTTACTGTGGTGAGAACTGAGCACAATATATTTTGTTGAATCATTTTGTACACTTAAAACACAACACTTTATATTGCTTATACTTCATTAAAAATAATTTTTAAACTCTTGTGGGTTGGAAATTTGGGGCTCCCTGGGATGGCTCATCCCACATCTGCATGCCTTTGGCTGGGCTTGATCATGCATTGGTAGGGAGCTGGTAGTTGAGTTTCTCCTTCTACAACTGTTTGTAGGTTGGCTATTGACATGAATGATGGAGTTAACCGTGCCTCTCCTCAGCCAGCCAGGTAGCCCAGGTTTATTCACATGGTGGTGGTTACAACATTTCAAGGAGGACCATTTGCACAAAGAGGAGTCAGACCTTATCATGCAATGATTTTACAAGCCTCTGTGTGCTTCTTGATTTTTTTTTTTAAGTAGTTTTTTAAGAGTTTATTTTGAGAGAGAGAGAGTATGAGCAGGGAAGGGGCAAAGAGGGACAGAGGGAGAGAGAATCCCAAGCAGGCTTATTGCTGTCAGTGCAGAGCCCCACATGAGGCTCAAACTCATAAACTGTGAGATTATGACTTGAGATCATAACTTCAACTGAGCCACCTAGGCAACCCTGTGTGCTTCCAGCTTTTAAAATGGCAGTGTATTAGAGTGCTCTATTGAACAAAGGAGATGTGTTTATCTATAGAAGAAGATGTATATTAGGAAATTGGCTAATGCAGTTATAGAGACTGGCAAATCCAAATCTGCTGAGTGGGACCACAGACTGGAGAACCCAGAGGAAAGCCTCACGCTGCAGTTCAGGTCTGAAGGCTCTCTGCTGCTGAATTCCCTCTTGGTGAGGGGAGGTCAGTCTTTTGTTCTATTCAGATTTTCAGCTGATTGAACGAGGCCCACCTACATTATGGAGGACCATCTGCTTACTCAAAATCCACTGATGTAAAGGTTAATCTCATCAAAAAATTCTCACGGAAACCTGTAGAATAATGTTTGACCATATACCTGGTCACCATGCCTGAGCCAATATGACCTAGAAAATTTACTATCACAGTCAATTGGCCAAAAAAACCCTGATTTGGCAATGTCCGGATTCTACTTTTTCATGTAGAATTAAAAGTCACATTGCAAGAGAGTATACTATATAGGAATGGGAAAATGCATGGCCATTTTGGGGGTAATCTGCCATAGAATGGTAAATTCTTCAATATTATGGTTATGTCTATGAGGTGGGACAGGGAAATGAACAAAGAGGGTGTCTATACAGGTAATGTTTTATCATATATCTGGGTATATATGATATATATACATATGTGAGTGTATCTTGTACTTCATACCATAATTGTTCATAGCTATGAATATTCATACTATAAATATATAGGGGCACTTGGGTGGTTCAGTTCGTTGAGAGTCTGACTCTGGATTTTGGCTCAGATCATAATCTCATGGTTCATGAGTTTGAGCTCCAAATCTGGCTTTTGGGCTGTGCTGCTTACATTCCTCTCTTTTTTCTTTCTCTGCCCTTCCCCAACTTGTACTCTTTCTCTCTCTCTCTCAAAATAAATACACTTAAAAACATAAACATACACATACATATGTGATATTGTGATTTATAATAAAAAATGTCTGTCTCCTACAGAGCTCCTAAAACCATTGGGATTTCCTAAGTGATGAGAGCATAATAGTGTCTTTAGTTAGGTTGATGAGCTGACTGGAAAAGTGCCTAGGTAACCTAAGGATGGTGGTTGGTTGCCAGGGTAAACAATAGCAATAAGAAGGTTAGAACTTTCAGTCATCCCCCACAGTCACCTATACCACCTCTGGGGAGGGGAGAAGGACTTGTAGTTGAATCAGTTACCAATAATCAATGATTTAGTCGATCATGCCTATGTAATGAGGCTTCCATGAAAACTTAAAGGACACAGTTCTGAGAGCTTCTGGGTTGATGAACATGTGTAGATATGGGGAGAGTGGTGTGCTCAGATGTGGAAGCTGCACTTTGCCTTATGCATTTCTTCTATCTGGTTGTTCTGACTTCTTTTTATAATAAACTGGTAATCTGCAAATTGTTTCTGAGTTTGAGTGAGCCACTCTAGCAATTTTTTTTTTATATTTTTATTTATTTCTAGGAGAGAGAGAGAGAGACAGCGTGAGCAGGGGAGGGTCAGAGAGAGAGGGAGATACAGACTCTGAAATAGGCTCCAGGCTCTGAGTTGGCAGTCAGCACAGAGCCCAACGCGGGGCTCGAGCCCACGAACCATGAGATCATGACCTAAACGAAAGTCAGACACTTAACTGACTAAGCCATCCAGGTGCCCCTCCACTCTAGCAATTTAAACACAAGGAGGGCTAGTTGAAATCTCTGACCTAGAACTAGTTGATCAGAAAGCACAGGCAACAACCTGGACTTGAGGTTGGTATCTAAAGTAGGGTGGAACACACTCATGTAGGTCTGAACCATTAACCTGTGTGATCTGAAGCTTTCTTGAAGTAGGTAGATAGTATCAGAATTGAATTGAATTGTAGGATATCAAAATTTCTTGGTAGTGTGGGGAAATCCCCCTAACACATTAGAATTGGTGACCAGAATTGTACATGTATACAATTTAAAATCAAAATAACATGGTCTATATTGTCCTTCCAACCTACTGTAGGAAAGTTGGATCTTAAAGATAATCGTGGCTTTTCAGCTATTATATCTTGACCAGAATTTGTCACTATAAATGTAAATTTTGTATTTGCAGCATATGCTTATTTTTATATCCTATTAAATTTGAACTTCTATCATGTTCAGAGAGCCTTGTTTCAGGTCGCATAATGCAGCCTAAGTACTAAAACTGCTAATTTTAACAAAGATAAAACATATGCATTCACATGTATACTTTTTTTTGTATAAGTTTCTTTAGTTCATGAAAATTGAAAATAATTTTTTCACAAAGACCCTATCTTTCCTATTTCATAGCTAGAACAAACAAAACAGGCAGATTTTAAAATAAGAAATAGAAGATTATTATTCAAATTCTTTGAATCAGGTGCAAGTATATAAAAACTAACATATAGGTAGATTGTGTGAAGTTGATATTAGAATATGTAAGATGTAAATAAAGCATTAGTTCATCTTTTGAGGTAATTGATGCGGCAAAGTGTCCATGCTTATGTCATCCTTATTTTAATGACTGCTGACTATATGCCATTAAGAATGAGACTAACTAGTAGTAGGATGCTTTGTTTCAATCATTGACTTGCAGATCTAAGCAAATTAGTTTTGAGGGCCCTGATTCCTCATTTCTAAAAATCAAATTTATGATCTGATCTTTCAGAGTCTATGGATTATGATTTTCATTCATATGAAAAGATTGACTTTTCTACTTGTGATGGGTATCATTATCACTTCTAAGTATTTTTACTGTAAATAACAATGTATTTTATTTCTAGTTTTCTAGCATTTGAAACCCAAATGGTACTTAAGGAACTTTCTGTAGTCCTAGATAAGTTACTGCTCATTGGGATCTGTCATTGATTTATTTTTCACACCTACTATTTCTTATAAAGCAGTGAGAATTTTTCAAATTCCATGATTCTTTTCAAGTTATTTAATGGCTGCTGTAAATGAAACCAACATGTATATCTATTGGTATTTTTCATATACATAATTTCATGGTATATATTTTTGTTGAATAGATGAATAATTGCATACCTATTTCTTTATCCAATGTGTTTACCAAACAACCACCCAAAATTGTTTTCTACTATGACACAGTGTTTACAATCAATGTATTCTATCCTAGCTAGAGATTTTTTTTTTTCTTTCTAGGAAGGAAATGTATCCTTGTGGAGAGAGAAGCTTAAATTAATCCTTAAAAAAAAGGGAGGGGAGCAAAGTCTGTATTGAAATGCTGTTGTCCAAAGGCTATTGTAACATGTTTTGGGATAAAGGCAAGAATGTA
Organism: Crocuta crocuta; assembly: GCF_008692635.1. Classification (NCBI taxonomy): domain Eukaryota; kingdom Metazoa; phylum Chordata; class Mammalia; order Carnivora; family Hyaenidae; genus Crocuta; species Crocuta crocuta. The sequence goes on along the minus strand of NW_027531917.1, from coordinate 11,800,867 downwards.
AATAATTAAAAATAATAAAGCTTAACAAGGTTTCTGAGTATATAACCTCCCAAAATGTTTGCAACGAGACATAATATTATATCATGTATAAGAAATTAAACATCAGAGCCAGAATGAGAATAGCGTCTTATGTATAACAAATACCATGCATGTTTTTGCCAAATTTATGTCCAAATGAACTCCATCATTGGCAGAATGAAGCATTGTGGTAATTCTTGCATCTAAAATTGATTTAAGTCAGGGGGCATCTGTATGGCTCAGTAGGTTAAGCATCCAATTTCAGCTCAGGTCATGATATCATGGTGTGTGAGTTAGAGCCCCATGTTGGGCTCTGTGCTGACAGCTCAGAGCTTGGAGTCTGCTTCGGATTCTGTGTCTCCCACTCTTCTCTCTCTGCCCCTTCACTGCTTGCATTCTGTCTCTCTCTCTCTCTCTCAGAAATATTTTTAAAAATGTCTTAAAAATAAAATAAACTTAACTCTGATATATGAAGCAAAAATATTGAGAGATGAGTAAATGTTTATTGGACTTATAAAGAACATCTTGATATACTTTGTTTAAATATATAAATCAAAATGCCCTAAGTAACATCTGCAGAATAAACAGAAACCTACCCAGATAGAGATACTGCCAAATAACTACCATAGTCATGATAGCGAGCCATAGTGTGGAACAAGGCTTCCTTTATGTGATAATGACTGACTTGTACTCAAAACATTTTTATGCTCCTTTTTCATTATTTTATATAATCTAGAAAAAAATAACTTCAATAGATTTGCCTATCAAATAAAGCATTTTGGCCACAGACCTAGTGACAAAGATTAGCATCTATTTGAGACACATTTTGAGAATAATCTCAGGAGTCCGTGACCAAAGCCAAATGGGGAAAGAAATAGTATGTGATCTATGCACTCAGCCACATGCATCATATGAAACAATGTAAGCATCAAAGAACTAAACTTTTTAATATTTATTTAAGATGGCTAAATGCTGTGTAACATTCCAGCGTTCTTGGGGAAGATGTTGCCTGTCAGTTTGTGTTTAAATGAAGGCTGCATAGAGGAGAAAAAGGCTGCATAGGGCTTTAAAGAGGATGGTTCTCAGCCCTACATAAATTGTTAATTTTAGATTGCATAGTATCTGAAATATGTAATCCTACAATTTTGCAGGGTTACTAGGAGTATGATTGTAATCATTGAATATTATGTCCTATCTGTGATAGTAATAAAAATATATAATTAAATGATAAATTACCTCAATGAGTAGGGTTTAAGGTGAGGGCAGAGGATATTGATTTTGTGTTTATGTTGACCCATAACTAAAGAATGTCAATATGCCTGTGTTTTGAGGAATCTGTTCTAGAGGATTAATAAGAATAACAGAAAATAAAGGAAACAAGTATAATCCACTGCTTATCCAAAGACACTCCTGATAGAAAGACTAGAATTGTCCTACTATAATAATAGTTCAGGTAAGAGTGAGAAAATGAATTTATAAGACCTTGAACCCAAAGGATAATACCTGGTAGAAGAACAGAAATTTCAATCAAGAACTAATATGCTGGACTAGTAAAATAACAGATATTTTAAAAATTTCTTTAATTTCAAACGTTAAAAAAATTTTTTTGGTTAGTTAAGTGTACATGTGTAATTTTCAAATAATTTTCCCATATTTTCAAATTTTTCTACCATACTGTATTACTTGACAAATGAATAAAGCTTAAAATTTGTATATAAAATATCTGTTAATGCAACATGAAATTTCTCCTCTGCAATGAACACATCAACAGCATATACAAATTTTGTATCCTAGACCCATGGAAAAGAACTTTAGAGAAGTCTGTAAAACTACAGCACAAACTTGGGCCTATTGTTCTTGTACCTCCCCTGGTTCTTTTGTTAAGCTCAATAACCTGTATAATTATAACCTGAAGGTTTGAATACATATATTACTGTGTAAGTGTATATGGGTTTGGGGGATGGAAATGTGTAAAATAGAAAGTAAAAAGAGAAAGACCAAGGACTGTCTTGGGTTGAATTCCCTGGAGGCAGAGGCGAAGACCATGAGGGTGAAGGAGAGTGAACTAGGAAGTATTTTCAGGAAGAGGCCAGAGTTGGGAGCAGGAGAGGATAGAGGAATAGAGGTGTTTTTACCTGGAGACTAGCTTCTGCTTCATCCCTTTAGCGACCTTGAAGCATGAGTTATGGCACAGAATTGGTCTTCACTTGAAGCATTTGTGTACCTCCGTCCTGAGCTTCAGGCTACCTCCCTTCTGCAAAGGACTTCTTCAGAGAAGGGGACAGCTGGAGGCTTTGGTGGCCAACACTCAATAGCTAGAGGATTAGAGCACCCATTCAATTAAGGAGATAGAGGTGGGGCACCAAAATTACTCCTTCTAAGACCTTTAATGTTTGGAAAAACCTCACTTTCTGTTTTGTTAAAACCACCACCACAACAATAATAGGAAAACAGGTAGGAATTTTTAGGGGAAAGGACATGAACGTTTGAGCCACAGCTGGGTGATGACTTCCAAATCCATCCCATTGTAGCCCTTGCAAATCACTAAGCTTTGTTGGACCTCAGTTTCCTCAATTATGCTATGGCAATGTCAATTAGATGTATTTCTAAAATATCTTGAAAAGTGCCTGGAATATCCTAAATGTTCAGTTAATAGTAACTATTTGCCTTGTGATGCTAATCACTTGTGTTAAGATTATTTCTTAGAATTAGCTTCTCTTTGTAGAGTACTTAGAGTTTGCTACAGTTTTCTATACCCATTATCATGTTTAAACTTTATAAAGACCTCTGAGGTCAGTAGGTTATACATTATCATCTTTTACAGATTAGTAAATGCAGATCCAGAGAAGCAATATGGGAGATAAACTGTATTAGTTACCTACTGCTGGATAACAAATTACTCCTAAGCATAGCAGCTTAAAATATCTCATTTATTATCTCACAATTTCTGTGGGTCAGGAATCACAGCATCACTTTCCTGGGTTATCTGCTTCAGAGTGTTTCACAGATAGAAATTAGGATCTTGGCCCATATGTTTCTCACAAGGCTATAATCACAGTATTGGTAAGAGCTATAGACCTCTCAAGGTTCAAGTAGGGCAAAATTCACTTCCAAGTTCACTAGTAGTGGTTGGCAGGATTTTGTTCGGAGAGCCTCAGTTTTTTGTTGTACAGGTCTCCCCAACATTTGCATTTTGTTCCATCTAAGTGAGAAAGATGAGGATGTGTATTTGGAGGGACAGAATGCTAGTAAGAAAGTACTGAAGTACTGGCAAGAAAGAAACTATGGTCTTTTACATTCAACAAAGTGACATCCTTTCCCCCCCCCCGTAGTCTGTTCTTTGAAAGCCCATCACTGGCTTCAGGCCACACGCAATAGGAGGAGATTCTACAAGGGTGTGAATACCAGGAGATGGGAATTATTGTGAGCCATGCCAGGGCTTTCTACAACAGAAAGCAGTTTTTATGTTTGGTTTTGGGTGTTTTTTTGTGTTTTTTTTTTTTTTTTGTGATATATACTGTTCAGAAATTGGGGTAATGGAGAATATAATCCATATTTTGATTATTTTTCTACCTCTTGCAAAAGGTACTTTTGATTAATTTTATAGGGTCACATTGATAGTAAGTAGCAAATCTATACTCAGCTTGTAATGATGAAAACTGAATACAAGTGGTCTGACTTCTATTAGACATCAAGAATAGCATCTGATCCCTTTCTTTTGCCTTGCAGAGTGGCTTGTTTTATAAAGTTAGCTTTCAAAAAAAATTCAATAAATAAACTTAACAAAATGCTAATCAGAAGGATATTATCCTTTATTATCTTTATTAATCTTGTTGAAATTCCCAAATAAAGTTTTCCAGACATGTACAGAAAGTGAATAAAATAAAGACAATACTGTTAGATGATGAATAGTACCTTTAGTGTACCCTCTAACTTTTCAGCATGAGGTAGGAAATTGTTCCCTTGAAAAGGCAGACTGCACTGAATTCTGCCCAATGTGTCAATGCTTATGATTGCTTTATTATGCAGGCTTATGCCACTCCTAGCTTATCAGGTTTTAAATTACCATATAAATTTCCATAGTTAGACAATATAGGAGACATGAGTTTAAAAACCATCTAATCTTCTTTTCAAAGTTAGATAAGAAACAATCAACACTTTAGAATGAAAGCAATACCCCTAAGCTGCAAAAGTAAGAGTCTAACAGTATTATCTAGACTAATCAACACTCGCTATCACAATCGTAATACTTGCAAAATAGAAACACTGGTTTAATTAATTGTAACACCTGGAGGGTAAGAAGATCTAGAATCTGCTTCTTTTGGAGAAGATGGGGGCTGGCATAATACATCCCAGTTTTCATTAAACAAATCTATAAATTAACCTAAAATACATGATAAAGGGAATGCAAATACCATCTGAACTGTGAATTTTAGACCTATGTCTATTATGGCAACAAATGTGTTTTTTTTTTTCTGCCTAGCCTTTTTAATATAACTTTTACATCATTTCAAATTGTCTTTTCATCACCTTATTCATTTTACTATAGGTAGCCTCATTAAATCTAAGAAAGCAATAGGACAAAATAAAACTACAAAGTAAAATTTAGGATATTTTTTGGAATTTTGTAGTTGGTTAGTTTCAGATTCTACTTCCAGCCTTGACTTATAGGTAACTGCACACAACTTTCTACCCTACCTATCAGATGGTCAACCACTTGAAAATAAGGAATAAATCACATTCATTTATCTCACAGAATATGACAGAATATCTTGTATCTATGTCGGGACTTAAGTATTAAAACATAGCTTCTCATAAAAAAAAGTTGACAGTGTCAGGGAACTTTCAGAATGGAGTAAGTGAATCCAGTTGGTAACAAGAGCATAATAAGAGGAATTTTAAGGTTCAGGAATTACTAGAAGGGATAGTCTTAGGAAATGGTATAAACAAAATAAAACAATACTTAAATAAAAAGGCTGATCTACATGCTTATTCACCAAAAATAATCAAAATTCAGCTATTTATGTAAGAGTTTCTCTGTAGTTTGTAGAATCATTAGTTATTCAGTTATAATGGCTAATGAACATTTAAAAAATATTCATCCTCACTAATAAGTAAAGGAATGGAAATTAAGATAATAAAATTTGATTTTTCACTTATAAAATTAACAATTTTAACTGCCACAATGAAGTGCTAAAGGATGCAGAGAAATCACTCACACGCGCACACACCCCCACACACCACGTGTACACACATGCAACTTGAAAATGAGCAAATGCTCAATACTGCAGGAATGAATGATAATACAGCAGTAATGAGCATAAAAGAACTTTAAAATACTCTATACAACAACACATTAAATCAAGTAGAACCAAATTTAATGAAAGACCTTTAAAAGAAATGAAACAATGTTGAGAGAAGCTAAAAAAAAAAAAATAATAAATGGAGTGAATATATTATGATAGGTTGAAAAGAGAGAAAAAAATGGAGGAAACTTGAAGATCTTATCTTCAAATTGACTGATAGATTCAGTAAAGTCCCAGTGAAAATCCCTACAGATTTGTGTGGGTGTGTACTTGTCTGGAAATTGACAAGCTGATTATAAAATTCATAAGGAAATACAACTTCCAAGGCATTCTAAAGAAGCACAGTAGAAGATTTATTCTATAAGGAATCTAGATTTATTGTAAAGCTAAAATGAGTGGTATCAGTGCAAGAATAGACTAATAAATCATTGGAAAATTAGAGTCCAAAAATAGACCCATGAATATCTGTCTTTAGAAGGAGGGAAAAAAATTATACTTTCTTAGGGTGAAATAAAATAATTGAAAGAAAGAATTATATGAGAGAAAACTTTAGGTTTAAAAAAAAGCAAGATAAAAAGTTGACTAATGTGGTTTTAACTTTTTTAAATGTAAGGAGAAAAAAGTCACCAAAATATTATCAAAGATCCTCTCTAGATAATAATATGGCAATTTTTGTCTCCACATACCTTTATGAATATATATAACATATATATTGCATGAATATTTTTATAATGAGAAATCGTCTTAATATTAGAAAACAGAAGTACAAGGTAAGAGAAACTTTTTAGACAGCATATAATTACATTAAACAAGCTCTTCATTTCAAATTAGTTTCGATCTAATCATTCTCAATTATTTTCTCTAAAATCTTAGAGGATGGGAAAAATGGAAGTAAGCAAATATTCAGGTATTTTAGAGATGAGTTCTGATTCTACAGGTCCATGCTTATGACTTTAACGAAGGGCACTTGGGAAGTATGACAGAAAGCAAATACTGAAATGTAGGTGACAGAGACTGTATGCTTCTATTTCTAGTTTAATATCATTCTCTCCCCAGTAAAAAGAAATACACAGAGCTACCAGTGGCAAAATTCAGCTTCTGCAGTCTTTTTCAAATCTTGCAAGATTGTGTGTTAGGAGAGCATAGGGTTTAAAATTTTACAGTAAGTTCCTTTAGAAAAAAAATTTGAGGGGCACCTGGGTGGATTAGTTGGTTCAGTGTCCAACTTCAGCTGGGCAGGTAATGATCTCATGGTTTGGAAGTTCAAGCCCCACATCAGGCTCTGTGCTGACAGCTCAGAGTCTGGACCCTGCTTCAGATTCTGTGTCTCCCTCTCTCTCTGCCTTGAGCTCATTCTCTCTCTCTCTCTCTCAAAGATAAATAACCATATTAAAAACTTTGGAAAATATTTCTTTTGGCCTAAATGTTTTATATGTATATTTTAAAATTTTATGATATATTTTATTAAATCCTCTAAAAGGAAAATACTAGTGAGTTTTTAAATCAAATGTAATCATTGGTTCTCTCTAATGTGTATAATTGAAGGAGTTCAAGGTATTATTTAAATCAATTTTTAAAAATTCATGTATCTTAATATATATGGAAATCTTGGAAATACTTAGCGAGCATGGAACATTGGGAAAGAAACAAAAGAATATTGAAGAGAAAGGAAAGGAAACCTAATTATACATTTATAAATACTTGTGTAAGACCAGAGTTTCTTTAAGGAAACACTCCTCTCCCATACTTTATCAACATTTCTGATTGAGGCTGGCACCAAGCTCTAGTACCACCTATGGGCATGTAACCCAAGTCTGCAAAATCAGATTATTCTACCACCTTCCCCTGGTCAAGTAATCAGTCCAGGCCTAGAGATAGAACAGATAAACCGCTATTCTGAGTTGGGTGTATGTGTTTTCTTTCTTTCTTTTTCTTCCCTTTCCCCTTCCCCACCCCCTCCCCTTCCCTTCCGTTTTTATGAATTTGTAGACCCAAGAGAAAAGAAGGTGTTTTATTTTTGTATTAAGCTAGGGGCCCCTGAGTGGCTCAGTCGATTGTCTGACTTCAGCACAAGTCATGATCTCATGGCTCAACAGTTCAAAGCCTGCATCTGGCTCTGGGCTAACAGACAGCTGAGATCCTGAGTCTGTTTTGGATTCCGTGTCTCCCTCTCTCTCTGCCCCTCCCCTGCTCACACTCTGTCTGTCTGTCTCTTGCAAAAATAAACAGTAAAAAAATTAAGCTGGAACACCTAATGTTGATTTTTTTTTTTTCCTGGCACTGTGTGAGGAATCTTAAGAATGACCAACAGTCAGAAAAGTACAAATTAAGAGAGAATCCTGATGACATAGGTAGAAACCTGTATCTAGACATTTCAAAATTTTTAGTTGCAGGTACCACTATATTGACATTAAAGTAGTTTCAAGTGACAAAACTAGTTTAAACAAGCCAACCATAGTGTGATATTCAGGATTATTTTTGTAACAAGAAAATCTGCTTTTCTCTTCCTCTTGGGCTCAACTCTCCTTGACTTGTGTAAAGGTCAAGGAGAAAAAAATAATAGGTTCTACAGTTGCCGTGTTTCTCAGTTAAGTGTCACAGGAACAAACAGAGCCGCAATTTTTAGTCTACCCTAGAGCTTCTTGCGAGTAATGACACCAACACCAACAATAAAATAAGCGAGCAAATTGGATGCTCAGGAACCCCTTACTTATGCAAGATATAAATGTCAATGAGTAAAATGTGTAGGGTACCAAAGTTCACAAGCAGGCCCTCTTATTATAGCATTTATTTATAATCACAGCCTTCTTTATTTATTTATAATTACAGCCCTCTATAATCCAAGGCTGAACATTTATCTGTTTTCCACCACCAAACTCCCTCACTAGACCTTTCCCACAGGTGGAGTTCGCTAAAACACAGATTACCACCTCTTTTAACTATCTACTTCCTTTGCATGTGGCTTTTCATATTATAATCTTAGTAGTGTTAAGTAAGTCTTTGTAGCCAGCACAACCTAGAGTGGGACTTGCATAGTATTTCAGCTGTTCTTGTGTGAGAAATTCTTCTTCCTTATTCTGTTTTTACTAGCTGGGTATGAAAGCGTTTCCTCCTTACTGTGCTGATCATGAAAATTCAGTATAGCAGCAAAGAACTCCTCTCCACATATTTCTTAGTCTTAATTCTTGCTCATAAATAGCTTAACAATGAGGAGCAAGAACACTGGGGCCAAACTACAGTTGGAATATTGGCCCAAATTACTGGCTGTGTGATCTTGCGGAAATCATTAACTCAGCTTGGGTCTCAACCTCCTCATGTCTAAAAAGAGGAGAATAAGAGGATTTAGTTCATACTGATTTTGTCAAGATTAATTATACCTTTATTATTTGAACTGTATTTTATGATCTATTGTATATATAAAATATACAATATGTGCAGCTTGTTTATTTAAAATAAACTCAATTACATATCTATATGCATAATCCATTCTCTGCTGTAAGGGGAGAGAATTTCCGAATTGGTGAAGAGAATTTTTAATCACAATAGAAGGGTTACAGTTACCAAATTAAAACTATAACTCTTTCTGCAGCACCTTGGTTAGGAAGCTCTTCTTTGAACAAAATTATATTTGATAGCATTAAGGAGTTGTCTCTACATACATTTTTTTTTTCTGTTAAAGAAAATTCACAGCACGTCATAAATCAAATTTTACAGTCTTTTGATTGTTGGAGAGGAAAGATTTTTCTTTCAAGATTATTCTGGCTGGTCTAAGATTTCAATTGACTTGAGATAGATTAACAGAAGAAAAATCAAATTTAATTACATATGTAAGGAAAATTCAAATAGAAATCTTAAAAGCCAGTAAAATGACTTATCATTTTGGACTAAGGTGAAGGGGATAGGAGTCTGGGGCTTCAAAGGGAAGAAAGGAAATTCCCAGGGAGAATGGAAAGAAGTAAACGTTGGATAAACAAATCTTTGCTTGGTCATCCAAAAATAATGGGTCATGCAAAGGACATTTTAACAAACACTTTGCTTGGTTCCTTCCTGTCTACAACACATAATTCATATTACACTATAGTGCTCTTTGGTGATAGCTCCCATCTTGAAACAGGTTCTCTACCTAAATTATTTTAGGTAATTAATGGGGAGGCAAAAGAAAAAAAAAAACTTGAACCTTTTGATTTCTTAAAAATAATCAGCCTAAATCAAATGCTAAAGCGATAGCAAATGTTCCTCCTCTATATATCAACTATATTATAAAACAAGGATGGATAACTCTTCATATATGAAGATTAACTTCTTAAAAATCCAAGTTAACTTCTTAAATAGTAACTTAAAACTATTCTACTTGATGTCTTAAAAATTAGAAAATGATGATTATTTGAGTAAACATAGGTAATTATTTAATTCTATCAGTTGCTAAACATGTCTATTTCAACTTTGCCTTCTGGAAGTGAGAAGCAGAGACAGACCTAGACCAAACCTCCATTCGTCACCTGATGTCCAAACCACAGTGTTTTCTGGGGTGCCCAGAGATTATCATCACTTCAACCAAGTATCCAGTAGCCTTATTTCTTTTCTCTAGTTCAGTAACATGGTAAATGATTTCAGGTCCCTTAGGGCAAGTATCTAGAATTATATACTTGTAGAACTGTCAGTCTTTTCTTAAGCTGATACAGTCCTTTTTATTTACTTAATTAAAAAAATTTTTTAAACATTTATTCATTTTTGAGAGACGGAGACAGGTATAAGCAGGGGACAGACAGAGAGAGACACAGAATCCGAAACAGGCTCCAGGCTCTGAGCTGTCAGCACAAGGCCCGACATGGGGCTTGAACTCATGAATCATGATACCATGACCTGAGCTGAAGTTGAGCACTTAAACTGACTGAGCCACCCAGGTGCCCCAACACAGTCCTTTTTAAAAAAGAGACTCCTCATATATAGACTGGGTCAGGGCTGGGCATTGAATGAAAGACCATGACTATTTGGTGTGTTGATTCCTGTTAAGCTTTTCTTTACTATAGTTAGGATTGTTTTGTTTTGGTTACACATTTCAAGCAGGGTTTTGAGTCAATTGCCTATCTGTTTCAGTCCTAGAGGTACAAAATTAATAAGCGACTACAAAAGATATCTAATGGTCATATTTTGATTACTGTTCAGGCTCTGCTGCCTTATGTTAACTCTACCATCTCAAGGCTCCCCCTGAAATCAAGGGGTCCTCTGAAAGTATGTGTTGCCCACTGTGATTCCTGCCTAAAGGATACAGCATTTCAAGGGTGAAAAGCTCTACAGTGGAGGTACTCAAAGTATTACTCAATAAAATAGTGAAGAAGTAATTAAAATTTTAACACTATTTAACCAATATTTACATCACTTGAAATTATATATTTCAACACTATTCATAAATTACTCTGTTAACATTCTGAATTCAGTCATTATCCTTTAAGCACATATTAATTTCCTCATAGCATTGGTGGCTATAGAGTCCTCTTAAAATCACTACAACATAGATGCTAGTCTTTTACATTCCCATTGAATTACCACAGCTCATGGAATTGTCTCTAAAGCATAGCAAATGTTTATCAGTGAATTCTTAGATTTGTGTTTGCATATTAAATGCAGGTACATAACCCTGTTTCATTGATTCTACAATGTAGTAAACTATGAAAACAAGAAACACTTCTTCCTTTTCTCCTTGATTTGACACCAACTCACATTTGGTGGTTAACCTTGACTACACTAATATTACCATTGGTGGTCTTTTTTTACCCACTTGGTATGAATATTGAGAAACAATCTGTTAAATTATAGAGTATGGATGGAAAGTTTACATAATATGATATATGCAAAATCCATTAGGTCTGAGGTTTCAGATAAGGGATTGCAGGCCTATATTTTCTTTCTGGATTTAATTTGATCATTGTTTTTCAATTTTTCGCCAACTCTAAAAGGCATATATATTTATGATTATCTACGATGAATTTTTGTGAAATAAAACCTTATTTGTTACTTTTGTTGACTGATTTATTCTTATGAGGCTTAATAATAAATTCTTTTTAGAACTGACCTTGACAGAGGTGCCTGGGTGGCTTAGTCGGTTAAGTGTCTCACATTGGCTCAGGTCATGATCTCATGGTTCATGAGTTCGAGTCTCGTATGGGGCTCTGTGCTGACAGCTGACCTGGAGCCTACTTCGGATTCTGTTTCCCTCTCTTACTGCCCCTCCACTGCTCATAATCTGTGTGTCTCTCTCTCAAAAATAAACATTAAAAAAATAAAGAAATTACCTAAACTTGGGCACCTGGATGACTCTGTCAGTTAAGCATCTGACTTCGGCTTTGTTCATGATCTCCTGGTTCGTGGATTCGAGTCCCACATGAGGCTCTGCACTGACAGCTCAGAGTCTGGAGCCTGCTTTGGATTCTGTGTCTCCCTCTCTCTCTGTCCCTCTCCCACATGGTCGGTGGGTCGGTTGGTGTGTGTGTATGTGTGTGTGTCTCAAAGATAAATAAAAATTACCTAAATAATATTTTTAACCAATACTATTTGCTGAAATTAAACCATATTGTGTACTTTCAGACTTTTAATTATTAAAGCAAATTTAACTTTTTAATATTCTGTATTTTTAATCTCATGCTTAACTTTTGAAATGTCTATATGATTTCCTTTAAAAAATAAGATGACAAAAAAAATAAAAAATAAAAAAAATAAATAAAAAATAAGATGACAGATCATATCTTTTTCTGTTTGGTATTTTTTTTTAAGTCCATATTCTGTCCCTATAGAGATTGATTTTTAATTTTTTACAATTATTTTTGAGAAGTTGTGGGGAGAGACAGAGAAAGGAGGATAGAGGATCTGAAGCTCTGATTCTGCTGTCAGCACAGAGCCTGATACAGGGCTTAAACTTGTGAACCATCAGATAATGATCTGGACAGATGCTGGACACTTAACATACTGAGCCACCCAGGTGCCCCTTTTTTAAAATAATTATAGGTTTTACAAATATTTATTTTCCTACTGAAATGGACCATACAGTATTAAAAGCAGTAAGCTAACAAGACAATTTTCAATATTTTTATATTCTCAGTAATTTTTTTTCTCTTGGCTGAAAGTCTTATTTTCGTTAGCAACTGTATCAGTTTTCCACATCAGAGTCAAGCCAAGTGTGACAGCATTTATATAAAAATATTCAATAGTTAATCCTAATATTTTATCTCTGAGTATTTGATTCCACCAGGCCATACATAGTTCATAGAAGCTCATAGATCTGAAATGAAAAAAAGAATAGAAATAAATGTTTCTCCTCCTTTTTGAAAACAGTATCCTCTTTGATTCTTCTGTCTTCCTGGAGGCTTTATATATCCCAGGGAACAGTTTCATCCAGCGGTGTCCCTGCTGTGGTCACTTCCAAGCTCTGGGATTGTCCGTTCCTCTTAAGGATGATACTAGTAATGAGTGTGAATGTCACCTCGTGCTCTCTACATCACCTCCACCTAGGCTCTCCTCAGCACCGAAATACACCCCCTGCCTTGTTCCATCGCCTCATTTGGCTTCCTGTCCCTGCCTGCTGTGATGATGTGAAGCCCCTCCTCTTTCAGGTAGCGCTTCTCAGTCCTCTGGGAAAATCTCCCCCAAATTTGTGAAAACTCACATAGGCTGTCTGATATTTTCTCTTACATCTCTCAGACAAGAAAATTGCAGAATTGATCCCCTCGCGTGACACCTTGATGTGAAACCCAAGGGAGGTCAATAGTGTCTCATCCGTGTCTCAAAGCTTCCCCTTACCTGAAGAATGTGGACACTGAATCTGAGAATGTAATACTTCCTTCTCTCTTGAAGGAGATTGGAGCAACTTGGAGAGAGTAGTTCAATCTTCTGTATAATCTTGAATTTTGGCAACTCCTGCTGTTGCCCATCTGATACATAGTGGATGATGAGGTGATGGATTTCCAGCCCGTACTCCTACTGTCTTTTCTCTGACTTTCCTAACTCATGAATATATCTGTCCAAACCCTGCAAATCACTCATTTTCTCTGGAGACAGAGAATTTCATCTAAGTTCAGGGGCTTAACATGCATATTCAAGAGTGTCTCATTATGCCCTCTCATTGCCTTATCCCCCTGTGCTTTGTGGTAGAGCAGCCATTTTATTCTAGGCACAGCGGTACTTGAGGGTTTTAAAGGATCCCTGAGTTCTGTTTGTTTTTAATCCCTGATTTATAATTACTGTGTGTGTGTTTGTGTGTGTGTGTGTGTGTGTGTGTGTGTTCAAAACCTGCATTTTAAAAATTCCTATTTCACGGGCTTTATCCAAACAAACCTACTTCCTGACTACTATTGTTCTTCATCCTTAAGCATCTGTTATCAAGCAAGTAATGCATGCAGAGAGGCATTGAACACACAGCATGTTAAATGTTTATTTGGGTACTCATTTAAAGGCTAGACTGCATGGGGTAGAGTGTAGAGTGGTCACAGCTCTTGCTGTCCAGCATTCAAGAAGTGTGAGCTGATGTGCTCCCATTGAACTCTATTGTATTAGTCTGCAATATTCCACAGTATTTAGAGATGTGTTAAATATCTTTAATTCAAAGTGGAGTGGGGCGGTCCCTAGAAACAAACAAACAAAAAAAAAGTGGATGCTGAGCAAGGAGCAATCAGTTTGTGACCTAGATTTCAGAGTGAGGAGGGGGGGCTTCTAAATACAGTCTATTAACAATGCCTACAGGGGAAATTCAAAGGTGAAACACCTGAGGTTCAAACACAGGGAATGAGTTGAAGCATTTACATCTCGGGTTTCTTCATTTTAAAAGACCTTTTAGAGAAAAGAGTTAAAAGTAAATGTATTAAACTGAGTAGGAGAGGGTCCATTTGCACATTCAAAGGGACATCAGCCTCGATGGAGAGAAGAAAACTGGAATTAAAATTTCTCACCAGGATTTTCTAATGTGTCACCATCTGTGATGAGACAGCCACAGAGGGAAAATTCACATTTACATTCTCTCACTAATTTGAGAAGCAAAAGAGAGGCAAGCAAGGAAAGAGCTGGTTAATTTTCTAGTTGCAACTGACTTCGCTGCTTCTCTGAGAACAGAATGAGGAAGGCAGGAGGATGTGTATATAATAAATCTAGTCCTGCTCTGTTGGCTAGGAGACAATATTGCTATGCTAAGAGTTCTGGGGCGTAATCCCATAATTCAGTGGTTTCACTCCAATGCATGTTCCACTTCTTTTCCCACTGAGCTAATTTATAGTCCCAAACAGTTTCTTCCTGTCACTTTCCATTTGTGTCGCCGATTTCCATGTTTTCTCTTTCCTTTGGAGATCGTCCCTGTCACAACCCATCTTACTTCTGACTTGTTGTCATCTTTCCTTGAGCTATTCCAGCCCCTTTTTTCTGCTGTCTCCCTCAGTTGCCATCACCTAAAGGTTAATGAGGCAGACTGTCTCCTGGGTGAAAATGCTCTGTGTGGACTTTCTTCAGCCGGAGAATCCCGACTGTCCTTTTCCCGTGTTTATGCCATACTTCAGTTGAGGAGTTGTGGGCTGTTTAGGCTTTCCTTTCAAAATGATATTGATCAAAATGATAAACTTAGCCTTTGAAAAATCTAAAATATTCAGGGACTTTTGTGACTGCTTACGTTTATTTTCTTTTGCTGCCTTACGGACATGGAATTGGTGGTGGGCTGTGTGTGCTTGTGTCTGCACGGGAAGTGGGACTGGAAGGATGGCCGGGGGCAATAGTTGCTCCTACCCATAGTCATTTAACATGTATTAAGAAGTACTTTCGGGGATTCCTGGGTGGCTCAGTCTGTTGACTTTCTGACTCTTGGTTTCAGCTTAGGTCATGATCTCATGGGTTCCAGCCCCACATCGGGATTCTCTGCATGGAATTCTCTCTCTACCTCTTCTCTGTCTCTTACCCCCATTCATGTTCTCGTTCTCTCTCTCTCTCTCTCCCTCTCTGTTTCAAGATAAATGAATAATAAAAACATTTTAAAAATTTTTTTAAAAAACCTACGTTATGAAATAGCCAGTTTTCTAGATTTTATGTAACCATGCGTTTGAGTTTGAATCCAAATTTCCAAAGTTCTCACTTGTTCTCTATTTACCAGGATTTTAATGAGACCATTCAATTGTCCTCTCATGACTGTGGACATAAGATTATAGTTGGTGTTAGACACACAGTCTCTACAAGCTTGTTAAGACTTATAAAATAATTTCATTCAAGATCGTCTTCTCAAATCCAAAGTCATTAATTAAACTCATGATTTAAAAAGTAATACATGCATACTTGTTTTAAAAAAACAGGCATCATAAATAAATATAAAGAAGAAATTAAAACTCTTTATATGGGTAAAAAATTTTATATGGGTATTATTTCTGGATCTATATTTCACTACTAAGTAATTAAGTATATGAATATAGTACATACATATATGTAAATAGTATCAAAATAGTCTTTTAAATATGTGCTAACATTTTTTAGAATGCTATGTAGAAGTTATATACTCTTTACTGCATTTTTTCTCCTTTAAAATTGGCATTCTTAGGGCACCTGGGTGGATCAGTTTGGTTAATTATCCGACGTTGGCTCACATCACGATCTCACAATTCGTGGATTTGAGCCTTGCTTCTGGTTCTGTGCTGACAGCTCAGAGCCTGCTTCAGATTCTTGGTCTCCCTCTCTCCCGGCCATTCCCCTGCTTGTGCTCTATCTCTTTTTCAAAAATAAATAGACATTTTAAAAAATTTAAAATAGCATTCTTTGGGTGGTTACCCTGCTGTTCTAAGTTTAAATTCAACACTAAGCTGTATATAATAATTCACTTGTACAGATGCCCAGGTGTTTTACTTTAAGGGCTACTGTATGTATAGATTAAGAGTTTGGATCGTGGAACTAGATTTTCTGGGTTCAAGTCCTAACTCTTCCACTTATTAGCTGTGTTACTATTGTCAAGGGTCTCAACTTCTTCATGCCTCAGTTTCCTTATTTTAAAACAATAAGGATAACAATCATAACTACCTCTTAAAGTTGTTACGAAGTTAAAATGTGCTGATGCATATTAAAACACTAAACTTAGTATCTAGCAGAGAGAGTACTTAGTACATATTAACTATTACATGTTTAGAATTACAGCTTCACTGAGTAAGCCTAGTTAATACTTCTTACGGTTTCATTTAATTCTTTTGGTCCTCACCTAAGGCTAGACATTTCCTTTTGTTTGATATTTAAAGACAAGATTTACTATTGTCATTTATTATGAAATCAATATCACAGATTTAAAAATACTATGATTTTTAGTCTTTCCTTTTAATATAGGACATGTAGGTCTTCTATAATCCTCCTATATAGCCCTCTGCAAGCCCATCACCATCTTCTTGATGGTAAAATTTCCCCAGATGTCAGTAGAGTTTGAGCAATTAACAAATCCTGATTATGTATTTACCTGCAAAGAGGAGAATCAGGGTGAGAAGGTGAGGCAGATCCTTAGTTCACTGAAAGGATGGCATCACCTCCAAAGGTGTTTATGAGCATATTCTATGAAGTGATTTTTTTTTTAAGTAGATGAAACTAATTTTGGAAGGTTGGGTTATGAAATGCCATTGGGACCTCAGAAAAGTTCTGTAATGGAAAGAGGCTAAGAGGAGAGGAATTTCATTTTCCTGTAATAGCTTTTGTTTATTCACGTCTTTACCCCTGCCTTTTCAAATCTCTTTAAAATAAGCCTTAGAAAAAAAGTTCGAGCCAAATGGAAATAGGTTCTTTAATTCTACCTTTTTATAATTCTGAAGCTACAACTGACCCTCCTCAATATGGTCTTCCTTTTTAACATTAATTACCTTGTTATCTGAGAGATGCAGCAGCTCTCCCCTGTCTGCTTAGGAATAGTGCCAGCAGGGCAACAGTTGGAAGTGAATTACCATGATTGTTTAGGGCTTTAGAAAGCCCTCTCTGCTGTCTATTCTTCTTAGATTCCTGGTAGAGTCACTTGGGTATGTTTTCTAATTCAGTATTCCTGTGTCCACTGTCCAGTAAACGTATGTTTATACTGTATGTATATAACCAATTATACTGTGGCTAGGGGCAATGTCTCTTCTGGATTCTTCACATGCCAATGATTAGAAAACCTGGTGTAGCACTCCTGGGCATGCCCTCAGTCAAGAGGTAGGGGGAAAGGTTTATTTCATTTGCCTTAGATGTTTTGCTCATTCAGATGATTGGTTATGACCACTGGGGTGAGCAGGCATCTTGCTTCGTGTTCCTCAATACTAATGTTTTTACACTCAGCAGCGACTAGTGCTTATTAGCAAAAATGTTAAGATTTGGAACCATAATAAGGATATTGAAGTGAACACACCCAGTCTATTAGTTTGATTATTTTGACTACATCCATTTGTCACTTCAGCTTAAGGCCAGTTTGGCCAATTTGATTAAATTGACTGGTTCTTTCACAGAAGTGACCAGTCAATGCTAACAAATTGTTTGTATTTGTAGAAACTCATTAGGTTTTTATCTCTTGCATTGTGTCTGCAACAGATATGGAATCAAGAATTTGATACAGACTTGCTTTTAGCTTTTCTTGCTGGGGTTGCAGAGAAAGAATCATGTCTGAAGTTGTATAGATTTGAGATGGGGAAAAATAGCCATTATTGATTTAGGCTACAACCTAGCCCCCAGGCATTAATTATTATCAAGGCATTCGTGTTTGTGATTACTTTGTGCTTTCTTGAAAATCTGTGTGTGTGTGTGTGTGTGTGTGTGTGTGTGTGTGTGTGTCAGTGGGTGGGTTCTGTTTTGTTTTGTTTTTAAATAGGCACTTGGTGTTATTCTCCTTACTCTGAGCACCTGGGTAGTCAATTAATGTGTGGCCGGAGGAAAGTAATGTCTACAGCAAGTGTCATGCAAATTGTTTCTTGGAAGAGAAGAAACTGCTTTCTTGCCAAGAGGAGCAGTGCTGACCATCAACATGATTCTGGTATTTGAGTTTCATTTATTTCAAACTTCTTGTTTGCTATCCCAAGGGCCACATATCTTCAAGGCTTCTGCCTGTCTGCTGTGTAATTGCTGTAATAATAATCTGGTATAAAAGTCAGTAGCATTTTGTGTGTCCAAGCAACAGTTTTAGCTACTAGCTACATTAATCACAAGGAAAAAATTAGAAGAAAAAATTGGAAGATGGATCTAACACCATCTTTTTCATTGTAAGTAAAATATACTTGTCTCCGTGCTTGTTGCTGGGTACCATAAGGCATGCTGAGCCCAAGGAATGCATTCAGTGCCCCTGGGAGAATCCATGGTGTATCTATTAGGTATTTTGGACTGAAAAAAAGAGAAACTGAAGCTAACTTAAGCAAAAGACAATTTCATGATCTGGTTTATGGAGCTCACAGGGATAACTGGATGTTGAGAAAGGAACCAGGGTAGAACCTGCATTTCAGGTAGCAAGAAATATAGTTTCTTTAGGTCACCATTGGGGGATGAATCTATGATTAGCTTACCAGTCTTTTTTCAATCTTGAATGACCACATCATCAATCAAGTAGGGAAAAGGTGGGTCCCCAGCACAACATTGGAGCAATTACAAGAAAAATAGGAAATGGATGTTGGATACTAAAGGTAATAAATATTTCTGTCCCTCCCCCATAGGAACAGGGGGGTAGTCATTAGAAATGAGTAGAAAGTTTCAGTGTCATCAATCTCCAAATGGAGACATCTATGGCATTATGTCACACAAAAACTTGTATTTCTCATAGAAACAAAGCAAGACTAATTGGTCTTAGGTGGGCCATGGTAACTTTGCTATTAAACTATGAATCAAGCATTTAAACTAAAGAAAAAAAATGTAGTTTTGCTAAAGAGGGATTTTTGTTTTGCTTATTGCTACATCTAGTAAACATAGTGCAGTGCCTAGAATATTGTAAAAAAAAAAAATCAGTACTACCTGCCATAAGCAACCTCTTTAGAAATCTTATTTTTTGATATTCCTAGCTCCATAAAAAATTAAAAAATAATAAACTGCCTTTGTATATAATAAATTGAAGTTTTACTTGGATTTACCATGGTCCACAGTCCTTGTCTCAAGAGAGTAATCCCAGTGCTCAGAACAGGCTTTCTGGGAAGTTCAACCTCTACTGAGTTTGGACTATAAGGTGAGAGCAAGACCATCTTCCATCCATCTTCAGCACCCTGCTTCAAATAATTGAATATGCCCATGTTTAGAGAAGCCTACATATAGTATATGATATTGCCTAAGCATTGCATTTGGCAGCTTCTATCTTTTGAAGTCCTGTGTTCCCTCTTCTTGAGGGGGAGAAAAGATTCCAGCCCGAAGAAGGAACATAGTATTGACTGGTAACTCTGAAACCTACCTAATAGGTTGCCCAAGAAAATGTGATCAACTCCCATTCTATGATTAGCATATATTAACAGGAAACTGGCGGGAGTGTGGCACTTTCATTGATCTTGTGCAAGGCTATGGGGGTATTGAGTAAGGAGGCTGATTGATGAGAGAGAGAAAATGAGTGTAGGGTGGCGTATAGATTACCAGGTGGATGGTGGTGTTAATCACCAAGATGGAAACTACATGAGGAAAAGCAAGGTCAAGGAAGAACCTGACTAGCTTTCAGGGTGAATGACTATTCCTTACCTTTGATAAGCTCTTTTAATAACTAATCCTTGTCAGATATTCTGACTTTTTTTTTTTTATGTTTGTTTCTTTTTGAGACAGAGACAGTGCACAAGCAGGGGAGGGGCAGAGAGAGAGAGAGAGAGAGAGATAGAAAGAGATACACACAGAACCTAAGCAGGCTCCAGGCTCTGAACTGTCAGAACAGAGCCCAACATGGAGTGTGAATCCATGAACCATGAGACTATGACCTGAGCTGAAGTTGGATGCTTAACCGACTGAGCCATCCAAGTGCCCCTCTGATACTCTGACTTCTATATTGATTCTGATTTTACCTTTTTTTTATAAGCTTATTTATTTTGAGAGAGAGAGAGGAAGAGAACGAGAGAGTGGACGCCAGTTGGGGAGGGGCAGAAAGAGAGAGAGAGGGAGAGAAGAAATCCCAAGCACACTCCTGCTGCTGCCAGAGTCTGGTGTGGGGCTCAACTCCCCAAACCATGAGATCATGACCTGAGCAAGAGTTGTCACTCAACTGAGTCACCCAGGCGTACCTGAATTCTGATTTTATATTAATTGAATGCCCATTTTAAATACCTTGTGGTGTGGGTTTTCTTTTGCTTTTGCTTTTTTTTTTTTTTTTTTTTTTTTTTTTTTTTTTCTGCTGCCTTATATCTTTAGTTTGGATTTCTGCTGTGATTTGTCCTATTTCCTGTTTAGGGTGAGGTGTTGGCTGTGAACCAGATCTCTCCCAAGCCCTGATGCCTCCATAACACCACGGTTGCCCCTTGAGTCACACCAGAACCCAGTGTCCTAGTTTAGAATTCACTGACTTAATGACACATTTTGGCAGTTCTACATCGTAATTTTTTCATTCAGGTATGGAAATTACTCACAAATAAATGCTTGGCATAGGCTGGAAAATACTGTTTAATATTAAAACTACTGTAATTAGAGATATTAAAAGTTTGCTGAGGAAAAATAGCCTTAACCAGAATCTAAAGCTCATGTTCAGAGCATCTTCTAGCATGAATCTGGCTGTAAAAACAATTTTTTTAGTATAAATACATTCTTACACTAGTTTGTTTCTTGTTTTTATTTCTTTCCTCAAGTCATTTGTCAACAACTATAGAGTATACTTTGCCTCAAGAACACCAGAGACCAGTACATTCGTTCTTTACTGTATTTACTAAAAAGAAATGTTTATTCAAAATGAAGTCTAAGAAACCTATTTGCATATGGATGCTTTTTTCAGAGAGACATTCCCTAAAATCACCACAAATAAATATTTTTCTGATACTAAGTGGTCACTCCCATGTCTGTCAAACTAAGAATTTAATCTATCTGCTAGTGTTTACTGTTTCTACCTATGCAACATTGAACTATAGATATAGCAGAAGAATCGATGGAAGAATTGGACTTTTACCTTTGAATGATTCACAGGTCTCTGTTTGTTGTTCTCCACTCAATACCTTTCACTAATAGAGAACTTTTTCACTGTTGGCATGTGTTGATAGGACTTGCGTTTTCCTAATCTCCATCCTGAGTCATTTTTATTACAGACAAAATCAGCTACTAAAAATTAAGGAATAAGAGAACGAGTCCTTTTACGTTCTTGCAAGTAGTGGCTGTTTTATTTCTCTTGGAAACCAGAACTTTAGGAGAGTAAAAGCAGACAATAGTAAGAACCATAAAAAACTAGTCATAAACCAGGATCATCCTACGCAAACCAGGACCTGACTTGTAGGTGGTATATTTTTGGATAACCTGGCTAAGTATTTTTGGCAACCTAATAAAATTGCTGTACTTAACCCTTGTGCTGATATCGTTCAATCTAAAATAAGTGGGTCAAGAATTAAGTCCTCGGATTAATATCCAGAAATAATAAAAGCAAAGCCTTGCCAAGAGGGCAATGTAAGGCAAAGTCTCTTCAAAAAGACAGCATTTTGTCACACTCTTGTTAGTTCATCTACTTGAGTTTCTCCATCTTCTTGGATGTCATGTTGTCTTGTTACCTCTAAGTAAATGTATGCAAAGCAAGAACAACGTTTTATTTTTGCAATTTTAGTACTGTGATCTTTGTGCAAATACCTGGGAAATCTTTGCTATAGATAAAAACACCCTGAAGCAAGCACCAACTTTCTCACTTGCAATTCTATTAACCCTTAGCTATCAAAAACAAAACAGTGGTTGCTATTAGATATTTTTGGTAAACTATGGTTCATGTGCTGGGGTATTCACCAACCGGGTTTCTGCCTGAATGGTCTCTGACTCTGACAAGGCCACTCCAAAGCAGGCTTCCAAACCCCTATCAATAAATTTTAGTTATCTTCAGCCACACTGAGGCTTTCTCATGCAGAACTGATGTTTATTTTCCAAGGTCTAACTTCCCTGGACTTTATCCCTGAACAATGTGGAGTCATCAGAATCCTGTAGTTAAATGCTGAATCTTAAGTCAGGAACTCCAAAATTTACCTCTGCAGAATATATACTGCCAACAAAAATATAATTAAAGTTTTTCCATGCCCTCAATCTGAAATCACTGGGGGGAAAAATATTAAAAATTAATATTGTTAATTGTTACAAAGCCTACAAAAATGTGAAGACTTATTCTAAGTATATTAAAGTCCATGAGATTTAGGGCAGCATATTACATATTAATGTTTTAGTAAACTTTTTTAGTTTGAAAAGCCTATGGAAGTACATTTTAATTCCATTAACCAAGAATTAAATAATTAAAAATTTAGGCCTTATGTTCAAGTCTCAGATATCTAGCATGAGTTTAAGGAGGAGGAAGATTTGAGTGACACATGTTTTGAAAAGTGTGCTTATTATTTCCCGTAAGAGTACCTATAAAGAACTTACTCAACTTTATCAATATAAAATATTTAAATTTAACACTGGGAATACTAGCAATTTCCTTTGAATTCAAATCTTTGGGGTTTCTTTTTAAGTTTTTTTTTTTGTAATGTTTTATAGCTCATAACTTTTACTCTTTTTAAAAGATCTCCTGGGGCACCTGGGTGGTTCAGTCGGTTAAGCATCCGACTTTGGCTCAGGTCATGATCTCACAGTTCATGGGTTGGAGCCCTGCTTCAGGCTCTGGGCTGACAGCTCATAGCCTGGAGCTGCTTCGGATTCTGTGTCTCCGTCTCTCTCTGTCCCTACCCCACTCAAGCTCTGTCTCTCTCTTTTCTCAAAAATAAAAATAAAACATTTTAAAAAATCTCCCAATGAATGCAGAAAGAAATTACATTTTTAGAGGAATAAAACTCCTTTTATCTTGCTATTTCCCTAAAGGCCTATTGGGCCCTTTTATAAATATAAGATTTATTATGGAAACTTCATGATCCTCCTTTCCCATATCTTGTGTACAATGGCATCATTTAGGGAGATCCACAGCCTGGAGCAGGGTAGAGGAAGAGTGCAAAGATGGGTACCTACGGGGGCCTAGTTTCTTGATAATATTGCAATCAGACAGGAGCTTTGTGTTAAATTAGGAGTTTGACCCTTAGCTGTAGATTTCAAGATCTGTAAAGAGGCCTCTTTCTAGGAAAGAATGGGGTGATGGGCATTTCAATCTGCTGCCTCTGCACTGAGCCCTGGGAGGATGGCCAGGGTGAGTCCTGTAGTTTTTCAGGTCTTGTGGACACAAGCTCCACTAGCTTTCAGAGCTGCGTGTTGAAAGCTATTCCTTAGGTGGAACTCTTAAGAATGGAGGTATTAGATACCTCAAAGGAGGTACAAATCCTTTGATTTTCAGAGAGAAGTGGGGAGTTGTAAGTTCCTTCCAACCATATGTCGCCATGCTGGGGGGGTGGGTTTTATGGCAAGATTTTGTCTCTATCTCTTCCCATTTCGCTGTGGGTTATTTCTCATTTGTCTAATATGTAGGAGTCACTCAGCTTCTGAATTTATTTGAGAGAGAATTTCTCCAAGTATAGATATAATTTCAGTGTGTTGGTGAGAGAAGGTAGGCTCAAGAGTTTCCTATGTTGCAATCTAGTACCGCAACGTGCCAAGTTTTTCTTTCTTTTTTTTCTAAATGTTTTATTTATTTTTGAGAGAGAGAGAGAGACAGCGTGAGCAGGGGAGGGTCAGAGAGAGAGGGAGACATAGAATCTGAAGCAGGCTCCAGGCTCTGAGTCGCTGTCAGCACAGAGCCCGATGCGGGGCTCGAACCCATGAACGGTGAGGTCATGACCTGAGCCGAAGTCGGACACTTAACCAACTAAGCCACCCAGGTGCCCCAAGTTTTTCTAATAAAAATTAAAATAATATGGAATTGGAAAAATGGTGGAACCAACTGGTGAAACAATGCAGTAGTAAAATAAAAAACAATTGTGAATCATTTGTCAGTTTGTCTTACTAGATTGCCTAAAGTATTACATTGTTCTTCACAAATGTTTAAGGGAAATCTGTTACCACCTTCTTTGTAGCATTTTAGTTAGTTTGTTTGAGGTTCTCTTCAATTGAACAGACCTAAGAACTCCTATTAAAAAAAAAAAAAAACAACTTTCCATCTACAATGGCAATGAGTAGGAGACTAATAAAAGACTTTTGAAAACTATTAGGTAATAAGTTAAATGCAGAGCAAGATAGCTTCTTCACCCAAGACTATAATGTTGGTGAACCTTAAAATGTTAGTGAAGTTAGAAATCTCAGATTGTGTCTTCAGAATATTCTATGTTACATGAGTTTCCTCAAACTCAAGTGAGCAATATTGAATAAAAGGACCATTAGTCCTAAGGACAGAAAAGAAAATATGATGTTCTCATGCAGTTCATTCAACACAAGTCATTTCATCATGCATATTTAAAAAAAGAGTTTAATTTTTTATTTATTTCTGAGGGGGAAGAGAGAGGAAGAGAGAGAAAGGGACAAGTGTGAGCCGGGGAGAGTCAGAGGGAGAGGGAGATGGAGATACAGAATCAGAAGCAGGTTCCAGGCTCTGAGCCAGCTGTCAGCACAGAGTCCGATGCAGGGCTCAAACCCACCAACTGTGAGATCATGACCCAAGCCACCCAAGCCGAAGTCGGATGCTTAACCCACTGAGCCACTCAGGCACCCCTCGTCATGCATATTTTATAACAGAGTGGAGGCATGCTTTTTTCCTTTCCAAACATGGTATTTTTTCTTTTTGATGTTCACTGCAATGTACTCAATATACTTCATAAGTGGAAAAAAGCTGAAGGCCAAAGTAATACAGAGGTGATTGAAAAGAAATTGATCCAATGGAAATGGGAAATGATCCATTGGCTTCTTTTTCTAATTGGTGTTCATAAATCTAAAAATAACAATGTTTTAAGATAACGAAGCATAGATGATGGCCATCCTCTTAAAAAAGAAATTAAGAGCAGTCAAAATATTCAGAGTCATTATGTTTTGATGATAAAGGCACAAAAAGAAGAACAATGACAAACTAGAACCCATTAGATCTGTATTTGAAATCTGGAATCGGTATTCACAAGATGGGTGTGTTACAGGTCCATGCATAAAATTTGCTGAGCTGTTGTTAGATGCATTTTAAGGATGTTGTCCATTTGGGGTAAGTACCTTCAAAAAAAAAAAAAAAAGAATAAAAATCATGGTGTGCTGTGTGTGTGGTTGTTTTCTTTTTTTTTTTAATGTTTATCTATTTTGATAGAGTGCACAAGCAGGAAAGGGGCAGAGAGGGAAGGAGAGAGAGAATCCCAAGAAGACTCCACGCTGTCAGTGCAGAGCCACATGGGGCTGATCTTAACAATCATGAGATCATGACCTTAGCTGAAATTAAGAGTTGAATGCTTAACTGACTGAGCCACCGAGGTGACCCTATGGTGTGCTATGTTTAAAATCTTATTAACATTTCTAATAAAGCTGGTTTTCATTATGCTTTTAAATCTACAGTGTATTTAATACAGTGTATTTATGAAATTACTTACATGCATTTATTTTTTTGAAAAAACAGTTTGACTCAGTAAATAGTGACTAATTTTTCTGGCATATTGGAGTTACCTTGTCTTAACCAGGCTCATAATGTTTGAGCATGTAAGATTTCCTATTTTGAAATAAAGTCTCTGTAATTTTTATCCACCATTCTTCTCCTCTCCCAGATGATATTAAATGGGGAAACATGATTATTAAGGGACTGGATATGTGTGCTACTAGAACATTTGAGAGCTTAGATGGCATGACAGGATTTTTACATTATGGACTTCCTAGGCTGAAGTGATGGGTAATTCTTTATTATTGAATTGATCGATTAATTATTGGAATATTTAGGTTATTAAATGAGATTGCGTGTATTGCAGTAAATATGCTTAAAATGTTTGGTATTAATATATGCATGGACAGTTAGGCTTGATAGGTGTAAATAACAATATTTGATTTAACAGTCTCCTATAGAAACTAAAACATAACCTATATTATGCAGGATATGGCACTCACTCCTATTTCCCTTACAATAAGAATGGCTTTTGAAAGAAGCTGTTTATACAAAGGACCATTAAAACATTTTGGCAAAATTTACTATGAAATGAAGAAACCACAAGAACCTGCATTTTTACTTTTCACACTATCAATAATGAGCTGTGTGAACCAATCAACCTTTCTAAGCCATACATTTTTTTTGTCATCATAAAATGAAGGATAGTATTATGATCTCTGAATTCTCATCTACCCCAGAAAATCTCTATTAATATCTTAGATGACCCTAGGGCCATCCAGGGATACAATTCACAGTCTCTTCTAAATTCTATCTGACCTGGAAGGTACCTAATAAGAACATGCTGGAATTGGTCTATAACTTGAGCAGTTTCTTCTCTCATTATTGCTCTATCCCAAACCCTTTAATCCATTTTTTTTTTGTATAAATGACTGAATAATGTGAGTCTTTCCCCTTAGGCTGTGTAATATGAAAATAGAACCAAATTAGGATGGTCCACTGTTAGAACTCTAGTGGATATCACATCACAATTTCTAACATCCAGTAAGCGCATAATAAACACTGATCTAATGAGTACATAAGTTAATGTATAAATAACAGAATATTTTACCTTTCAGTTTATTTTCTTCTCTGTCAACATGAAAGGAAAAAAAACCCCGAAATTCAGTTAGCACAGTAAAATATCAACTTCTAGGGACTTCTGACAACTTATAAATATTATTCCTTTCGCCTGCAAACTGAATCTATTTCTCATGCTTGCTTGCTTGCTTTCATACCCACACACAAACAATCGGATTTTCTTGATTTCCGACTCCAATAGAATCAGGTCAGCAGTGAGGATAGAAGCAATAAATCTCTTTATCTCTGTTGACTTTTATGGAACTGACATCTCTTAAAATATTTTTCTTGACTTTGGTGCTCTTTTACTGACTGATTAGGCAGTAGAGCACGGCAGTCAATTGAATCTCCCCAAATCTAATATTAAAAGCGAAAAAAGAAAGACCTGAGGGGCAACAGAATAAGTGAAGAGGACTAAAGAAGGTCCAATAATTCCTTTCCAAAAAATAGGAAATTGCATTTAAGTGTTAGCCTTTCTGTCTGCCCAAGTTACTGTCTTTGTGGCTCTGACATTTTGTCTTCTATCATCAAGGCAGCATTTCACTGTTTTATGTTAGTAATAGACTCAGCCCCTAAAAAATTGATTGATGATAAACATATTACAAAGTAAAATGTACGTATCTAATGCCAAATAGGAAAGAAAACATTTCTCCATTGTGATGGAATAGACAAGTTATCTAAGATAATGGAATGTGCAGAACAAAACTATAAGCTCTGGGAAATTGTATTTGTGTTTTGGGGCAAAGCTTTTGATTTGGGCATACTGGCATTTACAAGAATAAAAAAAAAGTAAAATCTGGAACATTAAACTACAGGCAATTGAAGTACTGTTTCTTTATAGGAAGTATAGATATGGATGACACCAAGGGCAGTAATTGAATAGTATCCAGATGCTTGAAGACATAATTAAATTTTAAAAAGCCACACAGAGATTTTTGCTAAAGCATGTCACTTAGCCAAGTCTTTATAAATAATTTCCAAAGTTACCTTATTTAAATCCCCTAGACAGTATGAGAGGCAAAAACAAACAACCATGAAAATTCTTGTACGCTCCTCCCACAAGGAAATAAGTGTTTTTCCTAAAGAGCTCTAGTCAGTGTTTGTACAATGACCTGAATACTTCATGGTATAAGGAAGTAGGACAACTCCGTCTTGGAGGCTGATATCTAAGAGCTTCTAATTTCTTATCCTTTTCATGTAGTTCTTTTCTCTGCAGCTCACAGAGAAGGCTTAAGTTGGAGGCTGTCACAGAACTTTAATAGCTTCTTGTTTATTTGCCTTGAAAGGCCCAAGAAAAGTGGGAAAGAACCATTCAGTTTTACTTTTTGCATTTTTTAGTGGAACACCTTCCCAAAAATATCCAACAGTGTGAAGAAAGGCAATCAAGAAACACATGTTTGTGGGATGAAAAAATTAGTCTAATGTCCTTGATTTTCATTATACTAAGGTTTTTTTTTTTCTAATATTGGGAAATTTGTTCACCTTTAAATTCACCCTGAGAACTAGAAAGCCAGTTTTAAGCCTTTGAAAAGATTACCTATAGCCATAGTCGAAACAAAATATAATCATGAGACATGAGGTTTTTCAATCTGTTTATTCTTAGGTAGTCATAGGAATGGATTTAGCTGATAGAATATTTCTCCTCTGAGATCTTTTGATAGAAGAGAAAACTATTTCATATTTGTAATTCCATTCCTAAAGAGAACTTGATGATAAAAATTAGGAGTTCCTTTAGGTTTTAGCCACCTAACCCTGGATGAATTTTGTGAAATGGCTCTTTGGTTCATATAGAAATCCCCTAGAGAATAATTCACCTAGAAGATCTTAGGATGACAGTGGTCTGGCAAGACCTATCTAGTTTTATGTTCATACTGCTTCCTGCTTAGTGATGCTTTAGGGTGGAACTTAAATTCTATCAGATCTCAGCATGTAACTTGCTTTGGCATAGATTCAATTTTGTACTTAAACCAATAACCTAGAGCCAAATTTGTGATCTCATAGACCTTGTTTAACTTGTCAATAAAAGGAGAAATTAGGAAAGGAGAATCTTCTCTGACCCTTCTTGCTCCCTAATTCACTAGATTCTTTGACTCTATGCATGTGACCTAGAAGTTGGAGCACTGAAACAGCAGTTAAACCCAGAACTATGGTTAAAAAGCATTTATTGCCTTGTCTTTGTTCCATATCCTCACTTTCAGGTTGTGATAAACAAATGGATTTGAAAGAAGCAATATGCAAGATTTTAACTAATCTATATATGGCTGCAGGAATCTACCGGCTGAAACAAATTATTTGAAATCTAGACAATTACCTAAAATCAATTTCTTAAAAACCGCCCTTGTTTACCCTATCTTTTTTCTTTCCTTGCAAGTATATATTACTACTCTAAATTTTAAATTATTTGCACAGAATGACTTACAATAAAATAATATTAAATGTGCCCAGAAATCACACTGTATACTCCATCATCATTTCTTTACATTTATTTGTACATGATTCATTGCTTCAGAAACTGGAAGCTCATATGAGAAATACTGATAGGAGCCAAAAGACTCATCTTGATAGAGGAAGGTATGTACTGTTTAAATTGCTAATGTCAACTTAAGTTACTTAGATTCATATTACAGAGGTTAATGTTGAGATATAGATAAGCAATGTTTTTCCTTCAAGATAGTTTTGAGGATTGGCTAATTGATATAAATATAAAAGCTATATTTAAGAAGCCTTAATTCAAGGAAAAATGTAAAATTATAACTTTATATTAATACTTGCTCTTAGAAGTTTTACACAAGAAAATTTTGTCTCTACCCTTCAGAGGTTCTTCCGGCTGGTCTAAGAATTAAATCAATGTAAGAAAATAAAATTTAATTTTGTACACATAGGAACCCCACCTACATGAGAGGAACAATGAGGTATATATGTCATCCTGAGGGAAAGAATGGGATGAGGGCCTGAGGCTTCAAGGGGCAGAAGGGGAGTAAGAAAAGGAGCAGGTGCTTGGTAATTGGGTATTTGTCCTACCATACTGATTGGTCACTCAGATAAAATTTTATCTCTGCTAATAACACTGATTCTGGGAAAAATCCCTAATTTATATTCTTCTAGGTAGTTAAGGGAGAGGCAGAATTCTCTCTTGAGCCCTCAGAGTTTCAATTGCCTTCAGCTCAAAATAGCCCACATGCCACCATATCACATTTTGGGGAGACTTGTTCCTAACCCCTTCAGAAGTAATAGAATTTGACTGAATTTTCTAATACTAAAGTGATCCTTACCACCCATTTTATAGTATGCATCATCAAAGTTTATATTGAGCTTCTTTTTTCTTAGTAGATGAACTGTTTTATACCAGGTCCTTCCCCTAGCATTGCTCATGATTGTTGTTAATTTTAGACTGGTGGCAATTAAGAATTCTGGTTTTCTCACCATCTGCAGAAGAGTTATTCATTAGGTAGGGCACCATGAGGAACAGATAAGTGTCTAAGGATAGATAATTGAAAGTCACTGCAATTCCCCTCAAACACTGTACCCACCTGTCAGGCTCTTTGGCATAACAAAATTATTTTTGTGTCAATTTTCAGTTTTCCAACAGCTCAGGAGATTCTGAGAGAATATCAGCTTACTTAATGGTTGAAAAAGAAGTCTCAGAACATCAGAGCTTTCTGTTTCTCAGGGAAAATGATTAGTTTGCTAAATATAAATAAAATTCCAATTTGCCTGACACTTTGGAATATTTTTAAGTATGCAAAAATTTAAAATCTTCTTTACCAGAATTGCATTATCAATTGGAATTTTTTAAAAAAGGAGGGTAAAGCAGTGAATTTAAAGTCATTTTAATAAGTTATTTTTGCTACTACACCCCCAACCATATCAATCCTATGCCTTCCTTTCTCCAAACTTTCTCCCTTTGAAGTTCACAGCTTTGAAATACACTATTATTATCTTGTCTCTTATCTTTCCTGCAGCTCCTTTCTATTACCTTTTTGTTAGAAATATAGCGGAAGTTGTGTTTGTGGCTGACCTCTCAGTGGTTTTTGGCTTCAGGGATATACTTTTGTTTTTTTTAGCCTGGTGATCTGGGATGAGGGCTTGAAAGCTTGATTAGTAAATATTGATCAACTTTGGGCTTGTAGTAATTTTTGTCAGACTCCCTTTTAATGTATATGCAAGTATGTATGCATTCCACTACAACCTCTTGTAACTGAGAATGATGTCTCCATTCTTCAGTTTAGAATTAAGTACAAAATCAATGCATAGAAACCTTAAATTAGTATTTTCAAATTACAGGACGAGCATTTTCTCAAGAATTATACTGTGCCTACTCTCTCTGACATCTCTCACCTTCACTTAGATCTTTTCCCTGGTCATCATGTCCTTCTGGCATGTCCTCCCCTGCACAGTCAGAACAGAGAAGGCTCTAGACATATGCAGAACTGCATTGTGCAGGTGCGCCTATTCATCTGCCCCATCAATCTAGACCCTAGACATTTTCATCATAACATGGACATTTCATTATTAACCTTGTGGCTAACTGTATTTCCAGATTTATCCTTTCTATAGCTTTCACAGCCAATTTAAGTTAAAGGTAAGACTTTATTTGTAATATTACTGTTAAATTTAATCTTATTTTGGACTAAATGTTCCAGCTTGTTGAGATAATTTTAGCCATTCCCGTAACCTTAGGGCAAGAATCCCTCCCTCACCGATGGGGTAAATAGGATGTGTTTAAAACAGTAAGGCAGATCTTGAAGAATGTAGGCATTAGCATAAACAGAAAACTAAGAAGGCTTTCCGAGTTTATGCTCAGTTTGGTAGGGTCAGGGGAGATGGAGGTAGTTATTATGACCATGGTGTTTTGTGGCCCAAGGTGGAGACTGTCCCGGCTAGAATGGAAGATACTTTTGAAGAATATATACATTTAAATAGAAATCTTGGGACATAAAAACCTTACAAATTGATTTATTGTGGTTTAAGTTAATGAGACTTTGCAAAAGCAGGTGCCTGATTAAAGTATTTGAGAAAGATTAGAAATATGGATACCAGAAAGTCATAAAATCTCAGGGTTTGTAGAAATTCTAGCTCTATAGACTTTTCAGTGCTTGGGTGTCCTCTCCCAGATTCCTGCCATGTAATAAATCAGTATAAGCTTACGCTTAAATATATACTATGCCTGTTTCCCATGTGATCTTTAGGTACCTCTGATTTTAGAAACCTTGATATTAAATTATATGCCTGTATATATTAGTCCTATTATAGCTCCTGAGATAAAGAAAAAGGAATTTAATTACCTTCTCATGGGACAGTTTTTTAAAGAAACTTTTTTGTACTTCAACTAGATTCCAGAAGAAGCTAACTGAATTCCCTACCTTTCTTTGTGCAGTGAGCTGTAGAGTTCAAATTCCAGTTTTTTCAATTAGGAGTGTTTGCATTACACTTTGGTTATCATTGACACAGTGAAATTTAAACATGTGTCTATGGATTATTTTATCCTTTCTAATTGAAAAAAAAAACAATTCTATGGTGGAAATCTTAACATATAATGACTATACGTATTTGTTTTTTTTTCCCATATATGCATTCATATTATTTCCTTGTCTATAAGGATCACTGGATTTTAACATCCTAGAAGTTTATGAAAGTAATTACCACTTGTTTTTCAGTGTAATTGGTTACAGTTTCTATTCTATTGTTTTGAAATAATTATAGAAAGTCCTTTGAAAAGATGGGTATTCATCTACAAAGGAAATTTACTGGTAATAATGACTCTGAAGTTCCTGTGCATTAGTCAAATTCCCACATGGAAAATATGCATTCAAATGTTTTCAAGTATTTTAGATCCTCAAACTATAGAAACTGATATTTTATAGTTGTTTTGTATTTAGTGACCAGCATAATTATATTTAAAAAATACAGGTCAAACTTACTAGTGGTAGTTTTCTCATGTGAGAACAGTCAATGGCTCTACATTTTGTAGTATATTTTGTGTTAGTGTTATTTTGGTGTTAAGAAACACAGACACTGCCATGACTGGGGTACCCCTAGCATATGAAAACATATTTAATTTCATTTGAAAGATTATTTTACAGGTATATTTTGGTATGTAGTCAAGTGGAATTCATCTGTTTTCTTTTGTGGAAACTGGAATCATAAAGTTGAATATCAGTCACATTAAGGTATGCATTAGTTATTCAGGTGATATTATTTTTTTTATCACAGAAATGCCCTGGAGCCTTAATTTTTTAAATTCATTTTGGTAACTAGAAAAAGGACTTTGTAGTGGTTGCTTGAAAATGAAAACTGCTGGGAACTGAGGGAGAGTAGATGTGTGCAATTTTTTTGTCCCGCATCTCAGCTTGTGGGGCACACAATTCTACCATGAAGAATGAGTTCTGTGGGATTTTTATGCCTTTATTATAGAAAATAGAAGTTTGAACTTGGGGGTATTTTCACCTTTTTTATGACATTGTAATGTTCTGGACAGATAAATTCCAAGCTCTAAGGAGCAATCTAAAACCTTTGAAACATAAAAATGGAAAGTAACAATAAGTTACAAACAATAGGAGCTTTGTAAACTCCACAGTAGGACCTGAGTTCATCATCACATTACTTTTCATATTTCTCTTCAAAGCAGGCAAACGTTCCCAATCTGAATAAATTGTTAATAAAATATAGCACAAATTCTCATGGCCATTTATTGATTTATGCTCACCTTCTGTTATTAGCAATAAAACTTTTCAGGAATCCTCAAACCCAGGTGCCAAAATGTCTGTAGGCATGGAGGTATGAGGATTGGAATGAAGGGAAATATGTGGGCCCTCAACGAAACCTCTGACCAAGGACATGACATCTCAGTCATAAGTTCATTTTGCCCAATTGAGCAAATCGTAAGTCTAGCAGGACATATTGAGGTAACTGCTCCATCCACATAGGTACCATTCTTATGATTGCTCTTCTCTATTGGTATTTAAGGACACTTTCCCATTTCTTTTTGGGGTTAAGAAGAATAATGGGTATAGGCATAAACAGATCTACTTCTAGAAGTAACAGACAAATAATATCACAGGTTGAGAAGGAGGTCAGTTTCAGAGATATTCTACCCTTTAACTATTGATAACTTAAGGAATGGCTAGAAAGCATCTTTGACAATGTACCTTATGTTTTAAAAAATGCTTACTATCATTATCATGAAGATAAAACTTACTGGAATGGTTTGGCTGGTCATGGATTCCAGCAATGCAGCTCAAGCAGGAAAGGATACCAGAGATGACATCTGCAGGTGACAGGTTCTTGACATGGTTACTTAGAAATACAAAACATCCTTTTTGGAAATACTGGATTCAATATAATCCGACTTACATTTAAAAAATCAAAATGGCTTTAGACTAAAGAAGTGTAAGATTCAAAGTGGGATGACCAGTCAGGAAGCTACTGCAATATCTGCTTTAAAAAGTGTTGTGGTGCAAATGAGAAGTGCTGCTGTAGAAATGGAGTCACACGAATACATTCGGGATGAGTTTTAAGATATGCTTAACATGATTGTCTGCTGGATCCATGTATGATGTAAGAGAAAGAGGTGGCCAAAAATGACTCCAGCTTTTTCTTGTTGGGTAACTAGGCGAATGGAGGAATTGCACAGCATGGGAGGAATAGGTTTGGGAGAAAGGAAAACTCAAATATTTAGTTTCATACATGTCAAGTTTGAGATGCCAATTAGACATCTAAGAGGAGATATGAGCAGGTAGACGTATGGATTTGGTATCGGGGTGACAGGTGGAGAACAGAGACGTTTGAGTGTCATCAGCAAAATGATATTTAAAGTCATGAGACCAGATAACAGTAGGAGTTAGTGTAGATTGTGACAGGGGATTCCAGGACTGAGTCTTCTGGAAAAGAGAAAGTTTATGGCGAAAATTCTTCTGTTAGTCCAAAAACTGACATGAAAATTTCTGCCACAGCCATGAACGTTGCTACATTTCCCCAGTTGTAGGATGATAATCCTACCACTCCTATCTTCTAACCTTAAGTGAGGCATTTTGTTTTACTTAACTGTATAAAATTTTGCTCAAGAGTTAGTCCAAAGCTTTCTTTAAATATCAGGCAGCTTCTGCTCTGGTAAAGTTTCCTAAGAAGTCAATCTTTTGTTGCTTTCAGTCTTGGGAACCTAGCATTGTACTTTCTGAAACATTGCCATGTGGACCATATTCACCTAACTTCAGACATCCAGGCAGTCGATGTTTCTCCTAAAGTATGAAATGAAATAGCTATGAGATAAAGTAGGGGTTTCAGTTACCTTTAGGGCCCTGCCATGGACCTTCTGAACAAGAAATGCTTGATGTTATTTACTTGTTCCCTACTCTACCTGAGAAGGTTGGGGAGGAATGTGCAGTAAGAAGTGAAGAGTCTTCTACAACATCTTGATGTGTGCATAAATAATTCATTTCATTTGAGTGGTATAGAGAAACTGTAATTTTCTTTCTACCCTTTTGAGTTATTGGATGAGACCCCTATAATAAAAGATTATAAAGGAAAAAATGAACCAATGTTTCTGAACATGTACATCTCATGTCAACATGGAGATACCCTGGCAAAGGGAGTAACTCTCTAGAGGGTTTAGAATTCAGGATTAAATACCATCTTAATAGGGAAAGGAAAGAGGATACAGGTATATTAAGGAAAGTGATTTTTAAGAAAGATGAATGGGCTCTCAGAAGAATAGATGGGTGGTGTGACAGTTTGTGATGGTTTGTGTAGGTGTGGTATCAACTTCTAGTCTTGTCTTTCTGAAAAGAGTCCATCTTCCCTGGCTGATCAAACTCCATGGGAGAGGATTAGTGATAATTGAGCTCCTTTAGGCAGATAAGGGCAATTTAGAGAAAACCTCTTCCTGAATTTGCTATTTTTCAAGTGCTTGCAGCCTAAAGTAATCTACTAACACAACATATTTTGAAATGGCATA
The DNA here is from genome assembly GCF_008692635.1 of Crocuta crocuta. Lineage (NCBI taxonomy): Eukaryota > Metazoa > Chordata > Mammalia > Carnivora > Hyaenidae > Crocuta > Crocuta crocuta. The sequence continues at coordinate 11,764,914 of NW_027531917.1, read as the reverse complement.
TCCTGCTAGCCTTCATGGTTACCAGAGTTACCCCCTTATCTATAGCTTCTAGATGGTTTTACCTGTGTGCATCATATAGAAAAAGCCCTCTGTGAGATCAAGGTCAGTGCTAACACCCACCGTGTGTCATCTACTGTAGCTGTTTGGCCTTCAATATCTACTTTCCCAGAGGATAGTACTCTGAGCATCTGATCATGAAACATAAGGATGCTTTGCTTCAAGACTTTTGGCACACTCCTATTGCAGAGTATATTTTGTGATCCTGCACTTCTGTTGTGGGAAATGGTACTCCTTGTTTTTCTTACAAAAACTTTTTCTTACAAAAACAAAAAAGTTTGTTACTGTATAACAAAATGCTACAAAATCTGGCTTCTTTAAATCATAACCATTTTATTAAATCCTGCAAGTATATGGCCGAGGATTTGGGAAGGCTTGGCTAAGTGATTCTTTTGCTCCACATGACATCAATATGTGTCACAAGTCATATTGAGAAGTCCTGAACAAGGAGTTACAACTGATTTTAATGAGGAAGACTCAGGACTTTGAGCTCATATTATAATAACATGAGATTTTGGGGGCTCTGAGAAGATATATTCTGTATATTGGATGGAAATTAGTGGAAGCCAGAGGATAGATTGTGGTAGGGAATCATTGCTTCCAGTGATATCCACCTCTTGGTATTTCTGCTGTGTGTAATCTCCTTTCGAAAATGGCTGCATCTAATAGTTTGATTTTAACAAATAGAATATGGCAAAAATTATGTCATAATTTTATGACACTATATTTCCCCAGTACCAAGCTGATAATCCTGGCCTCTAGTACCAAGGTCAATTCCATAATTAGCTTTTATCTTATTTTTGTTTATTTTCAACTTTTTAAATGTTTGTTTATATGAGAGTGAGGGAAAGAGAGAGAGAGAGCGAGAAAGTGAACTCATGCACACAAGTGGGGGAGGGGCAGAGGGAGATGGAGACTGAATCTGAAGCAGGTTCCAGGCTCTGAGTTGTCAGTACAGACCGAACACAAGGCTCAAACCCATAGTCGTGAGATCATGACCTGAGGCGAAGTTGGATGCTTAACCAACTGAGCTACCAATGCACCACCATGATTAGCTTTTAAAAGACTATGACTTTTGTCTTTCTACCGTGCTCTCTCTCTCACCTTCTCAGCTTGTGTGTTTTTATGAAGCAAGCTGCATTGCTGGAGAAGCCCACGTGGCAAGGAACTAAAGGCAACCTATGACCAATAGTCAGTGAGTAACTGAGGCTGTCATTTTGATTGACAATCTTTCGGTAATGGAATCTTGCCATCAGTCACGTGATCTTGGAAGGCACTCTTTACCCAGTGAGATTTGAGATGACTAAAGCCGAGCTGTCATCTCGTGGGTAGCCTGTGAGAGACCCTGAAGTAGAGGTCCAGAATAAGTTGTGCCAGATTCCTGACCCACAGAAACTGAGATAACATATGTTGTTCTAAGATTTGAGGTGATTTGTTATGAATCAAGAGACAACTAACATGGAACCTTTACTGTCTTTATTTTTGCTTCCCTCTGATTTTTGGTGTGATTCTAACTGAGAATTGGGTTTCTCCACAAGGTGGGGACAGGTCCTCCAACTACTGTTAAATTTTATATCTCCTAGATTTTGCTGCCAGAAAAGGACTGACATTGTCTCTCTGACTAATGAGGATAAGCATTTAGATATATAAGCCAAGTGGTACTGTTGGCTTTAAGCCCCTTACTCCCAGTGGCTTCCCATTACACTTAGAATAAAATCAAATTTTCCATGGGCAAGAATTTTACATGATTGGGCTGTTGCTTCTCTCACTCCCCATCCCAACTTCATCATTTTTATTTGCCTCCCCCTCCACACATACCCTGTGAACTCTCCACTGTCCATTTCCTGTCCACTTTTGTCCTTTTTCCCCCTCAAACATGCCTACTGCCTCAGCCCTCCCCTACCCCATTAGGCCCTCTAAATTTCTGCACCTTTGCCTCAATTGTTCTCTCTGATCTTTGTTCTCCTGGATCTTTCCATTCTTGTGGTTTTACCAAAAATGTTTCCTTCCAAAATAATTGTCCTCACATCCAAGCTAAATTCAAGCTAACATCTCACACCAGAGTGGTAAATTTGTTACAGCTGATGAACAAACATTGACACCTGAGTGTCTGGCTCATGATTTTGGCTCAGGTCATGATCCCACAGTCATGAGATTGAGTCCTGCATTGGGTTTCATGCTAAGCAGGGAGCCTGCTTAAAGATTCTTTCTCTTCCCCTCTCCCCTGCTTGCATTTTTTCTCAAAAATTTAATATAATTATACTATATATATTATGCATATATATATATATAATTTTAAAAAGTACCATCCAAATCTAAGACAACCTGTACACATTCTCTTGTTTAACTATCTAGATAACATTTAATAACTCTCTCTGAAATTGTCTTATTTGTATACGTATTTGGTTACTTGTCTTCCTCTTATTGGATTGTAAGTTCCTTGAGACCAGCAGCCAAGTCTTTTGTATTTCATTTCTATAAGTTCAAAATTTGTTAAACAAATGGTGAGTAAATAACATAACTGTAAGAATATTGGACTTAAAATATTATTCTTACAACTCAGAGAATGATTTCTTCTTTACAGAAGAAGAGGCTATTGGAGAAGTCCATATAAGATTGGCAATGGCCTGCCATGGAGGTTTGTGAAAAGGAATTTGATAAAGAAAAATATTGTCTGAACTATATCTTCTGCAGAATAGAAGGAATTCTTTTTGTGTTGGACACAGTTAATAGTAAAGAAATGCCAACTTGAACATAATGTTGCAATTCATTTTCAAGGAAGAAGATCATGCATTTGCTTTTGGGCATGTTAGTTTCAAAAGGTTGTGGACTATCTTGTACATAACAAATAAAGGTTGGATATTAGATTTCTCATATATAGAGGACTAGGTTAGGATTATGATAGACTTTCGTGTGTTCTGTGTGCAGAAGAAAACTGAAGCCATGGAATGGATGAACTTTCTGAGAGAGTGTAGGGAAAGCAAAAATAGACTAGGGCCAGACTTTGATGGACTCCATTATTTAAAGGTCTAGAGGATGGAGAGCAGTCAGCAAAGAAAAGTGAAGAGAGTACAGAGATTTTAGCAAAACATCATAAATGGAAGCTGGGGGGAAATAATATTTCAAGAAGAAAGTAGCAGCAACGTATATCCAAAGTTAAGGTATCATATAAGGTAAGAAATTGGTCATTCACTTTAAAGTTGTAATAGTCACTGTAATGAAAGAAATTTCTGTGAAATGGGAGCTAAAGGCAGACTGAAGTGAATTGAAGACAGAATGGAAGAGTTAGAACTAAAATTTTACATCTGAAGAAAAATTGAGAAAAACAGAGCAGTTTGTTGGAGGTGACAATGTTATTGAGAGATCTGGTAACCTTGAACCTTCTATTTCCTTCAGGAGAAAGTCTGGCCATTTTATTTAATTTCCATGTGGTGAAAGCAACTACAGCCTTTGATGTATATTTTTATCTGAATTCTTTTCGTGGGTTGCATTTATTGGTCTTTGTTTCCCAACATCTGTTTTCTTCTCTTTATTCTTTAATAATATACTGAGAATAATGGAATTCATCCAGGAACTGACACTGACTTGAAATAAACCTGGAAGTGAGACTCCAAATTCATCTTTAATATGTACTAAATGTTTCTCTTTGAAGAGTTACTTACCTGTAAGATAAGTAGGTTTTGCAAACTCTCTTTGCATCCTTCAATTCCCTCAATTCCATATGAATATTTGAAGACCCACATTTTACTTACAGCCACTGTGAGTAATTAGCATTTTTAGTTGTGAAATATGGGCATAGATAAACAATTATCCAATGTTCTAGGGAGCTTTTTAATTTAATTATTAGAAATCTTCTCACTTATTATTTATCTTCAACAGAAAAATAATTAACAGATGTTATATTTTCCACATAGATTTTAATTTGCTGCAAATAAGTTGACATTCTATCTAGGTAAACATCACAGGCATACCAAAATTGATTATTCAAATAAAACCAGATGAGAGTGTGTTTTCTTTTTAAATAAATAATATATAGTTAATATTTTATTTTAACATAAGACTCTCACTTCTTACATGCAGAACACTATAAAAAGAACCGCCATTTTAGTTTCCACATAAAAGTAAAACCACAAAGTTATCTTTATGTTCAACTAAGGAATATATCCGTAATTAAGAGTTTCATAACAAAAATTATTTTCTTCAGTAAGGAATAGAGACAAAGACTTTTGTGAATTTACTATTTTTTTTTGGCAGACTGTAATTTGAGTTTTCTGTCAGCCTTTCAAAATTGTTTGTCAGTAGGAGAGAAGGAAGACAATGCAGCTGCCCACTTTTCACGATGCCTGCTATATGTTTTGCAAATTATGATTTTGGCACTTACGGTTTGCTGTAACAAAGAAATGATATAAAAGTAAGGTTTAGATACATTCCAGTTCTATGATATTATCTGTAACTTCTAAATGACTAAAATAAGGCTGAAATGTGTCCACATTAATGTATTGGCACCCAACTCTATAGTTTCTTCCCTGAATCCAATGATACTTTGTAAATGGTACACTTTAGAATCAAGTATTTTTAGTACATTTATGAACACCCATACAGATTTGCTTCTGTAAATTTTGAAGGAAATGTTTAGATGCATCAGAAACCAAAATCTTGCTTCCAGAGTAAACATGGATAATTTTATCTTTATGGCACTTTAGAAAATCATTTTTTACATACTAGTGCCATAACAGGCTTACTATAATTTAATAATTTATTATGAAAAAGGTGAAATGTGTCTTTGGTGACTATCCAATCACAGTACCTAACTTCACCAATGTAGAAGTAAAGCCTACATAGTTTTGATAACTTTCCTGGGGACAGACACAGTTTTCTTGGAGCATGTCCAGGACTAGTGTGAAATCTGACTGTTCGCTTGGCCATGTCATATACTACATATCAGTACCAATTGTCCATCAGAAGCTCATGTTATTCTTAAAAATATAAATGCCAGGACACTAGTAACCTGCAACTAGGGAGTGACAGGATCATCTGATTGTGGGTAGAGAGCTTGGAGAAAGATTATTTTAATACTCAAAACTCGCTGTTCACTAGTAGTCACAGGATGTTAATGTTGCTTGATGGAATGGATATTCAGAGGTGTTAAATCCACATTGGGATGAGTAACATGTTTAGAACATTTTATACATGGTAGGGAAAGCTCATATCATCACTTGGGAATCAGTAATCAGTACTTTTTTGTTCCTATAGTTTTTACTCAGCACATATATTGATGCTAAGGAGTCAAAACCTCAATAGAAAATCTTAGTGCATCATAAGATATATATATATATATGCATATCTACATATATTATGTGTTTACTTTTTCTGAATACCAGTTTTCCATGGAGAAAAATGTTTAATATGTTAGGCTTAACTCTTCCTATCAACCCAAACTATAGGTATCTAAGCCTTTTTTCATACAAACTAGAAGGTGTAATTTTCCTTCTTATTTTGTCTGTCATTAGATGATTTAATAACTACTTATGGTGCAGTGGTTTTTTTTATATTCCCAAATTCTGGGTGGAAACAATATCAGGCATAAAAATAAAGCATTGGTTCTAATGAATTGAACCATACTCTTCCTCCAGAGGCTGGTACAGCCAATCAGTAAACTTCATTTCCTAGACGGCCTTATAATGAGGATTTTTGGATATGACTTAGTTTTCACTGATTGCTACATTTTGTGATTTGCCAAACTTGTGTGAAGTTTGGAAGGTGCACTTGAGGTGGAGAGTGTTTCTCTGCTGCTTCTCCTACATGTAGGGCTTACCCCAGTCATGGAGATGCTGGATTTTTGGTGCCAACGTACAAGGGTGAGTGTGGTTTGTTTTCCCTGATTGCTTGCGGGTGCAGGTTAAGCAGTAGGCACGGCTGTAGGACCAAGAGTTGCAGGGGTGGTAGAAGTTTCTGTTTCTCTAAATTGAAGTAAAGGCAGCTGTGTTCCTTTTTTTTTTTTTTAATATTTTTCTTTATTTCTAGGAGAGAGAGAGAGAGAGAGACAGTATGAGCAGGGGAGGGTCAGAGAGAGAGGGAGACACAGACTCTGAAATAGGCTCCAGTCTCTGAGCTGACAGTCAGCACAGAGCCTGACGCGGGGCTCGAACCGACGAACCGCGAGATCATGACCTGAGCGAAAGTCGGACGCTTAACCGCCTAAGCCACCCAGGCGCCCCATAGCAGCTGTGTTCCTAAAGGTAGCCATCCCAAATGTTGTTTCTAGGTTTCCTTACTTTCCGGATTATGACAGAGATAACAACTAGCTTTATGAACAAGGTCTGTAGTAGTATTTTTACTCTTTCACTGATGGGTAATCCAAAAATTTTTTTGAGTGATTTGAAATCTTGACAATCCCTCCAGTCTTTCTTTGTAGTAATGTAACCATAACTTTGGACATAGTATAGAAAAATACGTGTCCAATCACCCGAGTTCCAACTATACTTTTCTAGGCTCCTATTTTATAGTGGTTATCTTATTGTTCTTTATTTTTTTTATTACTGTGAAATACTCCATCTAACATTGAAATACCCTGTTTCCCCCTTATTTGTTAAGTGGCATGAATAGCTCTTAATGACCAACTCCTAGATTCCAAATCATTGGAATTTTTGGTCCTGTAGTAGAAGCATATTTCTCTGGTAATAAAATATTAAGTTCTATAAAACCTGAAGCCTTGGGGGGAAAAGAGTTTAATATATTATAAAGGTGTGTATTTGGTTATAAATAAGAAGTCACCACCAACTTCAACTATTGGTTTTGGGAACCACACATTCTATTTATAGGACAAACTGCACCATTAATTGGCATTTGATTCTAATCACATCCTACAGGTCAGTAGGTCATTGCATCATTCAATAAAACATTTCTGGATGATAAGCTAGAGGGTCCAGAAGGATTCCCCTAGTTTTGCTGTTGAATGAGCTCTATGTATGAATCAATATTATGCAAAAGAACACGATCATGTATGATGCTTACAAAAAGTATATTTTTAAAAGTGTTGGCAGGGTTGCCTGGGTGGTTCAGTCAGTTAAGCATCCAACTTCAGCTCAGGTCATGATTTCATGGTTCGTGGGTTTGAGCCCTGCATCAGGCTTTGTGCTGACAGCTAGCTCAGAGCCTGGAGCCTGTTTCACATTCTGTGTGTGTGTCTCTCTCTCTGACCCTCCCCTGCTCACGCTGTCTCCTCCCACCCCCCCTCAGAAATAAATAAAAACACTTAAAATTTTTTTAAAAAATAAAAGTGTTGGCAGACTTCTGTGGAAGAAGAGGGTAACCCATGTCCAAAATAAGGTTCTATTCCAGAGTAAACAACTAACTTCAACTTATAACATGAAAGAGCTCAGTATAATAACTTACCTCTAGGTTGGTCTCTTAAAGACACAATGTCCTATCTGGACCATGTGTTTCACCTGTTTGTTTTTTGTTGCTTATTTTCATTGCTAAAAATATACATTGTAGATCAGAGTAGTCAGATATGTCCTCATTAGAGGTCCAGTAACAGCCCTCATCTCTTGAGGAGTCCATAAAATGTATGAAGGTCATCTATGCCCTGGATGCCAAGGTTACCTGATTTTTCACCCATGGAAAGGATCATTCTATCTTGTTGATAGTTAAAAAGCTCTGGTATGCAGGGGATTTTCTGATGGGCTTTGACAAGGAACAGGAACATCCTTATTTTCTGATTCCACTTCAAAGAGATCCATTTAACATCCTTCCTTTCCTCTGGCAGGCAAATCAAAAGTCCAGTGCAATAACTTGTTTATACTCTGCTTTCACTTATCGAGATACTCTTGGTAAATCAAATACCTTGGTTTCTACTTTTGGGAATATAGTTTCTGGTAGGTTAATTTTTTTTTCTCAAAATATTACAATATAAATTTTAATTCTTTCAGTTTGTACTTTTTGTCATCCTCTTTTCCTTTTCTCTTCCTGTGTTGTTGAACATTTAGGTTAGTTCTGGGGCTTGCTGTTTTAAATTCTCTATCCATGTACAAGACATTTAGGAGATGGAACTTCTGTAACTAGGAGGTAGGTTGGCAGAGTATAAGTTACCCAAAAGGTTTTTGAGATTCTGTCTGACCTGACATTTAAGTTTACAGGAATCCTTAACTGGAGATTCTAACACAGTGAGTGACGGTGAGATTGTAACATAATCTCAACTATTTATACTTCACTTATTTATGTGGGAAGAGTTTTTCTAATGGTTTCCATTATATTATTCATAGTTGCATTAAACTTCTTAGAGATTTTCTTTGCAAGCCAGACAATAATTCCAAAGGAGGGAGAGAAAAAAAAGCTACTCTATTGAAGATTTTCTTGTAGGTATAAAAATAAGACAATTACACACAAAAACAATGCAAAATACAAAACACAAATGTTTACACACTATGATATGTGGTTAAAAAAAGAAAGCAGCACAAAAAAATCTATTTCAAGGCTCCATATAGTTTACTTATTTATTTTTATTATTAAGGTTTATTTATTTATTTTCAGAGAGAGAGGGAAGAAGGAAGGGAGGGAGGGTCAGAGAAAAGGAAAGAGAGAGAATCCCACGCTGGCTCTGCTCTATCAGCACAGAGTCCGATGCAAAGCTCAAACTCAGGAACCAGGAGATCATGTCTTGAGCCTACATCATGACCTGAGCTGATACCAAGCATCAGATGCGTAATGGACTGAACCACCCAGGAGCCCCTCCATAGAATTTATTTTTAACATATTTTAATAAAATATCAAAAAATGATATGATTTTGAAGAAATTTCTACTTCTTTTTGAAAATGTAAACAAATATGTGGTGTGAACTTCTTATGGATTTAATAATTACTCTCCATTTGAACTCAGTCCATATTTTTGGTTCTTAAATTTTAAAATCATTGGATGTGGGATTTTAGATGTAGCATTTAAAGTCTTCCTTTATCCTTAGGAGTGAAAGTCTGTTTATGCCCTTCAGAGAACTTTTCTTGCCACCTAACCCATGAAAGAAAGAAGGTTTTATAAATCAATGTATGTTTTATATCTCTTGAAGAAGCATTTCCTCAGTTTCCATTACACCTTTAGTGGGAAAGGATTTTATAACCATCATGTATGGATATTTGTAGTTGGGAGTTGTATAACTTTGAAGCATAACAAATCTCTTAAGGTCTTTGACTAAACTCAAATACTGTGACTTTATTTTCTTTAGCCATACAAATTGCAGTTTTGATGGTCCAATGTGTCCTTGATGGGCAATCAGATAATTTTTTATATCACTCCAATTAAGATCCCTAGAGTTAACAGGCAAGGGGAAGGCTAAATATGAACACTGACCTTTCTGAACTTTGGTCCTTCAAGCTTACTTTTTTCATTCTCTGCAAAAATTCTCTGCTATTGTCTTACTTGATGAGGAGTAATTTCCAATTAGAAAGGTAGTACTTGTCACCATAAATGGCTGGAATAAGCCATTAAAATATATCAAGTATATTATATATACCTCTTTCTTATTAATGGTTTTAAGATGAAAATTTAGCACATAGAAAACACTGCAAACTCCTCAACTTCTAGTGGAGGGGACTTTGGGTATTCAACTGAGTAAATTCTGGAACACATTCCCACCTCTACCAAACTTCTTACCTTAAGTTTGAAACACATAACAATAAAAGGCTTAAAAATACATGATTGTCAATGAAGATGCATAGCTGAAAAGAGAAAAAGAGAAAAGAAAGAAATCTTCAGTTACTGAAAGGGACTTCCTAGCATTGGCAGTAAAGTGGAAGTTGAAGCTATGTATGACTTGTAGAGGTGCTGGGACCAGAGCAGATTTGAGAGCCTGGGATATTGATGTACTTGAGGGATCCAGAGTTGTAATCTTAAACCCCTGTATGACAGAGCTGTATGCAGTTTCCCTTAATAAAGCCAGTAGCTTGGAAAGCAGTGCATACTCACTGAAAATTCCAACTGCTGGCTAAATTGTACCTGTGAGAATAATTGGACCTGAGCTATGGCCATTCAAAGGAGTGAGTCCTAGTTTATAATACCTGAGATTCTTTTGGTCAGATTGTAAGGTTTCCTGAATCATGCATGTGGAAGGAGAGGTTTTGTTTTTTTTTTTTAAGCTCCATTTTTTTGCTTTTACTTTTTTTTTTTATTTTTTTTAATGTTTTATTTATTTCTAGGAGAGAGAAAGACAGCGTGAGCAGGGGAGGGTCAGAGAGAGAGGGAGTCACAGACTGAAACAGGCTCCAGGCTCTGAGCTGGCAGTCAGCACAGAGCCTGACGCGGGGCTCGAACCCATGAACCACGAGATCATGACCTAAGCGAAAGTCGGACGCTTAACCGACTAAGCCACCCAGGCGCCCCATTTACTTTTTCTTTATTTTAACCAAAATTGACACTGATAAACAATGTGAAGGTACTATTCTAGAAAAGGGTATTACTCAAGATACAATAAGAACAGTGACCCACACTGAGTAGAGTAAGAATTGCATCTGCTCAGAAATCATCTGAGATTTTCCTGGCTGTTCCATATAACACCACAATGCCACATCATTCTGTTATTTTCTACCATGTGTTATTTTTGTGTTCATTACTTATCTCCACCTGGCATATATTGGTATTCCCTCATTAGAATATAAGCTATATACATCAGTGTTATTGCTGGTTTTGTAAGTTCCTATATATTGAAAGCCGCCCTCCCCCCCCCTCCCGCAGAAACTATGCCTGGCATCCAGTATGCACTCAATAAATAGTTGCTTACATTACTGAATGAAAGTTTGAGCATGATTAGGTAATAAACATGACAAATGTCCAGTTTAAGCATGAGTTTTGGAATAATTTGAGCTAAAGAACAAGATGATACTGAAAATTTGTAGCTTTTTATGTTTTCCTATATAGAACTTATTTTGTATTATTTGGTAACCAGAAAGTGGCAACATGTGGAGAACAGGCAGAGAAAGGAACTGGAAAATTACATAAATTAATAATGATACTGGCTTTTTACTGGCCATTTTCAATTGTTAGCTATCAAGTATGAGTTCCTGTGTCACACTGAGAGATGAGATTAGTCAAAAGAAACATGTGAGATACTTTTGCTAAGGAAAAAAAAAATCCAGGTGCTAATATCCAAAATCACATCATATCTTGTTAAGGACAGAATATATACATCAGTTGGTGATACCAAATTTGAAGACAGCTTACTTGTTGATGGAATCCACTTCTGAAATTACTAAGCACGTATCTGGACAGCCTCACCTTATGGATATATTAAAATGTGAAATTACTTAGAATGGTATCATACAGCAAGAAAATCTCAAAATGGACACAACCATGATCTTTTCCTACTAGGATGTTATAATAAAGTGAGAACATCAGCGCAAACAACATGATATCAGAATACCAAGAAGATAAACATTCACTGTATTAATTATCATTATGATCTGTGTCCGCATTGTCAAAACTCTGTAGGAATACAAATGACAGGTCAGGATACTTATAATACCTTTTCCCTTTCTGCCACAAGGCTTGTCAGTATGTACTGCTTTGTTCTGATCTTCTAAACTATACCCGTTAGAATATATTATCACGTCACAAGACATTTGAATAGTGTCTAGTATTTTTCATGAATGTATATGCTCAGTTTGAGAACAGTGCAGTTAATCACAATGCATATAATCTTATTAGCTTACTCAAACTTAGGATACAGGACTAAAAAAATTCTCTAAGGTATTTTTTTTACCCTAAGATGAAATTTTAATCATAATTTGCAGTGTTTGAGTTAATAATGGTCATATACCCATATTCACTGCTTTAATTTATTTTTATTATGCTGACTTTCCATTGCCCCTCCTTTTGTTTTTTAATTCTGAGATCTATTTGATGTCATTATCCATAGTGGTGATTTCTATGGTTATGTTTGCATCTAATGATTCTCTTCTTATTCTCCCTTCTTCATCACTTAAAAGCATCTTCATTATTAAAATGCCTAACCTACTTTTTGCCAGTTATCCTTTCATATAACTCCTATTTGGAATATCTTTATTTTTATTTAGCTCAATTTGAGGATCACAATCAATTTAACCTTAATTGCCTTCATGTAGAATGTTATAAAAGACTGAAAGACAGTATGTGTGTGTGGTGGGGGGGGGGAGGATAGTCAACATATCCTCAGAGATTTCTCCCAATTTTCCATGAATTCTGAACCTAGAATTTCATGTCCTAGAATAGTGCTTCTGGGCATGTGATCCAAGTACCAGAATTATCCAGTGAACTTGTTGACAGTGTTGTCCTAGGTCTCACCATTGGCCTACTGCTTTGGAATCTCTGGACATAGAGCTGATAGTGATTTTAATGTACACTGTATTTTAAGAAGCTATGGATCCAAGAGCTCTAGAAACTGTAAATACAGAAGAATAGGGACACCTGGGTGGCTCAGTCGGTTCAGCATCTGACTTGAGCTTAGGTCATGATCTCACATTTGGTGAGTTCAAGCCCCAAAGTGGACTCTGATGAAGTTCATTCAGAGCCCACTTCAGATCTTCTGTTCCCCCCTCTCTCTACCCCTGCCCCACTCACACATGTGCTCTCTCTCTCTCTCTCATTCTCTCTCTCTCAAATATAAAAAAATAAACTTAAAAAATTAGAAGAGAATGACCATTTGAATTATATATATTATTCTTTGTAAGGATCATTATAGAGGGAAAATTGAGCAAAGAGATACCTGTTTGTCTTCATACTCTACCATAGCAGGATGGTGATTTCAGTACCAATTAGATATGTAAATATCACTCAATGTAAGCTGAAGCTCATTAGCCTTATGACAAGGAGAGTCTTATTTTAAGGTAAATATATCATGATTCACTTACTTGGGAAACTGAATATTGTATGTCACGTAAGCCTAGCATATTGAGTTGCATTAGGGTTTCAATGATAAAATAATTCTAAATATTACAAGTAGTAACACTAAGAATAGGAAACATTGTTGAATTACAGATGGTAGTTAATGGCAAGTAGATATTTGCTTGGTAAATAAATATAAAAATATTTGAACCTCACAAGAAAACTTAAATATGTATAAAACACTTACATTTGTAGATTAAACAAAGTTTATAGTAAAGTTCAGAGTTTTTAAGTTTTACACGTTTTCTTGAATAAATATTCCACAAACATTTTTGAAAGTGGTGTGATGGAATTAAAAACATCTAAATGTGGTATTGACAATGGAAGGGCATTATTATTCACTCATGACTGAAGGAATCCCACAAATGATGATAATTGAAAGTGGCTTTAAAATATGTCCTGGGAGTTTAGCTTTCTCCTAGGGAAATTAATGCCTTACTTGTTTGCATAAGACTATGGGGAATAGGATTTAGTCTTATTAATTTGACTATTGTGGAGAGTGCTGCTATGAACATTGGGGTCCATGTGCTCCTATGCATCAGCACTCCTGTATCCCTTGGGTAAATTCCTAGCAGTGCTATTGCTGGGTCATAGGGGAGTTCTACTGTTAATTTTTTGAGGAACCTCCACACTATTTTCAGAGGGGCTGTACCAGTTTACATTCCCACCAACAATGTAGGGGGGTGCCCGCTTCTCCACATCCTTGCCAGCATCTAGAGTCCTCTGATTTGCTCATTTTAGCCACTCTGACCGGCGTGAGGTGGTATCTCAGTGTGGTTTTGATTTGTATTTCCCTGATGAGGAGGGATGCTGAGCATCGTTTCATGTGTCTGTTGGCCATCTGGATGTCCTCTTTGGAGAAGTGTCTGTTCATATCTTCGGCCCATTTCTTCACTGGATTGTTTTTCGGGTGTGAAGTTTGGTGAGTTCCTTAGAGATTTTGGATAGTAGGCCTTTATCTGATATGCCATTTGCAACTACCTTTTCCCATTCCGTCGGTTGCCTATTTTATGGGTGTTTCCTTTGCCGTGCAGAAACTTTTAATCTTGATGAGGTCCCAATAGTTTATTTTTGCTCTTGATTCCCTTGCTTTGGGGGATGTGTCAAGTAAGAAGTTGCTGCAGTGGAGGACAAGGAGGTTGTTTCCTGCTTTCTCCTCTAGGGTTTTGATGGTTTCCTGTCACACGTTCAGGTCCTTTATCCATTTTGAGTTTATTTTTGTGCATGGTGTGAGAAAATGATCTAGTTTCATTCTTCTGCATGTTGCTGTCCAGTTCTCCCAACACCATCTGTTAAAAAGGCTGTCTTTTTTCCATTGGATATTCTTTCCTGCTTTGTCAAAGATTAGTTGGCTGTATACTTTTGGGTCCACTTCTGAGTTCTCAATTCTGTTCCATTGGTCTATGTGTCTGTTTTTGTGCCAATACCATACTGTTTTGACGATGACAGCTTTGTAGTAGAGGCTATAGTCTGGGATGGTGATACCTCCTGTTTTGGTTTACTTCTTCAATATTACTTGGCTATTCGAGGTCTTCTGTGGTTCTATACAAATTTTAGTATAGTTTGTTTTAGTTTTGT